>NC_072441.2:19393939-19696969 GCF_028878055.3 Symphalangus syndactylus
CACAGAATGCTTCTGTGTAGTTTATATTTGAATATATTCCTTTTTCCACTATTACCCTCTTAGCGCTCCGAATCTCCACTTGCATTTTCTACAAAAAGAGTGTTTCATAACTGCTCAATCAAAAATATGTTTTATCTCTGTTAATTGAATTTACAGATCAGAAATAAGTTTCACCGAATGCATCTGTGTAGTTTTTATTTGAAGATATTATTTTTCCCAATGTAGGCCTCTTAGCGCTTAGCATGTCCAATTGCAGTTTCTACAGAAAGAGTGTTTCAGAACGGCTCAATCAAAAGTAAGGTTCAATTCTGTTGGCTGAATGCACAGAACAGTAAGAGTTTTCACAGAATGCTACTGTGTAGTTTATATTTGAATATATTCCTTTTTCCACTATTACCCTCTTAGCGCTCCGAATGTCCACTTGCATTTTCTACAGAAAGAGTGTTCAGAACTGCGCAATCAAAAGTATGGTTTAACTCTGTTAGCTTAATGAACATATCAGAAATAAGTTTCACACAATGCTTCTGTGTAGTTTTTATTTGAAGATATTACTTTTACCAATAGAGACCTCTTAGCGCTCAGAATGTCCAATTGCAGTTTCTTCAGAAAGAGTGTTTCAGAACGGCTCAATCAAAAGTAAGGTTCAACTCTGTTAGTTGAATGCACAGAACAGCAAGAAGTTTCACAGAATGCTTCTGTGTAGTTTATATTTGAACATATTCTTTTTTCCACTATACCCACTTAGCGCTACGAATGTCCAGTTGCATTTTCTACAGACACAGTGTTTCAAAACTGCTCAATCATAAGTATGGTTTAACTCTGTTAGCTGAATGCTCAGATCAGAAAGAAGTTTCACAGAATGCTTCTGTGTAGTTTATATTTGAATATATTCCTTTTTCCACTACTACTCTCTTAGCGCTCCAAATGTCCAGTTGCATTTTCTACAGAAAGAGTGTTCAGATCTGCTCAATCAAAAGTATGGTTTAACACTGTTAGCTGAATGCACAGATCAGAAAGAAGTTTCACAGAATGATTCTGTGTAGTTTATATTTGGAGACATTCCTTTTTCCACTATTACCCTCTTAGCGCTCCGAATCTCCACTTGCATTTTCTACAGAAAGAGTGTTTCAGAACGGCTCAATCAAAACTAAGGTTCAACTCTTTTAGTTGAACAAACAGAACAGAAAGAAGTTTCACACAATTCTTCTGTGTTGTTTTTATTTGTAGACATTCTTTTTCCCAATATAGGCCTCTTAGCGCTCAGAATGTCCAATTGCAGTTTCTACAGAAAGAGTGTTTCAGAACGGCTCAATCAAAAGTAAGGTTCAACTCTGTTAGTTGAATGCACAGAACAGAAAGAAGTTTCATACAATGCTTCTGTGTAGTTTATATTTGAACATATTCTCTTTTCCACTATTACCCACTTAGCGCTACGAATGTCCAGTTGCATTTTCTACAGACAGAGTGTTTCAAAACTGCTCAATCAAAAGTATGGTTTAACTCTGTTAGCTGAATGCTCAGATCAGAAAGAAATTTCACAGAATGCTTCTGTGTAGTTTATGTTTGAATATATTCCTTTTTCCACTACTACGCTCTTAGCGCTCCAAATGTCCAGTTGCATTTTCTACAGAAAGAGTGTTCACATCTGCTCAATCAAAGGTATGGTTTAACTCTGTTAGCTGAATGCACAGATCAGAAAGAAGTTTCACCGAATGATTCTGTGTAGTTTATATTTGAAGATATTCCTTTTTCCACTATTACCCTCTTAGCGCTCCGAATCTCCACTTGCATTTTCTACAAAAAGAGTGTTTCATAACTGCTCAATCAAAAATATGTTTTATCTCTGTTAACTGAATTTACAGATCAGAAATAAGTTTCACAGAATGCATTTGTGTAGTTTTTATTTGAAGATATTCTTTTTCCCAATGTAGGCCTCTTAGCGCTTAGCATGTCCAATTGCAGTTTCTACAGAAAGAGTGTTTCAGAACGGCTCAATCAAAAGTAAGGTTCAACACTGTTAGTTGAATGCACAGAACAGAAAGAATTTTCACAGAATGCTACTGTGTAGTTTATATTTGAATATATTCCTTTTTCCACTATTACCCTCTTAGCGCTCCGAAAGTCCACTTGCATTTTCTACAGAAAGAGTGTTCAGAACTGCGCAATCAAAAGTATGGTTTAACTCTGTTAGCTTAATGAACATATCAAAAATAAGTTTCACACAATGCTTCTGTGTAGTTTTTATTTGAAGATATTATTTTTCCCAATATAGGCCTCTTAGCACTCAGAATGTCCAATTGCAGTTTCTACAGAAAGAGCGTTTCAGAAAGGCTCAATCAAAAGTAAGGTTCAACTCTGTTAGTTGAATGCACAGAACAGAAAGAAGTTTCATACAATGCTTCTGTGTAGTTTATATTTGAACATATTATTTTTTCCACTATTACCCACTTAGCACTACGAATGTCCAGTTGCATTTTCTACAGACAGAGTGTTTCAAAACTGCTCAATCAAAGGTATGGTTTAACTCTGTTAGCTGAATGCTCAGATCAGAAAGAAGTTTCACAGAATGCTTCTGTGTAGTTTATATTTGAATATATTCGTTTTTCCACTACTACTCTCTTAGCGCTCCAAATGTCCAGTTGTATTTTCTACAGAATGAGTGTTCAGATCTGCTCAATCAAAAGTATGATTTAACTCTGTTAGCTGAATGCTCAGATCAGAAAGAAGTTTCACCGAATGATTCTGTGTAGTTTATATTTGAAGACATTCCTTTTTCCACTATTACCCTCTTAGCGCTCCGAATCTCCACTTGCATTTTCTACAAAAAGAGTGTTTCATAACTGCTCAATCAAAAATATGTTTTATCTCTGTTAACTGAATTTACAGATCAGAAATAAGTTTCACAGAATGCATCTGTGTAGTTTTTATTTGAAGATATTCTTTTTCCCAATGTAGGCCTCTTAGCGCTTAGCATGTCCAATTGCAGTTTCTACAGAAAGAGTGTTTCAGAACGGCTCAATCAAAAGTAAGGTTCAACTCTGTTAGTTGAATGCACAGAACAGAAAGAATTTTCACAGAATGCTACTGTGTAGTTTATATTTGAATATATTCCTTTTTCCACTATTACCCTCTTAGCGCTCCGAATGTCCACTTGCATTTTCTACAGAAAGAGTGTTCAGAACTGCGCAATCAAAAGTATGGTTTAACTCTGTTAGCTTAATGAACATATCAGAAATAAGTTTCACACAAAGCTTCTGTGTAGTTTTTATTTGAAGATATTATTTTTCCCAATAGAGGCCTCTTAGCGCTCAGAATGTCCAATTGCAGTTTCTACAGAAAGAGTGTTTCAGAAAGGCTCAATCAAAAGTAAGGTTCAACTCTGTTAGTTGAATGCACAGAACAGAAAGAAGTTTCATACAATGCTTCTGTGTAGTTTATATTTGAACATATTCTTTTTTCCACTATTACCCACTTAGCGCTACGAATGTCCAGTTGCATTTTCTACAGACAGAGTGTTTCAAAACTCCTCAATCAAAAGTATGGTTTAACTCTGTTAGCTGAATGCTCAGATCAGAAAGAAGTTTCACAGAATGCTTCTGTGTAGTTTATATTTGAATATATTCCTTTTTCCACTACTACTCTCTTAGCGCTCCAAATGTCCAGTTGCATTTTCTACAGAAAGAGTGTTCAGATCTGCTCAATCAAAAGTATGGTTTAACTCTGTTAGCTGAATGCACAGATCAGAAAGTAGTTTCACAGAATGATTCTGTGTAGTTTATATTTGGAGACATTCCTTTTTCCACTATTACCCTCTTAGCGCTCAGAATCTCCACTTGCATTTTCTACAGAAAGAGTGTTTCAGAACGGCTCAATCAAAACTAAGGTTCAACTCTTTTAGTTGAACAAACAGAACAGAAAGAAGTTTCACACAATTCTTCTGTGTAGTTTTTATTTGTAGACATTCTTTTTCCCAATATATGCCTCTTAGCGCTCAGAATGTCCAATTGCAGTTTCTACAGAAAGAGTGTTTCAGAACGGCTCAATCAAAAGTAAGGTTCAACTCTGTTAGTTGAATGCACAGAACAGAAAGAAGTTTCGTACAATGCTTCTGTGTAGTTTATATTTGAACATATACTTTTTTCCACTATTACCCACTTAGCGCTACGAAAGTCCAGTTGCATTTTCAACAGACAGAGTGTTTCAAAACTGCTCAATCAAAAGTATGGTTTAACTCTGTTAGCTGTATGCTCAGATCAGAAAGAAGTTTCACAGAATGCTTCTGTGTAGTTTATATTTGAATATATTCCTTTTTCCACTACTACGCTCCTAGCGCTCCAAATGTCCAGTTGCATTTTCAACAGAAAGAGTGTTCAGATCTGCTCAATCAAAAGTATGGTTTAACTCTGTTAGCTGAATGCACAGATCAGAAAGAAGTTTCACCGAATGATTCTGTGTAGTTTATATTTGAAGACATTCCTTTTTCCACTATTACCCTCTTAGCGCTCCGAATCTCCACTTGCATTTTCTACAAAAAGAGTGTTTCATAACTGCTCAATCAAAAATATGTTTTATCTCTGTTAACTGAATTTACAGATCAGAAATAAGTTTCACAGAATGCATCTGTGTAGTTTTTATTTGAAGATATTCTTTTTCCCAATGTAGGCCTCTTAGCGCTTAGCATGTCCAATTGCAGTTTCTACAGAAAGAGTGTTTCAGAACGGCTCAATAAAAAGTAAGGTTCAATTCTGTTAGTTGAATGCACAGAACAGAAAGAATTTTCACAGAATTCTACTGTGTAGTTTATATTTGAATATATTCCTTTTTCCACTATTACCCTCTTAGCGCTCCGAATGTCCACTTGCATTTTCTACAGAAAGAGTGTTCAGAACTGCGCAATCAAAAGTATGGTTTAACTCTGTTAGCTTAATGAACATATCAGAAATAAGTTTCACACAATGCTTCTGTGTAGTTTTTATTTGAACATATTATTTTTCCCAATATAGGCCTCTTAGCGCTCAGAATGTCCAATTGCAGTTTCTACAGAAAGAGTGTTTCAGAAAGGCTCAATCAAAAGTAAGGTTCAACTCTGTTAGTTGAATGCACAGACCAGAAAGAAGTTTCATACAATGCTTCTGTGTAGTTTATATTTGAACATATTCTTTTTTCCACTATTACCCACTTAGCGCTACGAATGTCCAGTTGCATTTTCTACAGACAGAGAGTTTCAAAACTGCTCAATCAAAAGTATGGTTTAACGCTGTTAGCTGAATGCTCAGATCAGAAAGAAGTTTCACAGAATGCTTCTGTGTAGTTTATATTTGAATATATTCCTTTTTCCACTACTACGCTCTTAGCGCTCCAAATGTCCAGTTGCATTTTCTACAGAAAGTGTGTTCAGATCTGCTCAATCAAAAGTATGGTTTATCACTGTTAGCTGAATGCACAGATCAGAAAGAAATTTCACAGAATGATTCTGTGTAGTTTATATTTGAAGACATTCCTTTTTCCACTATTACCCTCTTAGCGCTCCGAATCTCCACTTGCATTTTCTACAAAAAGAGTGTTTCATAACTGCTCAATCAAAAATATGTTTTATCTCTGTTAACTGAATTTACAGATCAGAAATAAGTTTCACAGAATGCATCTGTGTAGTTTTTATTTGAAGATATTCTTTTTCCCAATGTAGGCCTCTTAGCGCTTAGCATGTCCAATTGCAGTTACTACAGAAAGAGTGCTTCAGAACGGCTCAATCAAAAGTAAGGTTCAACTCTGTTAGTTGAATGCACAGAACAGAAAGAATTTTCAAAGAATGCTACTGTGTAGTTTATATTTGAATATATTCCTTTTTCCACTATTACCCTCTTAGCGCTCCGAATGTCCACTTGCATTTTCTACAGAAAGAGTGTTCAGAACTGCGCAATCAAAAGTATGGTTTAACTCTGTTAGCTTAATGAACATATCAGAAATAAGTTTCACACAATTCTTCTGTGTAGTTTTTATTTGAAGATATTATTTTTCCCCATAGAGGCCTCTTAGCGCTCAGAATATCCAATTGCAGTTTCTACAGAAAGAGTGTTTCAGAAAGGCTCAATCAAAAGTAAGGTTCAACTCTGTTAGTTGAATGCACAGAACAGAAAGAAGTTTCATACAATGCTTCTGTGTAGTTTATATTTGAACATATTCTTTTTTCCACTATTACCCACTTAGCGCTACGAATGTCCAGTTGCATTTTCTACAGACAGAGTGTTTCAAAACTGCTCAATCAAAAGTATGGTTTAACTCTGTTAGCTGAATGCTCAGATCAGAAAGAAGTTTCACAGAATGATTCTGTGTAGTTTATATTTGAATATATTCCTTTTTCCACTACTACTCTCTTAGCGCTCCAAATGTCCAGTTGCATTTTCTACAGAAAGAGTGTTCAGATCTGCTCAATCAAAAGTATGGTTTAACTCTGTTAGCTGAATGCACAGATCAGAAAGAAGTTTCACAGAATGATTCTGTGTAGTTTATATTTGGAGACATTCCTTTTTCCACTATTACCCTCTTAGCGCTCCGAATATCCACTTGCATTTTCTACAGAAAGACTGTTACAGAACGGCTCAATCAAAACTAAGGTTCAACTCTTTTAGTTGAACAAACAGAGCAGAAAGAAGTTTCACGCAATTCGTCTGTGTAGTTTTTATTTGTAGACATTCTTTTTCCCAATATAGGCCTCTTAGCGCTCAGAATGTCCAATTGCAGTTTCTACAGAAAGAGTGTTTCTGAACGGCTCAATCAAAAGTAAGGTTCAACTCTGTTAGTTGAATGCACAGAACAGAAAGAAGTTTCATACAATGCTTCTGTGTAGTTTATATTTGAACATATTCTTTTTTCCACTATTACCCACTTAGCGCTACGAATGTCCAGTTGCATTTTCTACAGACAGAGTGTTTAAAAACTGCTCAATCAAAAGTATTTTTTAACTCTGTTAGCTGAATGCTCAGATCAGAAAGAAGTTTCACAGAATGCTTCTGTGTAGTTTATATTTGAATATATTCCTTTTTCCACTACTACGCTCTTAGCGCTCCAAATGTCCAGTTGCATTTTCAACAGAAAGAGTGTTCAGATCTGCTCAATCAAAAGTATGGTTTAACTCTGTTAGCTGAATGCACAGATCAGAAAGAAGTTTCACCGAATGATTCTGTGTAGTTTATATTTGAAGACATTCCTTTTTCCACTATTACCCTCTTAGCGCTCCGAATCTCCACTTGCATTTTCTACAAAAAGAGTGTTTCATAACTGCTCAATCAAAAATATGTTTTATCTCTGTTAACTGAATTTACATATCAGAAATAAGTTTCACAGAATGCATCTGTGTAGTTTTTATTTGAAGATATTCTTTTTCCCAATGTAGGCCTCTTAGCGCTTAGCATGTCCAATTGCAGTTTCTACAGAAAGAGTGTTTCAGAACGGCTCAATCAAAAGTAAGGTTCAACTCTGTTAGTTGAATGCACAGAACAGAAAGAATTTTAACAGAATGCTACTGTGTAGTTTATATTTGAATATATTCCTTTTTCCACTATTACCCTCGTAGCGCTCCGAATGTCCACTTGCATTTTCTACAGAAAGAGTGTTCAGAACTGCGCAATCAAAAGTTTGGTTTAAATCTGTTAGCTTAATGAACATATCAGAAATAAGTTTCACACAATGCTTTTGTGTAGTTTTTATTTGAAGATATTATTTTTCCCAATAGAGGCCTCTTAGCGCTCAGAATGTCCAATTGCAGTTTCTACAGAAAGAGTGTTTCAGAAAGGCTCAATCAAAAGTAAGGTTCAACTCTGTTAGTTGAATGCACAGAACAGAAAGAAGTTTCATACAATGCTTCTGTGTAGTTTATATTTGAACATATTCTTTATTCCACTATTACCCACTTAGCGCTACGAATGTCCAGTTGCATTTTCTAAAGACAGAGTGTTTCAAAACTGCTCAATCAAAAGTATTGTTTAACTCTGTTAGCTGAATGCTCAGATCAGAAAGAAGTTTCACAGAATGCTTCTGTGTAGTTTATATTTGAATATATTCCTTTTTCCACTACTAATCTCTTAGCGCTCCAAATGTACAGTTGCATTTTCTACAGAAAGAGTGTTCAGATCTGCTCAATCAAAAGTATGGTTTAACTCTGTTAGCTGAATGCACAGATCAGAAAGATGTTTCACAGAATGATTCTGTGTAGTTTATATTTGGAGACATTCCTTTTTCCACTATTACCCTCTTAGCACTCGGAATCTCCACTTGCATTTTCTACAAAAAGAGTGTTTCATAACTGCTCAATCAAAAATATGTTTTATCTCTGTTAACTGAATTTACAGATCAGAAATAAGTTTCACAGAATGCATCTGTGTAGTTTTTATTTGAAGATATTCTTTTTCCCAATGTAGGCCTCTTAGCGCTTAGCATGTCCAATTGCAGTTTCTACAGAAAGAGTGTTTCAGAACGGCTCAATCAAAAGTAAGGTTCAACTCTGTTAGTTGAATGCACAGAACAGAAAGAATTTTCACAGAATGCTACTGTGTAGTTTATATTTGAATATATTCCTTTTTCCACTATTACCCTCTTAGCGCTCCGAATGTCCACTTGCATTTTCTACAGAAAGAGTGTTCAGAACTGCGCAATCAAAAGTATGGTTTAACTCTGTTAGCTTAATGAACATATCAGAAATAAGTTTCACACAATGCTTCTGTGTAGTTTTTATTTGAAGATATTATTTTTCCCAATAGAGGCCTCTTAGCGCTCAGAATGTCCAATTGCAGTTTCTACAGAAAGAGTGTTTCAGAAAGGCTCAATCAAAAGTAAGGTTCAACTCTGTTAGTTGAATGCACAGAACAGAAAGAAGTTTCATACAATGCTTCTGTGTAGTTTATATTTGAACATATTCTTTTTTCCACTATTACCCACTTAGCGCTACGAATGTCCAGTTGCATTTTCTACAGACAGAGTGTTTCAAAACTCCTCAATCAAAAGTATGGTTTAACTCTGTTAGCTGAATGCTCAGATCAGAAAGAAGTTTCACAGAATGCTTCTGTGTAGTTTATATTTGAATATATTCCTTTTTCCACTACTACTCTCTTAGCGCTCCAAATGTCCAGTTGCATTTTCTACAGAAAGAGTGTTCAGATCTGCTCAATCAAAAGTATGGTTTAACTCTGTTAGCTGAATGCACAGATCAGAAAGTAGTTTCACAGAATGATTCTGTGTAGTTTATATTTGGAGACATTCCTTTTTCCACTATTACCCTCTTAGCGCTCAGAATCTCCACTTGCATTTTCTACAGAAAGAGTGTTTCAGAACGGCTCAATCAAAACTAAGGTTCAACTCTTTTAGTTGAACAAACAGAACAGAAAGAAGTTTCACACAATTCTTCTGTGTAGTTTTTATTTGTAGACATTCTTTTTCCCAATATATGCCTCTTAGCGCTCAGAATGTCCAATTGCAGTTTCTACAGAAAGAGTGTTTCAGAACGGCTCAATCAAAAGTAAGGTTCAACTCTGTTAGTTGAATGCACAGAACAGAAAGAAGTTTCGTACAATGCTTCTGTGTAGTTTATATTTGAACATATACTTTTTTCCACTATTACCCACTTAGCGCTACGAAAGTCCAGTTGCATTTTCAACAGACAGAGTGTTTCAAAACTGCTCAATCAAAAGTATGGTTTAACTCTGTTAGCTGTATGCTCAGATCAGAAAGAAGTTTCACAGAATGCTTCTGTGTAGTTTATATTTGAATATATTCCTTTTTCCACTACTACGCTCCTAGCGCTCCAAATGTCCAGTTGCATTTTCAACATAAAGAGTGTTCAGATCTGCTCAATCAAAAGTATGGTTTAACTCTGTTAGCTGAATGCACAGATCAGAAAGAAGTTTCACCGAATGATTCTGTGTAGTTTATATTTGAAGACATTCCTTTTTCCACTATTACCCTCTTAGCGCTCCGAATCTCCACTTGCATTTTCTACAAAAAGAGTGTTTCTTAACTGCTCAATCAAAAATATGTTTTATCTCTGTTAACTGAATTTACAGATCAGAAATAAGTTTCACAGAATGCATCTGTGTAGTTTTTATTTGAAGATATTCTTTTTCCCAATGTAGGCCTCTTAGCGCTTAGCATGTCCAATTGCAGTTTCTACAGAAAGAGTGTTTCAGAACGGCTCAATAAAAAGTAAGGTTCAACTCTGTTAGTTGAATGCACAGAACAGAAAGAATTTTCACAGAATTCTACTGTGTAGTTTATATTTGAATATATTCCTTTTTCCACTATTACCCTCTTAGCGCTCCGAATGTCCACTTGCATTTTCTACAGAAAGAGTGTTCAGAACTGCGCAATCAAAAGTATGGTTTAACTCTGTTAGCTTAATGAACATATCAGAAATAAGTTTCACACAATGCTTCTGTGTAGTTTTTATTTGAACATATTATTTTTCCCAATATAGGCCTCTTAGCGCTCAGAATGTCCAATTGCAGTTTCTACAGAAAGAGTGTTTCAGAAAGGCTCAATCAAAAGTAAGGTTCAACTCTGTTAGTTGAATGCACAGACCAGAAAGAAGTTTCATACAATGCTTCTGTGTAGTTTATATTTGAACATATTCTTTTTTCCACTATTACCCACTTAGCGCTACGAATGTCCAGTTGCATTTTCTACAGACAGAGTGTTTCAAAACTGCTCAATCAAAAGTATGGTTTAACGCTGTTAGCTGAATGCTCAGATCAGAAAGAAGTTTCACAGAATGCTTCTGTGTAGTTTATATTTGAATATATTCCTTTTTCCACTACTACGCTCTTAGCGCTCCAAATGTCCAGTTGCATTTTCTACAGAAAGTGTGTTCAGATCTGCTCAATCAAAAGTATGGTTTATCACTGTTAGCTGAATGCACAGATCAGAAAGAAGTTTCACAGAATGATTCTGTGTAGTTTATATTTGAAGACATTCCTTTTTCCACTATTACCCTCTTAGCGCTCCGAATCTCCACTTGCATTTTCTACAAAAAGAGTGTTTCATAACTGCTCAATCAAAAATATGTTTTATCTCTGTTAACTGAATTTACAGATCAGAAATAAGTTTCACAGAATGCATCTGTGTAGTTTTTATTTGAAGATATTCTTTTTCCCAATGTAGGCCTCTTAGCGCTTAGCATGTCCAATTGCAGTTACTACAGAAAGAGTGCTTCAGAACGGCTCAATCAAAAGTAAGGTTCAACTCTGTTAGTTGAATGCACAGAACAGAAAGAATTTTCAAAGAATGCTACTGTGTAGTTTATATTTGAATATATTCCTTTTTCCACTATTACCCTCTTAGCGCTCCGAATGTCCACTTGCATTTTCTACAGAAAGAGTGTTCAGAACTGCGCAATCAAAAGTATGGTTTAACTCTGTTAGCTTAATGAACATATCAGAAATAAGTTTCACACAATTCTTCTGTGTAGTTTTTATTTGAAGATATTATTTTTCCCCATAGAGGCCTCTTAGCGCTCAGAATATCCAATTGCAGTTTCTACAGAAAGAGTGTTTCAGAAAGGCTCAATCAAAAGTAAGGTTCAACTCTGTTAGTTGAATGCACAGAACAGAAAGAAGTTTCATACAATGCTTCTGTGTAGTTTATATTTGAACATATTATTTTTTCCACTATTACCCACTTAGCGCTACGAATGTCCAGTTGCATTTTCTACAGACAGAGTGTTTCAAAACTGCTCAATCAAAAGTATGGTTTAACTCTGTTAGCTGAATGCTCAGATCAGAAAGAAGTTTCACAGAATGATTCTGTGTAGTTTATATTTGAATATATTCCTTTTTCCACTACTACTCTCTTAGCGCTCCAAATGTCCAGTTGCATTTTCTACAGAAAGAGTGTTCAGATCTGCTCAATCAAAAGTATGGTTTAACTCTGTTAGCTGAATGCACAGATCAGAAAGAAGTTTCACAGAATGATTCTGTGTAGTTTATATTTGGAGACATTCCTTTTTCCACTATTACCCTCTTAGCGCTCCGAATATCCACTTGCATTTTCTACAGAAAGACTGTTACAGAACGGCTCAATCAAAACTAAGGTTCAACTCTTTTAGTTGAACAAACAGAGCAGAAAGAAGTTTCACACAATTCGTCTGTGTAGTTTTTATTTGTAGACATTCTTTTTCCCAATATAGGCCTCTTAGCGCTCAGAATGTCCAATTGCAGTTTCTACAGAAAGAGTGTTTCTGAACGGCTCAATCAAAAGTAAGGTTCAACTCTGTTAGTTGAATGCACAGAACAGAAAGAAGTTTCATACAATGCTTCTGTGTAGTTTATATTTGAACATATTCTTTTTTCCACTATTACCCACTTAGCGCTACGAATGTCCAGTTGCATTTTCTACAGACAGAGTGTTTCAAAACTGCTCAATCAAAAGTATGGTTTAACTCTGTTAGCTGTATGCTCAGATCAGAAAGAAGTTTCACAGAATGCTTCTGTGTAGTTTATATTTGAATATATTCCTTTTTCCACTACTACGCTCCTAGCGCTCCAAATGTCCAGTTGCATTTTCAACATAAAGAGTGTTCAGATCTGCTCAATCAAAAGTATGGTTTAACTCTGTTAGCTGAATGCACAGATCAGAAAGAAGTTTCACCGAATGATTCTGTGTAGTTTATATTTGAAGACATTCCTTTTTCCACTATTACCCTCTTAGCGCTCCGAATCTCCACTTGCATTTTCTACAAAAAGAGTGTTTCATAACTGCTCAATCAAAAATATGTTTTATCTCTGTTAACTGAATTTACAGATCAGAAATAAGTTTCACAGAATGCATCTGTGTAGTTTTTATTTGAAGATATTCTTTTTCCCAATGTAGGCCTCTTAGCGCTTAGCATGTCCAATTGCAGTTTCTACAGAAAGAGTGTTTCAGAACGGCTCAATAAAAAGTAAGGTTCAACTCTGTTAGTTGAATGCACAGAACAGAAAGAATTTTCACAGAATTCTACTGTGTAGTTTATATTTGAATATATTCCTTTTTCCACTATTACCCTCTTAGCGCTCCGAATGTCCACTTGCATTTTCTACAGAAAGAGTGTTCAGAACTGCGCAATCAAAAGTATGGTTTAACTCTGTTAGCTTAATGAACATATCAGAAATAAGTTTCACACAATGCTTCTGTGTAGTTTTTATTTGAACATATTATTTTTCCCAATATAGGCCTCTTAGCGCTCAGAATGTCCAATTGCAGTTTCTACAGAAAGAGTGTTTCAGAAAGGCTCAATCAAAAGTAAGGTTCAACTCTGTTAGTTGAATGCACAGACCAGAAAGAAGTTTCATACAATGCTTCTGTGTAGTTTATATTTGAACATATTCTTTTTTCCACTATTACCCACTTAGCGCTACGAATGTCCAGTTGCATTTTCTACAGACAGAGTGTTTCAAAACTGCTCAATCAAAAGTATGGTTTAACGCTGTTAGCTGAATGCTCAGATCAGAAAGAAGTTTCACAGAATGCTTCTGTGTAGTTTATATTTGAATATATTCCTTTTTCCACTACTACGCTCTTAGCGCTCCAAATGTCCAGTTGCATTTTCTACAGAAAGTGTGTTCAGATCTGCTCAATCAAAAGTATGGTTTATCACTGTTAGCTGAATGCACAGATCAGAAAGAAGTTTCACAGAATGATTCTGTGTAGTTTATATTTGAAGACATTCCTTTTTCCACTATTACCCTCTTAGCGCTCCGAATCTCCACTTGCATTTTCTACAAAAAGAGTGTTTCATAACTGCTCAATCAAAAATATGTTTTATCTCTGTTAACTGAATTTACAGATCAGAAATAAGTTTCACAGAATGCATCTGTGTAGTTTTTATTTGAAGATATTCTTTTTCCCAATGTAGGCCTCTTAGCGCTTAGCATGTCCAATTGCAGTTACTACAGAAAGAGTGCTTCAGAACGGCTCAATCAAAAGTAAGGTTCAACTCTGTTAGTTGAATGCACAGAACAGAAAGAATTTTCAAAGAATGCTACTGTGTAGTTTATATTTGAATATATTCCTTTTTCCACTATTACCCTCTTAGCGCTCCGAATGTCCACTTGCATTTTCTACAGAAAGAGTGTTCAGAACTGCGCAATCAAAAGTATGGTTTAACTCTGTTAGCTTAATGAACATATCAGAAATAAGTTTCACACAATTCTTCTGTGTAGTTTTTATTTGAAGATATTATTTTTCCCCATAGAGGCCTCTTAGCGCTCAGAATATCCAATTGCAGTTTCTACAGAAAGAGTGTTTCAGAAAGGCTCAATCAAAAGTAAGGTTCAACTCTGTTAGTTGAATGCACAGAACAGAAAGAAGTTTCATACAATGCTTCTGTGTAGTTTATATTTGAACATATTCTTTTTTCCACTATTACCCACTTAGCGCTACGAATGTCCAGTTGCATTTTCTACAGACAGAGTGTTTCAAAACTGCTCAATCAAAAGTATGGTTTAACTCTGTTAGCTGAATGCTCAGATCAGAAAGAAGTTTCACAGAATGATTCTGTGTAGTTTATATTTGAATATATTCCTTTTTCCACTACTACTCTCTTAGCGCTCCAAATGTCCAGTTGCATTTTCTACAGAAAGAGTGTTCAGATCTGCTCAATCAAAAGTATGGTTTAACTCTGTTAGCTGAATGCACAGATCAGAAAGAAGTTTCACAGAATGATTCTGTGTAGTTTATATTTGGAGACATTCCTTTTTCCACTATTACCCTCTTAGCGCTCCGAATATCCACTTGCATTTTCTACAGAAAGACTGTTACAGAACGGCTCAATCAAAACTAAGGTTCAACTCTTTTAGTTGAACAAACAGAGCAGAAAGAAGTTTCACACAATTCGTCTGTGTAGTTTTTATTTGTAGACATTCTTTTTCCCAATATAGGCCTCTTAGCGCTCAGAATGTCCAATTGCAGTTTCTACAGAAAGAGTGTTTCTGAACGGCTCAATCAAAAGTAAGGTTCAACTCTGTTAGTTGAATGCACAGAACAGAAAGAAGTTTCATACAATGCTTCTGTGTAGTTTATATTTGAACATATTCTTTTTTCCACTATTACCCACTTAGCGCTACGAATGTCCAGTTGCATTTTCTACAGACAGAGTGTTTCAAAACTGCTCAATCAAAAGTATGGTTTAACTCTGTTAGCTGTATGCTCAGATCAGAAAGAAGTTTCACAGAATGCTTCTGTGTAGTTTATATTTGAATATATTCCTTTTTCCACTACTACGCTCCTAGCGCTCCAAATGTCCAGTTGCATTTTCAACATAAAGAGTGTTCAGATCTGCTCAATCAAAAGTATGGTTTAACTCTGTTAGCTGAATGCACAGATCAGAAAGAAGTTTCACCGAATGATTCTGTGTAGTTTATATTTGAAGACATTCCTTTTTCCACTATTACCCTCTTAGCGCTCCGAATCTCCACTTGCATTTTCTACAAAAAGAGTGTTTCATAACTGCTCAATCAAAAATATGTTTTATCTCTGTTAACTGAATTTACAGATCAGAAATAAGTTTCACAGAATGCATCTGTGTAGTTTTTATTTGAAGATATTCTTTTTCCCAATGTAGGCCTCTTAGCGCTTAGCATGTCCAATTGCAGTTTCTACAGAAAGAGTGTTTCAGAACGGCTCAATAAAAAGTAAGGTTCAACTCTGTTAGTTGAATGCACAGAACAGAAAGAATTTTCACAGAATTCTACTGTGTAGTTTATATTTGAATATATTCCTTTTTCCACTATTACCCTCTTAGCGCTCCGAATGTCCACTTGCATTTTCTACAGAAAGAGTGTTCAGAACTGCGCAATCAAAAGTATGGTTTAACTCTGTTAGCTTAATGAACATATCAGAAATAAGTTTCACACAATGCTTCTGTGTAGTTTTTATTTGAACATATTATTTTTCCCAATATAGGCCTCTTAGCGCTCAGAATGTCCAATTGCAGTTTCTACAGAAAGAGTGTTTCAGAAAGGCTCAATCAAAAGTAAGGTTCAACTCTGTTAGTTGAATGCACAGACCAGAAAGAAGTTTCATACAATGCTTCTGTGTAGTTTATATTTGAACATATTCTTTTTTCCACTATTACCCACTTAGCGCTACGAATGTCCAGTTGCATTTTCTACAGACAGAGTGTTTCAAAACTGCTCAATCAAAAGTATGGTTTAACGCTGTTAGCTGAATGCTCAGATCAGAAAGAAGTTTCACAGAATGCTTCTGTGTAGTTTATATTTGAATATATTCCTTTTTCCACTACTACGCTCTTAGCGCTCCAAATGTCCAGTTGCATTTTCTACAGAAAGTGTGTTCAGATCTGCTCAATCAAAAGTATGGTTTATCACTGTTAGCTGAATGCACAGATCAGAAAGAAGTTTCACAGAATGATTCTGTGTAGTTTATATTTGAAGACATTCCTTTTTCCACTATTACCCTCTTAGCGCTCCGAATCTCCACTTGCATTTTCTACAAAAAGAGTGTTTCATAACTGCTCAATCAAAAATATGTTTTATCTCTGTTAACTGAATTTACAGATCAGAAATAAGTTTCACAGAATGCATCTGTGTAGTTTTTATTTGAAGATATTCTTTTTCCCAATGTAGGCCTCTTAGCGCTTAGCATGTCCAATTGCAGTTACTACAGAAAGAGTGCTTCAGAACGGCTCAATCAAAAGTAAGGTTCAACTCTGTTAGTTGAATGCACAGAACAGAAAGAATTTTCAAAGAATGCTACTGTGTAGTTTATATTTGAATATATTCCTTTTTCCACTATTACCCTCTTAGCGCTCCGAATGTCCACTTGCATTTTCTACAGAAAGAGTGTTCAGAACTGCGCAATCAAAAGTATGGTTTAACTCTGTTAGCTTAATGAACATATCAGAAATAAGTTTCACACAATTCTTCTGTGTAGTTTTTATTTGAAGATATTATTTTTCCCCATAGAGGCCTCTTAGCGCTCAGAATATCCAATTGCAGTTTCTACAGAAAGAGTGTTTCAGAAAGGCTCAATCAAAAGTAAGGTTCAACTCTGTTAGTTGAATGCACAGAACAGAAAGAAGTTTCATACAATGCTTCTGTGTAGTTTATATTTGAACATATTCTTTTTTCCACTATTACCCACTTAGCGCTACGAATGTCCAGTTGCATTTTCTACAGACAGAGTGTTTCAAAACTGCTCAATCAAAAGTATGGTTTAACTCTGTTAGCTGAATGCTCAGATCAGAAAGAAGTTTCACAGAATGATTCTGTGTAGTTTATATTTGAATATATTCCTTTTTCCACTACTACTCTCTTAGCGCTCCAAATGTCCAGTTGCATTTTCTACAGAAAGAGTGTTCAGATCTGCTCAATCAAAAGTATGGTTTAACTCTGTTAGCTGAATGCACAGATCAGAAAGAAGTTTCACAGAATGATTCTGTGTAGTTTATATTTGGAGACATTCCTTTTTCCACTATTACCCTCTTAGCGCTCCGAATATCCACTTGCATTTTCTACAGAAAGACTGTTACAGAACGGCTCAATCAAACCTAAGGTTCAACTCTTTTAGTTGAACAAACAGAGCAGAAAGAAGTTTCACACAATTCGTCTGTGTAGTTTTTATTTGTAGACATTCTTTTTCCCAATATAGGCCTCTTAGCGCTCAGAATGTCCAATTGCAGTTTCTACAGAAAGAGTGTTTCTGAACGGCTCAATCAAAAGTAAGGTTCAACTCTGTTAGTTGAATGCACAGAACAGAAAGAAGTTTCATACAATACTTCTGTGTAGTTTATATTTGAACATATTCTTTTTTCCACTATTACCCACTTAGCGCTACGAATGTCCAGTTGCATTTTCTACAGACAGAGTGTTTAAAAACTGCTCAATCAAAAGTATTTTTTAACTCTGTTAGCTGAATGCTCAGATCAGAAAGAAGTTTCACAGAATGCTTCTGTGTAGTTTATATTTGAATATATTCCTTTTTCCACTACTACGCTCTTAGCGCTCCAAATGTCCAGTTGCATTTTCAACAGAAAGAGTGTTCAGATCTGCTCAATCAAAAGTATGGTTTAACTCTGTTAGCTGAATGCACAGATCAGAAAGAAGTTTCACCGAATGATTCTGTGTAGTTTATATTTGAAGACATTCCTTTTTCCACTATTACCCTCTTAGCGCTCCGAATCTCCACTTGCATTTTCTACAAAAAGAGTGTTTCATAACTGCTCAATCAAAAATATGTTTTATCTCTGTTAACTGAATTTACATATCAGAAATAAGTTTCACAGAATGCATCTGTGTAGTTTTTATTTGAAGATATTCTTTTTCCCAATGTAGGCCTCTTAGCGCTTAGCATGTCCAATTGCAGTTTCTACAGACAGAGTGTTTCAGAACGGCTCAATCAAAAGTAAGGTTCAACTCTGTTAGTTGAATGCACAGAACAGAAAGAATTTTAACAGAATGCTACTGTGTAGTTTATATTTGAATATATTCCTTTTTCCACTATTACCCTCGTAGCGCTCCGAATGTCCACTTGCATTTTCTACAGAAAGAGTGTTCAGAACTGCGCAATCAAAAGTTTGGTTTAAATCTGTTAGCTTAATGAACATATCAGAAATAAGTTTCACACAATGCTTTTGTGTAGTTTTTATTTGAAGATATTATTTTTCCCAATAGAGGCCTCTTAGCGCTCAGAATGTCCAATTGCAGTTTCTACAGAAAGAGTGTTTCAGAAAGGCTCAATCAAAAGTAAGTTTCAACTCTGTTAGTTGAATGCACAGAACAGAAAGAAGTTTCATACAATGCTTCTGTGTAGTTTATATTTGAACATTTTCTTTATTCCACTATTACCCACTTAGCGCTACGAATGTCCAGTTGCATTTTCTAAAGACAGAGTGTTTCAAAACTGCTCAATCAAAAGTATTGTTTAACTCTGTTAGCTGAATGCTCAGATCAGAAAGAAGTTTCACAGAATGCTTCTGTGTAGTTTATATTTGAATATATTCCTTTTTCCACTACTAATCTCTTAGCGCTCCAAATGTACAGTTGCATTTTCTACAGAAAGAGTGTTCAGATCTGCTCAATCAAAAGTATGGTTTAACTCTGTTAGCTGAATGCACAGATCAGAAAGATGTTTCACAGAATGATTCTGTGTAGTTTATATTTGGAGACATTCCTTTTTCCACTATTACCCTCTTAGCACTCGGAATCTCCACTTGCATTTTCTACAGAAAGAGTGTTTCAGAACGGCTCAATCAAAACTAAGGTTCAACTCTTTTAGTTGAACAAACAGAACAGAAAGAAGTTTCACACAACTCTTCTGTGTAGTTTTTATTTGTAGACATTCTTTTTCCCAATATAGGCCTCTTAGCGCTCAGAATGTCCAATTGCAGTTTCTACAGAAAGAGTGTTTCAGAACGGCTCAATCAAAAGTAAGGTTCAACTCTGTTAGTTGAATGCACAGAACAGAAAGAAGTTTCATACAATGCTTCTGTGTAGTTTATATTTGAACATATTCTTTTTTCCACTATTACACACTTAGCGCTACGAATGTGCAGTTGCATTTTCTACAGACAGAGTGTTTCAAAACTGCTCAATCAAAAGTATGGTTTAACTCTGTTAGCTGAATGCTCAGATCAGAAAGAAGTTTCACATAATGCTTCTGTGTAGTTTATATTTGAATATATTCCTTTTTCCACTACTACTCTCTTAGCGCTCCAAATGTCCAGTTGCATTTTCTACAGAAAGAGTGTTCAGATCTGCTCAATCAAAAGTATGGTTTAACTCTGTTAGCTGAATGCACAGATCAGAAAGAAGTTTCACAGAATGATTCTATGTAGTTTATATATGGAGACATTCCTTTTTCCACTATTACCCTCTTAGCGCTCCGAATCTCCACTTGCATTTTCTACAGAAAGAGTGTTTCAGAACGGCTCAATCAAAACTAAGGTTCAACTCTTTTAGTTGAACAAACAGAACAGAAAGAAGTTTCACACAATTCTTCTGTGTAGTTTTTATTTGTAGACATTCTTTTTCCCAATATAGGCCTCTTAGCGCTCAGAATGTCCAATTGCAGTTTCTACAGAAAGAGTGTTTCAGAACGACTCAATCAAAAGTAAGGTTCAACTCTGTTAGTTGAATGCACAGAACAGAAAGGAGTTTCATACAATGCTTCTGTGTAGTTTATATTTGAACATATTCTTTTTTCCACTACTACCCACTTAGCGCTACGAATGTCCAGTTGCATTTTCTACAGACAGAGTGTTTCAAATCTGCTCAATCAAAAGTATGGTTTAAATCTGTTAGCTGAATGCTCAGATCAGAAAGAAGTTTCACAGAATGCTTCTGTGTAGTTTATATTTGAATATATTCCTTTTTCCACTACTACGCTCTTAGCGCTCCAAATGTCCAGTTGCATTTTCTACAGAAAGAGTGTTCAGATCTGCTCAATCAAAAGTATGGTTTAACTCTGTTACCTGAATGCACAGATCAGAAAGAAGTTTCACCGAATGATTCTGTGTAGTTTATATTTGAAGACATTCCTTTTTCCACTATTACCCTCTTAGCGCTCCGAATCTCCACTTGCATTTTCTACAAAAAGAGTGTTTCATAACTGCTCAATCAAAAATATGTTTTATCTCTGTTAAGTGAATTTACAGATCAGAAATAAGTTCCACAGAATGCATCTGTGTAGTTTTTATTTGAAGATATTGTTTTTCCCAACGTAGGCCTCTTAGCGCTTAGCATGTCCAATTGCAGTTTCTACAGAAAGAGTGTTTCAGAACGGCTCAATCAAAAGTAAGGTTCAACTCTGTTAGTTGAATGCACAGAACAGAAAGAATTTTCACAGAATGCTACTGTGTAGTTTATATTTGAATATATTCCTTTTTCCACTATTACCCTCTTAGCGCTCCGAATGTCCACTTGCATTTTCTACAGAAAGAGTGTTCAGAACTGCGCAATCAAAAGTATGGTTTAACTCTGTTAGCTTAATGAACATATCAGAAATAAGTTTCACACAATGCTTCTGTGTAGTTTTTATGTGAAGATATTATTTTTCCCAATAGAGTCCTCTTAGCGCTCAGAATGTCCAATTGCAGTTTCTACAGAAAGAGTGTTTCAGAAAGGCTCAATCAAAAGTAAGGTTCAACTCTGTTAGTTGAATGCACAGAACAGAAAGAAGTTTCATACGATGCTTCTTTGTAGTTTATATTTGAACATACTCTTTTTTCCACTATTACCCACTTAGCGCTACGAATGTCCAGTTGTATTTTCTACAGACATAGTGTTTCAAAACTGCTCAATCAAAAGTATGGTTTAACTCTGTTAGCTGAATGCTCAGATCAGAAAGAAGTTTCACAGAATGCTTCTGTGTAGTTTATATTTGAATATATTCCTTTTTCCACTACTACTCTCTTAGCGCTCCAAATGTCCAGTTGCATTTTCTACAGAAAGAGTGTTCAGATCTGCTCAATCAAAGTATGCTTTAACTCTGTTAGCTGAATGCACAGATCAGAAAGAAGTTTCACAGAATGATTCTGTGTAGTTTATATATGGAGACATTCCTTTTTCCACTATTACCCTCTTAGCGCTCCGAATCTCCACTTGCATTTTCTACAAAAAGAGTGTTTCATAACTGCTCAATCAAAAATATGTTTTATCTCTGTTAACTGAATTTACATATCAGAAATAAGTTTCACAGAATGCATCTGTGTAGTTTTTATTTGAAGATATTCTTTTTCCCAATGTAGGCCTCTTAGCGCTTAGCATGTCCAATTGCAGTTTCTACAGAAAGAGTGTTTCAGAACGGCTCAATCAAAAGTAAGGTTCAACTCTGTTAGTTGAATGCACAGAACAGAAAGAATTTTAACAGAATGCTACTGTGTAGTTTATATTTGAATATATTCCTTTTTCCACTATTACCCTCGTAGCGCTCCGAATGTCCACTTGCATTTTCTACAGAAAGAGTGTTCAGAACTGCGCAATCAAAAGTTTGGTTTAAATCTGTTAGCTTAATGAACATATCAGAAATAAGTTTCACACAATGCTTTTGTGTAGTTTTTATTTGAAGATATTATTTTTCCCAATAGAGGCCTCTTAGCGCTCAGAATGTCCAATTGCAGTTTCTACAGAAAGAGTGTTTCAGAAAGGCTCAATCAAAAGTAAGTTTCAACTCTGTTAGTTGAATGCACAGAACAGAAAGAAGTTTCATACAATGCTTCTGTGTAGTTTATATTTGAACATTTTCTTTATTCCACTATTACCCACTTAGCGCTACGAATGTCCAGTTGCATTTTCTAAAGACAGAGTGTTTCAAAACTGCTCAATCAAAAGTATTGTTTAACTCTGTTAGCTGAATGCTCAGATCAGAAAGAAGTTTCACAGAATGCTTCTGTGTAGTTTATATTTGAATATATTCCTTTTTCCACTACTAATCTCTTAGCGCTCCAAATGTACAGTTGCATTTTCTACAGAAAGAGTGTTCAGATCTGCTCAATCAAAAGTATGGTTTAACTCTGTTAGCTGAATGCACAGATCAGAAAGATGTTTCACAGAATGATTCTGTGTAGTTTATATTTGGAGACATTCCTTTTTCCACTATTACCCTCTTAGCACTCGGAATCTCCACTTGCATTTTCTACAGAAAGAGTGTTTCAGAACGGCTCAATCAAAACTAAGGTTCAACTCTTTTAGTTGAACAAACAGAACAGAAAGAAGTTTCACACAACTCTTCTGTGTAGTTTTTATTTGTAGACATTCTTTTTCCCAATATAGGCCTCTTAGCGCTCAGAATGTCCAATTGCAGTTTCTACAGAAAGAGTGTTTCAGAACGGCTCAATCAAAAGTAAGGTTCAACTCTGTTAGTTGAATGCACAGAACAGAAAGAAGTTTCATACAATGCTTCTGTGTAGTTTATATTTGAACATATTCTTTTTTCCACTATTACACACTTAGCGCTACGAATGTGCAGTTGCATTTTCTACAGACAGAGTGTTTCAAAACTGCTCAATCAAAAGTATGGTTTAACTCTGTTAGCTGAATGCTCAGATCAGAAAGAAGTTTCACATAATGCTTCTGTGTAGTTTATATTTGAATATATTCCTTTTTCCACTACTACTCTCTTAGCGCTCCAAATGTCCAGTTGCATTTTCTACAGAAAGAGTGTTCAGATCTGCTCAATCAAAAGTATGGTTTAACTCTGTTAGCTGAATGCACAGATCAGAAAGAAGTTTCACAGAATGATTCTATGTAGTTTATATATGGAGACATTCCTTTTTCCACTATTACCCTCTTAGCGCTCCGAATCTCCACTTGCATTTTCTACAGAAAGAGTGTTTCAGAACGGCTCAATCAAAACTAAGGTTCAACTCTTTTAGTTGAACAAACAGAACAGAAAGAAGTTTCACACAATTCTTCTGTGTAGTTTTTATTTGTAGACATTCTTTTTCCCAATATAGGCCTCTTAGCGCTCAGAATGTCCAATTGCAGTTTCTACAGAAAGAGTGTTTCAGAACGACTCAATCAAAAGTAAGGTTCAACTCTGTTAGTTGAATGCACAGAACAGAAAGGAGTTTCATACAATGCTTCTGTGTAGTTTATATTTGAACATATTCTTTTTTCCACTACTACCCACTTAGCGCTACGAATGTCCAGTTGCATTTTCTACAGACAGAGTGTTTCAAATCTGCTCAATCAAAAGTATGGTTTAAATCTGTTAGCTGAATGCTCAGATCAGAAAGAAGTTTCACAGAATGCTTCTGTGTAGTTTATATTTGAATATATTCCTTTTTCCACTACTACGCTCTTAGCGCTCCAAATGTCCAGTTGCATTTTCTACAGAAAGAGTGTTCAGATCTGCTCAATCAAAAGTATGGTTTAACTCTGTTACCTGAATGCACAGATCAGAAAGAAGTTTCACCGAATGATTCTGTGTAGTTTATATTTGAAGACATTCCTTTTTCCACTATTACCCTCTTAGCGCTCCGAATCTCCACTTGCATTTTCTACAAAAAGAGTGTTTCATAACTGCTCAATCAAAAATATGTTTTATCTCTGTTAAGTGAATTTACAGATCAGAAATAAGTTCCACAGAATGCATCTGTGTAGTTTTTATTTGAAGATATTGTTTTTCCCAACGTAGGCCTCTTAGCGCTTAGCATGTCCAATTGCAGTTTCTACAGAAAGAGTGTTTCAGAACGGCTCAATCAAAAGTAAGGTTCAACTCTGTTAGTTGAATGCACAGAACAGAAAGAATTTTCACAGAATGCTACTGTGTAGTTTATATTTGAATATATTCCTTTTTCCACTATTACCCTCTTAGCGCTCCGAATGTCCACTTGCATTTTCTACAGAAAGAGTGTTCAGAACTGCGCAATCAAAAGTATGGTTTAACTCTGTTAGCTTAATGAACATATCAGAAATAAGTTTCACACAATGCTTCTGTGTAGTTTTTATGTGAAGATATTATTTTTCCCAATAGAGTCCTCTTAGCGCTCAGAATGTCCAATTGCAGTTTCTACAGAAAGAGTGTTTCAGAAAGGCTCAATCAAAAGTAAGGTTCAACTCTGTTAGTTGAATGCACAGAACAGAAAGAAGTTTCATACGATGCTTCTTTGTAGTTTATATTTGAACATACTCTTTTTTCCACTATTACCCACTTAGCGCTACGAATGTCCAGTTGTATTTTCTACAGACATAGTGTTTCAAAACTGCTCAATCAAAAGTATGGTTTAACTCTGTTAGCTGAATGCTCAGATCAGAAAGAAGTTTCACAGAATGCTTCTGTGTAGTTTATATTTGAATATATTCCTTTTTCCACTACTACTCTCTTAGCGCTCCAAATGTCCAGTTGCATTTTCTACAGAAAGAGTGTTCAGATCTGCTCAATCAAAGTATGCTTTAACTCTGTTAGCTGAATGCACAGATCAGAAAGAAGTTTCACAGAATGATTCTGTGTAGTTTATATATGGAGACATTCCTTTTTCCACTATTACCCTCTTAGCGCTCCGAATCTCCACTTGCATTTTCTACAGAAAGAGTGTTTCAGAACGGCTCAATCAAAACTAAGGTTCAACTCTTTTAGTTGAACAAACAGAACAGAAAGAAGTTTCACACAATTCTTCTGTGTAGTTTTTATTTGTAGACATTCTTTTTCCCAATATAGGCCTCTTAGCGCTCAGAATGTCCAATTGCAGTTTCTACAGAAAGAGTGTTTCAGAACGGCTCAATCAAAAGTAAGGTTCAACTCTGTTAGTTGAATGCACAGAACAGAAAGGAGTTTCATACAATGCTTCTGTGTAGTTTATGTTTGAACATATTCTTTTTTCCACTATTACCCACATAGCGCTACGAATGTCCAGTTGCATTTTCTACAGACAGAGTGTTTCAAAACTGCTCAATCAAAAGTATGGTTTAAATCTGTTAGCTGAATGCTCAGATCAGAAAGAAGTTTCACAGAATGCTTCTGTGTAGTTTATATTTGAATATATTCCTTTTTCCACTACTACGCTCTTAGCGCTCCAAATGTCCAGTTGCATTTTCTACAGAAAGAGTGTTCAGATCTGCTCAATCAAAAGTATGGTTTAACTCTGTTAGCTGAATGCACAGATCAGAAAGAAGTTTCACCGAATGATTCTGTGTAGTTTATATTTGAAGACATTCCTTTTTCCACTATTACCCTCTTAGCGCTCCGAATCTCCACTTGCATTTTCTACAAAAAGAGTGTTTCATAACTGCTCAATCAAAAATATGTTATATCTCTGTTAACTGAATTTACAGATCAGAAATAAGTTTCACAGAATGCATCTGTGTAGTTTTTATTTGAAGATATTCTTTATCCCAGTGTATGCCTCTTAGCGCTTAGCATGTCCAATTGCAGTTTCTATAGAAAGAGTGTTTCAGAACGGCTCAATCAAAAGTAAGGTTCAACTCTGTTAGTTGAATGCACAGAACAGAAAGAATTTTCACAGAATGCTACTGTGTAGTTTATATTTGAATATATTCCTTTTTCCACTATTACCCTCTTAGCGCTCCGAATGTCCACTTGCATTTTCTACAGAAAGAGTGTTCAGAACTGCGCAATCAAAAGTATGGTTTAACTCTGTTAGCTTAATGAACATATCAGAAATAAGTTTCACACAATGCTTCTGTGTAGTTTTTATTTGAAGATATTATTTTTCCCAATAGAGGCCTCTTAGCGCTCAGAATGTCCAATTGCAGTTTCTACAGAAAGAGTGTTTCAGAAAGGCTCAATCAAATTAAGGTTCAACTCTGTTAGTTGAATGCACAGAACAGAAAGTAGTTTCATACAATGCTTCCGTGTAGTTTATATTTGAACATATTCTTTTTTCCACTATTACCCACTTAGCGCTACGAATGACCAGTTGCATTTTCTACAGACAGAGTGTTTCAAAACTGCTCAATCAAAAGTATGGTTTAACTCTGTTAGCTGAATGCTCAGATCAGAAAGAAGTTTCACAGAATGCTTCTGTGTAGTTTATATTTGAATATATTCCTATTTCCACTACTACTCTCTTAGCGCTCCAAATGTCCAGTTGCATTTTCTACAGAAAGAGTGTTCAGATCTGCTCAATCAAAAGTATGGTTTAACTCTGTTAGCTGAATGCACAGATCAGAAAGAAGTTTCACAGAATGATTCTGTGTAGTTTATATATGGAGACATTCCTTTTTCCACTATTACCCTCTTAGCGCTCCGAATCTCCACTTGCATTTTCTACAGAAAGAGTGTTTCAGAACGGCTCAATCAAAACTAAGGTTCAACTCTTTTAGTTGAACAAACAGAACAGAAAGAAGTTTCACACAATTCTTCTGTGTAGTTTTTATTTGTAGACATTCTTTTTCCCAATATATGCCTCTTAGCGCTCAGAATGTCCAATTGCAGTTTCTACAGAAAGAGTGTTTCAGAACGGCTCAATCAAAAGTAAGGTTCAACTCTGTTAGTTGAATGCACAGAACAGAAAGAAGTTTCATACAATGCTTCTGTGGAGTTTATATTTGAACATATTCTTTTTTCCACTACTACCCACTTAGCGCTACGAATGTCCAGTTGCATTTTCTACAGACAGAGTGTTTCAAAACTGCTCAATCAAAAGTATGGTTTAAATCTGTTAGCTGAATGCTCAGATCAGAAAGAAGTTTCACAGAATGCTTCTGTGTAGTTTATATTTGAATATATTCCTTTTTCCACTACTACGCTCTTAGCGCTCCAAATGTCCAGTTGCATTTTCTACAGAAAGAGTGTTCAGATCTGCTCAATCAAAACTATGGTTTAACTCTGTTAGCTGAATGCACAGATCAGAAAGAAGTTTCACCGAATGATTCTGTGTAGTTTATATTTGAAGACATTCCTTTTTCCACTATTACCCTCTTAGCGCTCCGAATCTCCACTTGCATTTTCTACAAAAAGAGTGTTTCATAACTGCTCAATCAAAAATATGTTTTATCTCTATTAAATGAATTTACAGATCAGAAATAAGTTCCACAGAATGCACCTGTGTAGTTTTTATTTGAAGATATTCTTTTTCAAAATGTAGGCCTCTTAGCGCTTAGCATGTCCAATTGCAGTTTCTACAGAAAGAGTGTTTCAGAACGGCTCAATCAAAAGTAAGGTTCAACTCTGTTAGTTGAATGCACAGAACAGAAAGAATTTTAACAGAATGCTACTGTGTAGTTTATATTTGAATATATTCCTTTTTCCACTATTACCCTCGTAGCGCTCCGAATGTCCACTTGCATTTTCTACAGAAAGAGTGTTCAGAACTGCGCAATCAAAAGTATGGTTTAAATCTGTTAGCTTAATGAACATATCAGAAATAAGTTTCACACAATGCTTTTGTGTAGTTTTTATTTGAAGATATTATTTTTCCCAATAGAGGCCTCTTAGCGCTCAGAATGTCCAATTGCAGTTTCTACAGAAAGAGTGTTTCAGAAAGGCTCAATCAAAAGTAAGGTTCAACTCTGTTAGTTGAATGCACAGAACAGAAAGAAGTTTCATACAATGCTTCTGTGTAGTTTGTATTTGAACATATTCTTTATTCCACTATTACCCACTTAGCGCTACGAATGTCCAGTTTCATTTTCTAAAGACAGAGTGTTTCAAAACTGCTCAATCAAAAGTATTGTTTAACTCTGTTAGCTGAATGCTCAGATCAGAAAGAAGTTTCACAGAATGCTTCTGTGTAGTTTATATTTGAATATATTCCTTTTTCCACTACTACTCTCTTAGCGCTCCAAATGTACAGTTGCATTTTCTACAGAAAGAGTGTTCAGATCTGCTCAATCAAAAGTATGGTTTAACTCTGTTAGCTGAATGCACAGATCAGAAAGATGTTTCACAGAATGATTCTGTGTAGTTTATATTTGGAGACATTCCTTTTTCCACTATTACCCTCTTAGCGCCCGGAATCTCCACTTGCATTTTCTACAGAAAGAGTGTTTCAGAACGGCTCAATCAAAACTAAGGTTCAACTCTTTTAGTTGAACAAACAGAACAGAAAGAAGTTTCACACAACTCTTCTGTGTAGTTTTTATTTGTAGACATTCTTTTTCCCAATATAGGCCTCTTAGCGCTCAGAATGTCCAATTGCAGTTTCTACAGAAAGAGTGTTTCAGAACGGCTCAATCAAAAGTAAGGTTCAACTCTGTTAGTTGAATGCACAGAACAGAAAGAATTTTAACAGAATGCTACTGTGTAGTTTATATTTGAATATATTCCTTTTTCCACTATTACCCTCGTAGCGCTCCGAATGTCCACTTGCGTTTTCTACAGAAAGAGTGTTCAGAACTGCGCAATCAAAAGTATGGTTTAAATCTGTTAGCTTAATGAACATATCAGAAATAAGTTTCACACAATGCTTTTGTGTAGTTTTTATTTGAAGATATTATTTTTCCCAATAGAGGCCTCTTAGCGCTCAGAATGTCCAATTGCAGTTTCTACAGAAAGAGTGTTTCAGAAAGGCTCAATCAAAAGTAAGGTTCAACTCTGTTAGTTGAATGCACAGAACAGAAAGAAGTTTCATACAATGCTTCTGTGTAGTTTATATTTGAACATATTCTTTATTCCACTATTACCCACTTAGCGCTACGAATGTCCAGTTGCATTTTCTAAAGACAGAGTGTTTCAAAACTGCTCAATCAAAAGTATTGTTTAACTCTGTTAGCTGAATGCTCAGATCAGAAAGAAGTTTCACAGAATGCTTCTGTGTAGTTTATATTTGAATATATTCCTTTTTCCACTACTACTCTCTTAGCGCTCCAAATGTACAGTTGCATTTTCTACAGAAAGAGTGTTCAGATCTGCTCAATCAAAAGTATGGTTTAACTCTGTTAGCTGAATGCACAGATCAGAAAGATGTTTCACAGAATGATTCTGTGTAGTTTATATTTGGAGACATTCCTTTTTCCACTATTACCCTCTTAGCGCTCGGAATCTCCACTTGCATTTTCTACAGAAAGAGTGTTTCAGAACGGCTCAATCAAAACTAAGGTTCAACTCTTTTAGTTGAACTAACAGAACAGAAAGAAGTTTCACACAACTCTTCTGTGTAGTTTTTATTTGTAGACATTCTTTTTCCCAATATAGGCCTCTTAGCGCTCAGAATGTCCAATTGCAGTTTCTACAGAAAGAGTGTTTCAGAACGGCTCAATGAAAAGTAAGGTTCAACTCTGTTAGTTGAATGCACAGAACAGAAAGAAGTTTCATACAATGCTTCTGTGTAGTTTATATTTGAACATATTCTCTTTTCCACTATTACCCACTTAGCGCTAGGAATGTCCAGTTGCATTTTCTACAGAGAGAGTGTTTCAAAACTGCTCAATCAAAAGTATGGTTTAAGTCTGTTAGCTGAATGCTCAGATCAGAAAGAAGTTTCACAGAATGCTTCTGTGTAGTTTATATTTGAATATATTCCTTTTTCCACTACTACGCTCTTACCGCTGCAAATGTCCAGCTGCATTTTCAACAGAAAGAGTGTTCAGATCTGCTCAATCAAAAGTATGGTTTAACTCTCTTAGCTGAATGCACAGATCAGAAAGAAGTTTCACCGAATGATTCTGTGTAGTTTATATTTGAAGACATTCGTTTTTCCACTATTACCCACTTAGCGCTCCGAATCTCCACTTGCATTTTCTACAAAAAGAGTGTTTCATAACTGCTCAATCAAAAATATGTTTTATCTCTGTTAACTGAATTTACAGATCAGAAATAAGTTTCACAGAATGCATCTGTGTAGTTTTTATTTGAAGATATTCTTTATCCCAGTGTAGGCCTCTTAGCGCTTAGCATGTCCAATTGCAGTTTCTATAGAAAGAGTGTTTCAGAACGGCTCAATCAAAAGTAAGGTTCAACTCTGTTAGTTGAATGCACAGAACAGAAAGAATTTTCACAGAATGCTACTGTGTAGTTTATATTTGAATATATTCCTTTTTCCACTATTACCCTCTTAGCGCTCCGAATGTCCACTTGCATTTTCTACAGAAAGAGTGTTCAGAACTGCGCAATCAAAAGTATGGTTTAACTCTGTTAGCTTAATGAACATATCAGAAATAAGTTTCACACAATGCTTCTGTGTAGTTTTTATTTGAAGATATTATTTTTCCCAATAGAGGCCTCTTAGCGCTCAGAATGTCCAATTGCAGTTTCTACAGAAAGAGTGTTTCAGAAAGGCTCAATCAAAAGTAAGGTTCAACTCTGTTAGTTGAATGCACAGAACAGAAAGTAGTTTCATACAATGCTTCTGTGTAGTTTATATTTGAACATATTCTTTTTTCTACTATTACCCACTTAGCGCTACGAATGTCCAGTTGCATTTTCTACAGACACAGTGTTTCAAAACTGCTCAATCAAAAGTATGGTTTAACTCTGTTAGCTGAATGCTCAGATCAGAAAGAAGTTTCACAGAATGCTTCTGTGTAGTTTATATTTGAATATATTCCTTTTTCCACTATTACCCTCTTAGCGCTCCGAATGTCCACTTGCATTTTCTACAGAAAGAGTGTTCAGAACTGCGCAATCAAAAGTATGGTTTAACTCTGTTAGCTTAATGAACATATCAGAAATAAGTTTCACACAATGCTTCTGTGTAGTTTTTATTTGAAGATATTATTTTTCCCAATAGAGGCCTCTTAGCGCTCAGAATGTCCAATTGCAGTTTCTACAGAAAGAGTGTTTCAGAACGGCTCAATCAAATGTAAGGTTCAACTCTGTTAGTTGAATGCACAGAACAGAAAGAAGTTTCATACAATGCTTCTGTGTAGTTTATATTTGAACATATTCTTTTTTCCACTACTACCCACTTAGCGCTACGAATGTCCAGTTGCATTTTCTACAGACAGAGTGTTTCAAAACTGCTCAATCAAAAGTATGGTTTAAATCTGTTAGCTGAATGCTCAGATCAGAAAGAAGTTTCACAGAATGCTTCTGTGTAGTTTATATTTGAATATATTCCTTTTTCCACTACTACGCTCTTAGCGCTCCAAATGTCCAGTTGCATTTTCTACAGAAAGAGTGTTCAGATCTGCTCAATCAAAACTATGTTTTAACTCTGTTAGCTGAATGCACAGATCAGAAAGAAGTTTCACAGAATGCTTCTGTGTAGTTTATATTTGAAGACATTCCTTTTTCCACTATTACCATCTTAGCGCTCCGAATCTCCACTTGCATTTTCTACAAAAAGAGTGTTTCATAACTGCTCAATCAAAAATATGTTTTATCTCTGTTAAATGAATTTACAGATCAGAAATAAGTTCCACAGAATGCATCTGTGTAGTTTTTATTTGAAGATATTCTTTTTCCCAATGTAGGCCTCTTAGCGCTTAGCATGTCCAATTGCAGTTTCTACAGAAAGAGTGTTTCAGAACGGCTCAATCAAAAGTAAGGTTCAACTCTGTTAGTTGAATGCACAGAACAGAAAGAATTTTCACAGAATGCTACTGTGTAGTTTATATTTGAATATATTCCTTTTTCCACTATTACCCTCTTAGCGCTCCGAATGTCCACTTGCATTTTCTACAGAAAGAGTGTTCAGAACTGCGCAATCAAAAGTATGGTTTAACTCTGTTAGCTTAATGAACATATCAGAAATAAGTTTCACACAATGCTTCTGTGTAGTTTTTATGTGAAGATATTATTTTTCCCAATAGAGTCCTCTTAGCGCTCAGAATGTCCTATTGCAGTTTCTACAGAAAGAGTGTTTCAGAAAGGCTCAATCAAAAGTAAGGTTCAACTCTGTTAGTTGAATGCACAGAACAGAAAGAAGTTTCATACGATGCTTCTTTGTAGTTTATATTTGAACATACTCTTTTTTCCACTATTACCCACTTAGCGCTACGAATGTCCAGTTGTATTTTCTACAGACATAGTGTTTCAAAACTGCTCAATCAAAAGTATGGTTTAAATCTGTTAGCTGAATGCTCAGATCAGAAAGAAGTTTCACAGAATGCTTCTGTGTAGTTTATATTTGAATATATTCCTTTTTCCACTACTACTCTCTTAGCGCTCCAAATGTCCAGTTGCATTTTCTACAGAAAGAGTGTTCAGATCTGCTCAATCAAAGTATGCTTTAACTCTGTTAGCTGAATGCACAGATCAGAAAGAAGTTTCACAGAATGATTCTGTGTAGTTTATATATGGAGACATTCCTTTTTAAAACTATTACCCTCTTAGCGCTCCGAATCTCCACTTGCATTTTCTACAGAAAGAGTGTTTCAGAACGGCTCAATCAAAACTAAGGTTCAACTCTTTTAGTTGAACAAACAGAACAGAAAGAAGTTTCACACAATTCTTCTGTGTAGTTTTTATTTGTAGACATTCTTTTTCCCAATATAGGCCTCTTAGCGCTCAGAATATCCAATTGCAGTTTCTACAGAAAGAGTGTTTCAGAACGGCTCAATGAAAAGTAAGGTTCAACTCTGTTAGTTGAATGCACAGAACAGAAAGAAGTTTCATACAATGCTTCTGTGTAGTTTATATTTGAACATATTCTCTTTTCCACTATTACCCACTTAGCGCTAGGAATGTCCAGTTGCATTTTCTACAGACAGAGTGTTTCAAAACTGCTCAATCAAAAGTATGGTTTAAGTCTGTTAGCTGAATGCTCAGATCAGAAAGAAGTTTCACAGAATGCTTCTGTGTAGTTTATATTTGAATATATTCCTTTTTCCACTACTACGCTCTTACCGCTGCAAATGTCCAGCTGCATTTTCAACAGAAAGAGTGTTCAGATCTGCTCAATCAAAAGTATGGTTTAACTCTCTTAGCTGAATGCACAGATCAGAAAGAAGTTTCACCGAATGATTCTGTGTAGTTTATATTTGAAGACATTCGTTTTTCCACTATTACCCACTTAGCGCTCCGAATCTCCACTTGCATTTTCTACAAAAAGAGTGTTTCATAACTGCTCAATCAAAAATATGTTTTATCTCTGTTAAATGAATTTACAGATCAGAAATAAGTTCCACAGAATGCATCTGTGTAGTTTTTATTTGAAGATATTCTTTTTCCCAATGTAGGCCTCTTAGCGCTTAGCATGTCCAATTGCAGTTTCTACAGAAAGAGTGTTTCAGAACGGCTCAATCAAAAGTAAGGTTCAACTCTGTTAGTTGAATGCACAGAACAGAAAGAATTTTCACAGAATGCTACTGTGTAGTTTATATTTGAATATATTCCTTTTTCCACTATTACCCTCTTAGCGCTCCGAATGTCCACTTGCATTTTCTACAGAAAGAGTGTTCAGAACTGCGCAATCAAAAGTATGGTTTAACTCTGTTAGCTTAATGAACATATCAGAAATAAGTTTCACACAATGCTTCTGTGTAGTTTTTATGTGAAGATATTATTTTTCCCAATAGAGTCCTCTTAGCGCTCAGAATGTCCAATTGCAGTTTCTACAGAAAGAGTGTTTCAGAAAGGCTCAATCAAAAGTAAGGTTCAACTCTGTTAGTTGAATGCACAGAACAGAAAGAAGTTTCATACGATGCTTCTTTGTAGTTTATATTTGAACATACTCTTTTTTCCAATATTACCCACTTAGCGCTACGAATGTCCAGTTGTATTTTCTACAGACATAGTGTTTCAAAACTGCTCAATCAAAAGTATGGTTTAACTCTGTTAGCTGAATGCTCAGATCAGAAAGAAGTTTCACAGAATGCTTCTGTGTAGTTTATATTTGAATATATTTCTTTTTCCACTACTACTCTCTTAGCGCTCCAAATGTCCAGTTGCATTTTCTACAGAAAGAGTGTTCAGATCTGCTCAATCAAAGTATGCTTTAACTCTGTTAGCTGAATGCACAGATCAGAAAGAAGTTTCACAGAATGATTCTGTGTAGTTTATATATGGAGACATTCCTTTTTCCACTATTACCCTCTTAGCGCTCCGAATCTCCACTAGCATTTTCTACAGAAAGAGTGTTTCAGAACGGCTCAATCAAAACTAAGGTTCAACCCTTTTGGTTGAACAAACAGAACAGAAAGAAGTTTCACACAATTCTTCTGTGTAGTTTTTATTTGTAGACATTCTTTTTCCCAATATAGGCCTCTTAGCGCTCAGAATGTCCAATTGCAGTTTCTACAGAAAGAGTGTTTCAGAACGGCTCAATCAAAAGTAAGGTTCAACTCTGTTAGTTGAATGCACAGAACAGAAAGGAGTTTCATACAATGCTTCTGTGTAGTTTATATTTGAACCTATTCTTTTTTCCACTATTACCCACATAGCGCTACGAATGTACAGTTGCATTTTCTACAGACAGAGTGTTTCAAAACTGCTCAATCAAAAGTATGGTTTAAATCTGTCAGCTGAATGCTCAGATCAGAAAGAAGTTTCACAGAATGCTTCTGTGTAGTTTATATTTGAATATATTCCTTTTTCCACTACTACGCTCTTAGTGCTCCAAATGTCCAGTTGCATTTTCTACAGAAAGAGTGTTCAGATCTGCTCAATCAAAAGTATGGTTTAACTCTGTTAGCTGAATGCACAGATCAGAAAGAAGTTTCACCGATTGATTCTGTGTAGTTTATATTTGAAGACATTCCTTTTTCCACTATTACCCTCTTAGCGCTCCGAATCTCCACTTGCATTTTCTACAAAAAGAGTGTTTCATAACTGCTCAATCAAAAATATGTTATATCTCTGTTAACTGAATTTACAGATCAGAAATAAGTTTCACAGAATGCATCTGTGTAGTTTTTATTTGAAGATATTCTTTATCCCAGTGTATGCCTCTTAGCGCTTAGCATGTCCAATTGCAGTTTCTATAGAAAGAGTGTTTCAGAACGGCTCAATCAAAAGTAAGGTTCAACTCTGTTAGTTGAATGCACAGAACAGAAAGAATTTTCACAGAATGCTACTGTGTAGTTTATATTTGAATATATTCCTTTTTCCACTATTAACCTCTTAGCGCTCCGAATGTCCACTTGCATTTTCTACAGAAAGAGTGTTCAGAACTGCGCAATCAAAAGTATGGTTTAACTCTGTTAGCTTAATGAACATATCAGAAATAAGTTTCACACAATGCTTCTGTGTAGTTTTTATTTGAAGATATTATTTTTCCCAATAGAGGCCTCTTAGCGCTCAGAATGTCCAATTGCAGTTTCTACAGAAAGAGTGTTTCAGAAAGGCTCAATCAAAAGTAAGGTTCAACTCTGTTAGTTGAATGCACAGAACAGAAAGTAGTTTCATACAATGCTTCTGTGTAGTTTATATTTGAACATACTCTTTTTTCCACTATTACCCACTTAGCGCTACGAATGTCCAGTTGCATTTTCTACAGACAGAGTGTTTCAAAACTGCTGAATCAAAAGTATGGTTTAACTCTGTTAGCTGAATGCTCAGATCAGAAAGAAGTTTCACAGAATGCTTCTGTGTAGTTTATATTTGAATATATTCCTTTTTCCACTACTACTCTCTTAGCGCTCCAAATGTAAAGTTGCATTTTCTACAGAAAGAGTGTTCAGATCTGCTCAATCAAAAGTATGGTTTAACTCTGTTAGCTGAATGCACAGATCAGAAAGAAGTTTCACAGAATGATTCTGTGTAGTTTATATATGGAGACATTCCTTTTTCCACTATTACCCTCTTAGCGCTCCGAATCTCCACTTGCATTTTCTACAGAAAGAGTGTTTCAGAACGGCTCAATCAAAACTAAGGTTCAACTCTTTTAGTTGAACAAACAGAACAGAAAGAAGTTTCACACAATTCTTCTGTGTAGTTTTTATTTGTAGACATTCTTTTTCCCAATATAGGCCTCTTAGCGCTCAGAATGTCCAATTGCAGTTTCTACAGAAAGAGTGTTTCAGAACGGCTCAATCAAAAGTAAGGTTCAACTCTGTTAGTTGAATGCACAGAACAGAAAGAAGTTTCATACAATGCTTCTGTGTAGTTTATATTTGAACATATTCTTTTTTCCACTACTACCCACTTAGCGCTACGAATGTCCAGTTGCATTTTCTACAGACAGAGTGTTTCAAAACTGCTCAATCAAAAGTATGGTTTAAATCTGTTAGCTGAATGCTCAGATCAGAAAGAAGTTTCACAGAATGCTTCTGTGTAGTTTATATTTGAATATATTCCTTTTTCCACTACTACGCTCTTAGCGCTCCAAATGTCCAGTTGCATTTTCTACAGAAAGAGTGTTCAGATCTGCTCAATCAAAACTATGGTTTAACTCTGTTAGCTGAATGCACAGATCAGAAAGAAGTTTCACCGAATGATTCTGTGTAGTTTATATTTGAAGACATTCCTTTTTCCACTATTACCCTCTTAGCGCTCCGAATCTCCACTTGCATTTTCTACAAAAAGAGTGTTTCATAACTGCTCAATCAAAAATATGTTTTATCTCTATTAAATGAATTTACAGATCAGAAATAAGTTCCACAGAATGCACCTGTGTAGTTTTTATTTGAAGATATTCTTTTTCAAAATGTAGGCCTCTTAGCGCTTAGCATGTCCAATTGCAGTTTCTACAGAAAGAGTGTTTCAGAACGGCTCAATCAAAAGTAAGGTTCAACTCTGTTAGTTGAATGCACAGAACAGAAAGAATTTTCACAGAATGCTACTGTGTAGTTTATATTTGAATATATTCCTTTTTCCACTATTACCCTCTTAGCGCTCCGAATGTCCACTTGCATTTTCTACAGAAAGAGTGTTCAGAACTGCGCAATCAAAAGTATGGTTTAACTCTGTTAGCTTAATGAACATATCAGAAATAAGTTTCACACAATGCTTCTGTGTAGTTTTAATTTGAAGATATTATTTTTCCCAATATAGGCCTCTTAGCGCTCAGAATGTCCAATTGCAGATTCTACAGAAAGAGTGTTTCAGAAAGGCTCAATGATAAGTAAGGTTCAACTCTGTTAGTTGAATGCACAGAACAGAAAGAAGTTTCATACAATGCTTCTGTGTAGTTTATATTTGAACATATTCTTTTTTCCACTATTACCCACTTAGCGCTACGAATGTCCAGTTGCATTTTCTACAGAGAGAGTGTTTCAAAACTGCTCAATCAAAAGTATGGTTTAAGTCTGTTAGCTGAATGCTCAGATCAGAAAGAAGTTTCACAGAATGCTTCTGTGTAGTTTATATTTGAATATATTCCTTTTTCCACTACTACTTTCTTAGCGCTCCAAATGTCCAGTTGAATTTTCTACAGAAAGAGTGTTCAGATCTGCTCAATCAAAAGTTTGGTTTAACTCTGTTAGCTGAATGCACAGATCAGAAAGAAGTTTCACAGAATGATTCTGTGTAGTTTATATTTGGAGACATTCCTTTTTCCACTATTACCCTCTTAGCGCTCCGAATCTCCACTTGCCTTTTCTCCATAAAGAGTGTTTCAGAACGGCTCAATCAAAACTAAGGTTCAACTCTTTTAGTTGAACAAACAGAACAGAAAGAAGTTTCACACAATTCTTCTGTGTAGTTTTTATTTTTAGACATTCTTTTTCCCAATATAGGCCTCTTAGCTCTCAGAATGTCCAATTGCAGTTTCTACAGAAAGAGTGTTTCAGAACGGCTCAATCAAAAGTAAGGTTCAACTCTGTTAGTTGAATGCACAGAACAGAAAGAAGTTTCATACAATGCTTCTGTGTAGTTTATATTTGAAAATATTCTTTTTTCCACTATTACCCACTTAGCGCTACGAATGTCCAGTTGCATTTTCTACAGACAGAGTGTTTCAAAACTGCTCAATCAAAAGTATGGTTTAACTCTGTTAGCTGTATGCTCAGATCAGAAAGAAGTTTCACAGAATGCTTCTGTGTAGTTTATATTTGAATATATTCCTTTTTCCACTACTACGCTCTTAGCGCTCCAAATGTCCAGTTGCATTTTCTACAGAAAGAGTGTTCAGATATGCCCAATCAAAAGTATGGTTTAACTCTTTTAGCTGAATGCACAGATCAGAAAGAAGTTTCACCGAATGATTCTGTGTAGTTTATATTTGAAGACATTACTTTTTCCTCTATTACCCTCTTAGCGCTCCGAATCTCCACTTGCATTTTCTACAAAAAGAGTGTTTCATAACTGCTCAATCAAAAATATGTTTTATCTCTGTTAACTGAAATTACAGATCAGAAATAAGTTTCACAGAATGCATCTGTGTAGTTTTTATTTGAAGATATTCTTTTTCCCAATGTAGGCCTCTTAGCACTTAGCATGTCCAATTGCAGTTTCTACAGAAAGAGTGTTTCAGAACGGCTCAATCAAAAGTAAGGTTCCACTCTGTTAGTTGAATGCACAGAACAGAAAGAATTTTCACAGAATTCTACTGTGTAGTTTATATTTGAATATATTCCTTTTTCCACTATTACCCTCTTAGCGCTCCGAATGTACACTTGAATTTTCTACAGAAAGAGTGTTCAGAACTGCGCAATCAAAAGTATGGTTTAACTCTGTTAGCTTAATGAACATATCAGAAATAAGTTTCACACAATGCTTCTGTGTAGTTTTTATTTGAAGATATTATTTTTCCCAATATAGGCCTCTTAACGCTCAGAATATCCAATTGCAGTTTCTACAGAAAGAGTGTTTCAGAAAGGCTCAATCAAAAGTAAGGTTCAACTCTGTTAGTTGAATGCACAGAACAGAAAGAAGTTTCATACAATGCTTCTGTGTAGTTTATATTTGAACATATTCTTTTTTCCACTATTACCCACTTAGCGCTACGAATGTCCAGTTGCATTTTCTACAGACAGAGTGTTTCAAAACTGCTCAATCAAAAGTATGGTTTAACTCTGTTAGCTGAATGCTCAGATCAGAAAGAAGTTTCACAGAATGCTTCTGTGTAGTTTATATTTGAATATATTCCTTTTTCCACTACTACTCTCTTAGCGCTCCAAATGTCCAGTTGCATTTTCTACAGAAAGAGTGTTCAGATCTGCTCAATCGAAAGTATGGTTTAACTCTGTTAGCAGAATGCACAGATCAGAAAGAAGTTTCACAGAATGATTCTGTGTAGTTTATATTTGGAGACATTCCTTTTTCCACTATTACCCTCTTAGCGCTCCGAATCTCCACTTGCATTTTCTACAGAAAGAGTGTTTCCGAACGGCTAAATCAAAACTAAGGTTCAACTCATTTAGTTGAACAAACAGAACAGAAAGAAGTTTCACACAATTCTTCTGTGTAGTTTTTATTTGTAGACATTCTTTTTCCCAATATAGGCCTCTTAACGCTCAGAATGTCCAATTGCAGTTTCTACAGAAAGAGTGTTTCAGAACGGCTCAATCAAAAGTAAGGTTCAACTCTGTTAGTTGAATGCACAGAACAGAAAGAAGTTTCATACAATGCTTCTGTGTAGTTTATATTTGAACATATTCTTTTTCCACTATTACCCACTTAGCGCTACGAATGTCCAGTTGCATTTTCTACAGACAGAGTGTTTCAAAACTGCTCAATCAAAAGTATGGTTTAACTCTGTTAGCTGTATGCTCAGATCAGAAAGAAGTTTCACAGAATGCTTCTGTGTAGTTTATATTTGAATATATTCCTTTTTCCACTACTACGCTCTTAGCGCTCCAAATGTCCAGTTGCATTTTCTACAGAAAGAGTGTTCAGATCTGCTCAATCAAAAGTATGGTTTAACTCTGTTAGCTGAATGCACAGATCAGAAAGAAGTTTCACCGAATGATTCTGTGTAGTTTATATTTGAAGACATTCCTTTTTCCACTATTACCCTCTTAGCGCTCCGAATCTCCACTTGCATTTTCTACAAAAAGAGAGTTTCATAACTGCTCAATCAAAAATATGTTTTATCTCTGTTAACTGAATTTACAGATCAGAAATAAGTTTCACAGAATGCATCTGTGTAGTTTTTATTTGAAGATATTACTTTTCCCAATGTAGGCCTCTTAGCGCTTAGCATGTCCAATTGCCGTTTCTACAGAAAGAGTGTTTCAGAACGGCTCAATCAAAAGTAAGGTTCAACTCTGTTAGTTGAATGCACAGAACAGAAAGAATTTTCACAGAATGCTACTGTGTAGTTTATATTTGAATATATTCCTTTTTCCACTATTACCCTCTTAGCGCTCCGAATGTCCACTTGCATTTTCTACAGAAAGAGTGTTCAGAACTGCGCAATCAAAAGTATGGTTTAACTCTGTTAGATTAATGAACATATCAGAAATAAGTTTCACACAATGCTTCTGTGTAGTTTTTATTTGAAGATATTATTTTTCCCAATATAGGCCTCTTAGCGCTCAGAATGTCCAATTGCAGATTCTACAGAAAGAGTGTTTCAGAAAGGCTCAATTATAAGTAAGGTTCAACTCTGTTAGTTGAATGCACAGAACAGAAAGAAGTTTCATACAATGCTTCTGTGTAGTTTATATTTGAACATATTCTTTTTTCCACTATTACCCACTTAGCGCTACGAATGTCCAGTTGCATTTTCTACAGAGAGAGTGTTTCAAAACTGCTCAATCAAAAGTATGGTTTAACTCTGTTAGCTGAATGCTCAGATCAGAAAGAAGTTTCACAGAATGCTTCTGTGTAGTTTATATTTGAATATATTCCTTTTTCCACTACTACTCTCTTAGCGCTCCAAATGTCCAGTTGCATTTTCTACAGAAAGAGTGTTCAGATCTGCTCAATCAAAAGTATGGTTTAACTCTGTTAGCTGAATGCACAGATCAGAAAGAAGTTTCACAGAATGATTCTGTGTAGTTTATATTTGGAGACATTCCTTTTTCCACTATTACCCTCTTAGCGCTCCGAATCTCCACTTGCCTTTTCTCCATATAGAGTGTTTCAGAACGGCTCAATCAAAACTAAGGTTCAACTCTTTTAGTTGAACAAACAGAACAGAAAGAAGTTTCACACAATTCTTCTGTGTAGTTTTTATTTTTAGACATTCTTTTTCCCAATATAGGCCTCTTAGCTCTCAGAATGTCCAATTGCAGTTTCTACAGAAAGAGTGTTTCAGAACGGCTCAATCAAAAGTAAGGTTCAACTCTGTTAGTTGAATGCACAGAACAGAAAGAAGTTTCATACAATGCTTCTGTGTAGTTTATATTTGAACATATTCTTTTTTCCACTATTACCCACTTAGCGCTACGAATGTCCAGTTGCATTTTCTACAGACAGAGTGTTTCAAAACTGCTCAATCAAAAGTATGGTTTAACTCTGTTAGCTGTATGCTCAGATCAGAAAGAAGTTTCACAGAATGCTTCTGTGTAGTTTATATTTGAATATATTCCTTTTTCCACTACTACGCTCTTAGCGCTCCAAATGTCCAGTTGCATTTTCTACACAAAGAGTGTTCAGATCTGCTCAATCAAAAGTATGGTTTAACTCTTTTAGCTGAATGCACAGATCAGAAAGAAGTTTCACCGAATGATTCTGTGTAGTTTATATTTGAAGACATTACTTTTTCCTCTATTACCCTCTTAGCGCTCCGAATCTCCACTTGCATTTTCTACAAAAAGAGTGTTTCATAACTGCTCAATCAAAAATAAGTTTTATCTCTGTTAACTGAAATTACAGATCAGAAATAAGTTTCACAGAATGCATCTGTGTAGTTTTTATTGGAAGATATTTTTTTCCCAATGTAGGCCTCTTAGCGCTTAGCATGTCCAATTGCAGTTTCTACAGAAAGAGTGTTTCAGAACGGCACAATCAAAAGTAAGGTTCAACTCTGTTAGTTGAATGCACAGAACAGAAAGAATTTTCACAGAATTCTACTGTGTAGTTTATATTTGAATATATTCCTTTTTCCACTATTACCCTCTTAGCGCTCCGAATGTCCACTTGCATTTTCTACAGAAAGAGTGTTCAGAACTGCGCAATCAAAAGTATGGTTTAACTCTGTTAGCTTAATGAACATATCAGAAATAAGTTTCACAAAATGCTTCTGTGTAGTTTTTATTTGAAGATATTTTTTTTCCCAATATAGGCCTCTTAGCGCTCAGAATATCCAATTGCAGTTTCTACAGAAAGAGTGTTTCAGAAAGGCTCAATCAAAAGTAAGGTTCAACTCTGTTAGTTGAATGCACAGAACAGAAAGAAGTTTCATACAATGCTTCTGTGTAGTTTATATTTGAACATATTCTTTTTTCCACTATTACCCACTTAGCGCTACGAATGTCCAGTTGCATTTTCTATAGACAGAGTGTTTCAAAACTGCTCAATCAAAAGTATGGTTTAACTCTGTTAGCTGAATGCTCAGATCAGAAAGAAGTTTCACAGAATGCTTCTGTGTAGTTTATATTTGAATATATTCCTTTTTCCACTAGTAATCTCTTAGCGCTCCATATGTCCAGTTGCATTTTCTACAGAAAGAGTGTTCAGATCTGCTCAATCAAAAGTATGGTTTAACTCTGATAGCTGAATGCACAGATCAGAAAGAAGTTTCACAGAATGATTCTGTGTAGTTTATATTTTGAGACATTCCTTTTTCCACTATTACCCTCTTAGCGCTCCGAATCTCCACTTGCATTTTCTACAGAAAGAGTGTTTCAGAACGGCTCAATCAAAACTAAGGTTCAACTCTTTTAGTTGAACAAACAGAACAGAAAGAAGTTTCACACAATTCTTCTCTGTAGTTTTTATTTGTAGATATTCTTTTTCCCAATATAGGCCTCCTAGCGCTCAGAATGTCCAATTGCAGTTTCTACAGAAAGAGTGTTTCAGAACGGCTCAATCAAAAGTAAGGTTCAACTCTGTTAGTTGAATGCACAGAACAGAAAGAAGTTTCATACAATGCTTCTGTGTAGTTTATATTTGAACATATTCTTTTTCCACTATTACCCACTTAGCGCTACGAATGTCCAGTTGCATTTTCTATAGACAGAGTGTTTCAAAACTGCTCAATCAAAAGTATGGTTTAACTCTGTTAGCTGAATGCTCAGATCAGAAAGAAGTTTCACAGAATGATTCTGTGTAGTTTATATTTGAATATATTCCTTTTTCCACTAGTACTCTCTTAGCGCTCCATATGTCCAGTTGCATTTTCTACAGAAAGAGTGTTCAGATCTGCTCAAACAAAAGTATGGTTTAGCTCTGTTAGCTGAATGCACAGATCAGAAAGAAGTTTCACAGAATGATTCTGTGTAGTTTATATTTTGAGACATTCCTTTTTCCACTATTACCCTCTTAGCGCTCCGAATCTCCACTTGCATTTTCTACAGAAAGAGTGTTTCAGAACGGCTCAATCAAAACTAAGGTTCAACTCTTTTAGTTGAACAAACAGAACAGAAAGAAGTTTCACACAATTCTTCTCTGTAGTTTTTATTTGTAGACATTCTTTTTCCCAATATAGGCCTCCTAGCGCTCAGAATGTCCAATTGCAGTTTCTACAGAAAGAGTGTTTCAGAACGGCTCAATCAAAAGTAAGGTTCAACTCTGTTAGTTGAATGCACAGAACAGAAAGAAGTTTCATACAATGCTTCTGTGTAGTTTATATTTGAACATATTCTTTTTCCACTATTACCCACTTAGCGCTACGAATGTCCAGTTGCATTTTCTACAGACAGAGTGTTTCAAAACTGCTCAATCAAAAGTATGGTTTAACTCTGTTAGCTGTATGCTCAGATCAGAAAGAAGTTTCACAGAATGCTTCTGTGTAGTTTATATTTGAATATATTCCTTTTTCCACTACTACGCTCTTAGCGCTCCAAATGTCCAGTTGCATTTTCTACAGAAAGAGTGTTCAGATCTGCTCAATCAAAAGTATGGTTTAACTCTGTTAGCTGAATGCACAGATCAGAAAGAAGTTTCACCGAATGATTCTGTGTAGTTTATATTTGAAGACATTCCTTTTTCCACTATTACCCTCTTAGCGCTCCGAATCTCCACTTGCATTTTCTACAAAAAGAGAGTTTCATAATTGCTCAATCAAAAATATGTTTTATCTCTGTTAACTGAATTTACAGATCAGAAATAAGTTTCACAGAATGCATCTGTGTAGTTTTTATTTGAAGATATTCCTTTTCCCAATGTAGGCCTCTTAGCGCTTAGCATGTCCAATTGCAGTTTCTACAGAAAGAGTGTTTCAGAACGGCTCAATCAAATGTAAGGTTCAACTCTGTTAGTTGAATGCACAGAACAGAAAGAATTTTCACAGAATGCTACTGTGTAGTTTATATTTGAATATATTCCTTTTTCCACTATTACCCTCTTAGCGCTCCGAATGTCCACTTGCATTTTCTACAGAAAGAGTGTTCAGAACTGCGCAATCAAAAGTATGGTTTAACTCTGTTAGCTTAATGAACATATCAGAAACAAGTTTCACACAATGCTTCTGTGTAGTTTTTATTTGAAGATATTATTTTTCCCAATAGAGGCCTCTTAGCGCTCAGAATGTCCAATTGCAGTTTCTACAGAAAGAGTGTTTCAGAAAGGCTCAATCAAAAGTAAGGTTCAACTCTGTTAGTTGAATGCACAGAACAGAAAGAAGTTTCATACAATGCTTCTGTGTAGTTTATATTTGAACATATTCTTTTTTCCACTATTACCCTCTTAGCGCTACGAATGTCCAGTTGCATTTTCTACAGACAGAGTGTTTCAAAACTGCTCAATCAAAAGTAAGGTTTAACTCTGTTAGCTGAATGCTCAGATCAGAAAGAAGTTTCACAGAATGCTTCTGTGTAGTTTATATTTGAATATATTCCTTTTTCCACTAGTACTCTCTTAGCGCTCCAAATGTCCAGTTGCATTTTCTACAGAAAGAGTGTTCAGATCTGCTCAATCAAAAGTATGGTTTAACTCTGTTAGCTGAATGCACAGATCAGAAAGAAGTTTCACAGAATGATTCTGTGTAGTTTATATTTGGAGACATTCCTTTTTCCACTATTACCCTCTTAGCGCTCCGAATCTCCACTTGCATTTTCTACAGAAAGAGTGGTTCAGAACGGCTCAATCAAAACTAAGGTTCAACTCTTTTAGTTGAACAAACAGAACAGAAAGAAGTTTCACACAATTCTTCTCTGTAGTTTTTATATGTAGACATTCTTTTTCCCAATATAGGCCTCCTAGCGCTCAGAATGTCCAATTGCAGTTTCTACAGAAAGAGTGTTTCAGAACGGCTCAATCAAAAGTAAGGTTCAACTCTGTTATTTGAATGCACAGAAAAGAAAGAAGTTTCATACAATGCTTCTGTGTAGTTTATATTTGAACATATTCTTTTTTCCACTATTACCCACTTAGCGCTACGAATGTCCAGTTTCATTTTCTACAGACAGAGTGTTTCAAAACTGCTCAATCAAAAGTATGGTTTAACTCTGTTAGCTGAATGCTCAGATCAGAAAGAAGTTTCACAGAATGCTTCTGTGTAGTTTATATTTGAATATATTCCTTTTTCCACTACTACGCTCTTAGCGCTCCAAATGTCCAGTTGCATTTTCTACAGAAAGAGTGTTCAGATGTGCTCAATCAAAAGTATGGTTTAACTCTGTTAGCTGAATGCACAGATCAGAAAGGAGTTTCACCGAATGATTCTGTGTAGTTTATATTTGAAGACATTCCTTTTTCCACTATTACCCTCTTAGCGCTCCGAATCTCCACTTGCATTTTCTACAAAAAGAGAGTTTCATACCTGCTAAATCAAAAATATGTTTTATCTCCGTTAACTGAATTTACAGATCAGAAATAAGTTTCACAGAATACATCTGTGTAATTTTTATTTGAAGATATTCCTTTTCCCAATGTAGGCCTCTTAGCGCTTAGCATGTCCAATTGCAGTTTCTACAGAAAGAGTGTTTCAGAACGGCTCAATCAAAAGTAAGGTTCAACTCTGTTAGTTGAATGCACAGAACAGAAAGAATTTTCACAGAATGCTACTGTGTAGTTTATATTTGAATATATTCCTTTTTCCACTATTACCCTCTTAGCGCTCCGAATGTCCACTTGCATTTTCTACAGAAAGAGTGTTCAGAACTGCGCAATCAAAAGTATGGTTTAACTCTGTTAGCTTAATGAACATATCAGAAATAAGTTTCACACAATGCTTCTGTGTAGTTTTTATGTGAAGATATTATTTTTCCCAATATAGGCCTCTTAGCGCTCAGAATGTCCAATTGCAGATTCTACAGAAAGAGTGTTTCAGAAAGGCTCAATTATAAGTAAGGTTCAACTCTGTTAGTTGAATGCACAGAACAGAAAGAAGTTTCATACAATGCTTCTGTGTAGTTTATATTTGAACATATTCTTTTTTCCACTATTACCCACTTAGCGCTACGAATGTCCAGTTGCATTTTCTACAGAGAGAGTGTTTCAAAACTGCTCAATCAAAAGTATGGTTTAACTCTGTTAGCTGAATGCTCAGATCAGAAAGAAGTTTCACAGAATGCTTCTGTGTAGTTTATATTTGAATATATTCCTTTTTCCACTACTACTCTCTTAGCGCTCCAAATGTCCAGTTGCATTTTCTACAGAAAGAGTGTTCAGATCTGCTCAATCAAAAGTATGGTTTAACTCTGTTAGCTGAATGCACAGATCAGAAAGAAGTTTCACAGAATGATTCTGTGTAGTTTATATTTGGAGACATTCCTTTTTCCACTATTTCCCTCTTAGCGCTCCGAATCTCCACTTGCCTTTTCTCCATAAAGAGTGTTTCAGAACGGCTCAATCAAAACTAAGGTTCAACTCTTTTAGTTGAACAAACAGAACAGAAAGAAGTTTCACACAATTCTTCTGTGTAGTTTTTATTTGTAGACATTCTTTTTCCCAATATAGGCCTCTTAGCTCTCAGAATGTCCAATTGCAGTTTCTACAGAAAGAGTGTTTCAGAACGGCTCAATCAAAAGTAAGGTTCAACTCTGTTAGTTGAATGCACAGAACAGAAAGAAGTTTCACAGAATGCTTCTGTGTAGTTTATATTTGAACATATTCTTTTTCCACTATTACCCACTTAGCGCTACTAATGTCCAGTTGCATTTTCTACAGACAGAGTGTTTCAAAACTGCTCAATCAAAAGTATGGTTTAACTCTGTTAGCTGTATGCTCAGATCAGAAAGAAGTTTCACAGAATGCTTCTGTGTAGTTTATATTTGAATATATTCCTTTTTCCACTACTACGCTCTTAGCGCTCCAAATGTCCAGTTGCATTTTCTACAGAAAGAGTGTTCAGATCTGCTCAATCAAAAGTATGGTTTAACTCTGTTAGCTGAATGCACAGATCAGAAAGAAGTTTCACCGAATGATTCTGTGTAGTTTATATTTGAAGACATTCCTTTTTCCACTATTACCCTCTTAGCGCTCCGAATCTCCACTTGCATTTTCTACAAAAAGAGAGTTTCATAACTGCTCAATCAAAAATATGTTTTATCTCTGTTAACTGAATTTACAGATCAGAAATAAGTTTCACAGAATACATCTGTGTAGTTTTTATTTGAAGATATTCCTTTTCCCAATGTAGGCCTCTTAGCGCTTAGCATTTCCAATTGCAGTTTCTACAGAAAGAGTGTTTCAGAACGGCTCAATCAAAAGTAAGGTTCAACTCTGTTAGTTGAATGCACAGAACAGAAAGAATTTTCACAGAATGCTACTGTGTAGTTTATATTTGAATATATTCCTTTTTCCACTATTACCCTCTTAGCGCTCCGAATGTCCACTTGCATTTTCTACAGAAAGAGTGTTCAGAACTGCGCAATCAAAAGTATGGTTTAACTCTGTTAGCTTAATGAACATATCAGAAATAAGTTTCACACAATGCTTCTGTGTAGTTTTTATTTGAAGATATTATTTTTCCCAATATAGGCCTCTTAGCGCTCAGAATGTCCAATTGCAGATTCTACAGAAAGAGTGTTTCAGAAAGGCTCAATTATAAGTAAGGTTCAACTCTGTTAGTTGAATGCACAGAACAGAAAGAAGTTTCATACAATGCTTCTGTGTAGTTTATATTTGAACATATTCTTTTTTCCACTATTACCCACTTAGCGCTACGAATGTCCAGTTGCATTTTCTACAGAGAGAGTGTTTCAAAACTGCTCAATCAAAAGTATGGTTTAACTCTGTTAGCTGAATGCTCAGATCAGAAAGAAGTTTCACAGAATGCTTCTGTGTAGTTTATATTTGAATATATTCCTTTTTCCACTACTACACTCTTAGCGCTCCAAATGTCCAGTTGCATTTTCTACAGAAAGAGTGTTCAGATCTGCTCAATCAAAAGTATGGTTTAACTCTGTTAGCTGAATGCACAGATCAGAAAGAAGTTTCACAGAATGATTCTGTGTAGTTTATATTTGGAGACATTCCTTTTTCCACTATTACCCTCTTAGCGCTCCGAATCTCCACTTGCCTTTTCTCCATAAAGAGTGTTTCAGAACGGCTCAATCAAAACTAAGGTTCAACTCTTTTAGTTGAACAAACAGAACAGAAAGAAGTTTCACACAATTCTTCTGTGTAGTTTTTATTTTTAGACATTCTTTTTCCCAATATAGGCCTCTTAGCTCTCAGAATGTCCAATTGCAGTTTCTACAGAAAGAGTGTTTCAGAACGGCTCAATCAAAAGTAAGGTTCAACTCTGTTAGTTGAATGCACAGAACAGAAAGAAGTTTCATACAATGCTTCTGTGTAGTTTATATTTGAACATATTCTTTTTTCCACTACTACCCACTTAGCGCTACGAATGTCCAGTTGCATTTTCTACAGACAGAGTGTTTCAAAACTGCTAAATCAAAAGTATGGTTTAACTCTGTTAGCTGTATGCTCAGATCAGAAAGAAGTTTCACAGAATGCTTCTGTGTAGTTTATATTTGAATATATTCCTTTTTCCACTACTACGCTCTTAGCGCTCCAAATGTCCAGTTGCATTTTCTACACAAAGAGTGTTCAGATCTGCTCAATCAAAAGTATGGTTTAACTCTTTTAGCTGAATGCACAGATCAGAAAGAAGTTTCACCGAATGATTCTTTGTAGTTTATATTTGAAGACATTACTTTTTCCTCTATTACCCTCTTAGCGCTCCGAATCTCCACTTGCATTTTCTACAAAAAGAGTGTTTCATAACTGCTCAATCAAAAATAAGTTTTATCTCTGTTAACTGAAATTACAGATCAGAAATAAGTTTCACAGAATGCATCTGTGTAGTTTTTATTGGAAGATATTCTTTTTCCCAATGTAGGCCTCTTAGCGCTTAGCATGTCCAATTGCAGTTTCTACAGAAAGAGTGTTTCAGAACGGCACAATCAAAAGTAAGGTTCAACTCTGTTAGTTGAATGCACAGAACAGAAAGAATTTTCACAGAATTCTACTGTGTAGTTTATATTTGAATATATTCCTTTTTCCACTATTACCCTCTTAGCGCTCCGAATGTCCACTTGCATTTTCTACAGAAAGAGTGTTCAGAACTGCGCAATCAAAAGTATGGTTTAACTCTGTTAGCTTAATGAACATATCAGAAATAAGTTTCACACAATGCTTCTGTGTAGTTTTTATTTGAAGATATTATTTTTCCCAATATAGGCCTCTTAGCGCTCAGAATATCCAATTGCAGTTTCTACAGAAAGAGTGTTTCAGAAAGGCTCAATCAAAAGTAAGGTTCAACTCTGTTAGTTGAATGCACAGAACAGAAAGAAGTTTCATACAATGCTTCTGTGTAGTTTATATTTGAACATATTCTTTTTTCCACTATTACCCACTTAGCGCTACGAATGTCCAGTTGCATTTTCTATAGACAGAGTGTTTCAAAACTGCTCAATCAAAAGTATGGTTTAACTCTGTTAGCTGAATGCTCAGATCAGAAAGAAGTTTCACAGAATGCTTCTGTGTAGTTTATATTTGAATATATTCCTTTTTCCACTAGTAATCTCTTAGCGCTCCATATGTCCAGTTGCATTTTCTACAGAAAGAGTGTTCAGATCTGCTCAATCAAAAGTATGGTTTAACTCTGATAGCTGAATGCACAGATCAGAAAGAAGTTTCACAGAATGATTCTGTGTAGTTTATATTTTGAGACATTCCTTTTTCCACTATTACCCTCTTAGCGCTCCGAATCTCCACTTGCATTTTCTACAGAAAGAGTGTTTCAGAACGGCTCAATCAAAACTAAGGTTCAACTCTTTTAGTTGAACAAACAGAACAGAAAGAAGTTTCACACAATTCTTCTCTGTAGTTTTTATTTGTAGATATTCTTTTTCCCAATATAGGCCTCCTAGCGCTCAGAATGTCCAATTGCAGTTTCTACAGAAAGAGTGTTTCAGAACGGCTCAATCAAAAGTAAGGTTCAACTCTGTTAGTTGAATGCACAGAACAGAAAGAAGTTTCATACAATGCTTCTGTGTAGTTTATATTTGAACATATTCTTTTTCCACTATTACCCACTTAGCGCTACGAATGTCCAGTTGCATTTTCTACAGACAGAGTGTTTCAAAACTGCTCAATCAAAGTATGGTTTAACTCTGTTAGCTGTATGCTCAGATCAGAAAGAAGTTTCACAGAATGCTTCTGTGTAGTTTATATTTGAATATATTCCTTTTTCCACTACTACGCTCTTAGCGCTCCAAATGTCCAGTTGCATTTTCTACAGAAAGAGTGTTCAGATCTGCTCAATCAAAAGTATGGTTTAACTCTGTTAGCTGAATGCACAGATCAGAAAGAAGTTTCACCGAATGATTCTGTGTAGTTTATATTTGAAGACATTCCTTTTTCCACTATTACCCTCTTAGCGCTCCGAATCTCCACTTGCATTTTCTACAAAAAGAGAGTTTCATAACTGCTCAATCAAAAATATGTTTTATCTCTGTTAACTGAATTTACAGATCAGAAATAAGTTTCACAGAATGCATCTGTGTAGTTTTTATTTGAAGATATTCCTTTTCCCAATGTAGGCCTCTTAGCGCTTAGCATTTCCAATTGCAGTTTCTACAGAAAGAGTGTTTCAGAACGGCTCAATCAAAAGTAAGGTTCAACTCTGTTAGTTGAATGCACAGAACAGAAAGAATTTTCACAGAATGCTACTGTGTAGTTTATATTTGAATATATTCCTTTTTCCACTATTACCCTCTTAGCGCTCCGAATGTCCACTTGCATTTTCTACAGAAAGAGTGTTCAGAACTGCGCAATCAAAAGTATGGTTTAACTCTGTTAGCTTAATGAACATATCAGAAATAAGTTTCACACAATGCTTCTGTGTAGTTTTTATTTGAAGATATTATTTTTCCCAATATAGGCCTCTTAGCGCTCAGAATGTCCAATTGCAGATTCTACAGAAAGAGTGTTTCAGAAAGGCTCAATTATAAGTAAGGTTCAACTCTGTTAGTTGAATGCACAGAACAGAAAGAAGTTTCATACAATGCTTCTGTGTAGTTTATATTTGAACATATTCTTTTTTCCACTATTACCCACTTAGCGCTACGAATGTCCAGTTGCATTTTCTATAGACAGAGTGTTTCAAAACTGCTCAATCAAAAGTATGGTTTAACTCTGTTAGCTGAATGCTCAGATCAGAAAGAAGTTTCACAGAATGCTTCTGTGTAGTTTATATTTGAATATATTCCTTTTTCCACTAGTAATCTCTTAGCGTTCCATATGTCCAGTTGCATTTTCTACAGAAAGAGTGTTCAGATCTGCTCAATCAAAAGTATGGTTTAACTCTGATAGCTGAATGCACAGATCAGAAAGAAGTTTCACAGAATGATTCTGTGTAGTTTATATTTTGAGACATTCCTTTTTCCACTATTACCCTCTTAGCGCTCCGAATCTCCACTTGCATTTTCTACAGAAAGAGTGTTTCAGAACGGCTCAATCAAAACTAAGGTTCAACTCTTTTAGTTGAACAAACAGAACAGAAAGAAGTTTCACACAATTCTTCTCTGTAGTTTTTATTTGTAGATATTCTTTTTCCCAATATAGGCCTCCTAGCGCTCAGAATGTCCAATTGCAGTTTCTACAGAAAGAGTGTTTCAGAAGGGCTCAATCAAAAGTAAGGTTCAACTCTGTTAGTTGAATGCACAGAACAGAAAGAAGTTTCATACAATGCTTCTGTGTAGTTTATATTTGAACATATTCTTTTTCCACTATTACCCACTTAGCGCTACGAATGTCCAGTTGCATTTTCTACAGACAGAGTGTTTCAAAACTGCTCAATCAAAAGTATGGTTTAACTCTGTTAGCTGTATGCTCAGATCAGAAAGAAGTTTCACAGAATGCTTCTGTGTAGTTTATATTTGAATATATTCCTTTTTCCACTACTACGCTCTTAGCGCTCCAAATGTCCAGTTGCATTTTCTACAGAAAGAGTGTTCAGATCTGCTCAATCAAAAGTATGGTTTAACTCTGTTAGCTGAATGCACAGATCAGAAAGAAGTTTCACCGAATGATTCTGTGTAGTTTATATTTGAAGACATTCCTTTTTCCACTATTACCCTCTTAGCGCTCCGAATCTCCACTTGCATTTTCTACAAAAAGAGAGTTTCATAACTGCTCAATCAAAAATATGTTTTATCTCTGTTAACTGAATTTACAGATCAGAAATAAGTTTCACAGAATGCATCTGTGTAGTTTTTATTTGAAGATATTCCTTTTCCCAATGTAGGCCTCTTAGCGCTTAGCATTTCCAATTGCAGTTTCTACAGAAAGAGTGTTTCAGAACGGCTCAATCAAAAGTAAGGTTCAACTCTGTTAGTTGAATGCACAGAACAGAAAGAATTTTCACAGAATGCTACTGTGTAGTTTATATTTGAATATATTCCTTTTTCCACTATTACCCTCTTAGCGCTCCGAATGTCCACTTGCATTTTCTACAGAAAGAGTGTTCAGAACTGCGCAATCAAAAGTATGGTTTAACTCTGTTAGCTTAATGAACATATCAGAAATAAGTTTCACACAATGCTTCTGTGTAGTTTTTATTTGAAGATATTATTTTTCCCAATATAGGCCTCTTAGCGCTCAGAATGTCCAATTGCAGATTCTACAGAAAGAGTGTTTCAGAAAGGCTCAATTATAAGTAAGGTTCAACTCTGTTAGTTGAATGCACAGAACAGAAAGAAGTTTCATACAATGCTTCTGTGTAGTTTATATTTGAACATATTCTTTTTTCCACTATTACCCACTTAGCGCTACGAATGTCCAGTTGCATTTTCTACAGAGAGAGTGTTTCAAAACTGCTCAATCAAAAGTATGGTTTAACTCTGTTAGCTGAATGCTCAGATCAGAAAGAAGTTTCACAGAATGCTTCTGTGTAGTTTATATTTGAATATATTCCTTTTTCCACTACTACACTCTTAGCGCTCCAAATGTCCAGTTGCATTTTCTACAGAAAGAGTGTTCAGATCTGCTCAATCAAAAGTATGGTTTAACACTGTTAGCTGAATGCACAGATCAGAAAGAAGTTTCACAGAATGATTCTGTGTAGTTTATATTTGGAGACATTCCTTTTTCCACTATTACCCTCTTAGCGCTCCGAATCTCCACTTGCCTTTTCTCCATAAAGAGTGTTTCAGAACGGCTCAATCAAAACTAAGGTTCAACTCTTTTAGTTGAACAAACAGAACAGAAAGAAGTTTCACACAATTCTTCTGTGTAGTTTTTATTTTTAGACATTCTTTTTCCCAATATAGGCCTCTTAGCTCTCAGAATGTCCAATTGCAGTTTCTACAGAAAGAGTGTTTCAGAACGGCTCAATCAAAAGTAAGGTTCAACTCTGTTAGTTGAATGCACAGAACAGAAAGAAGTTTCATACAATGCTTCTGTGTAGTTTATATTTGAACATATTCTTTTTTCCACTATTACCCACTTAGCGCTACGAATGTCCAGTTGCATTTTCTACAGACAGAGTGTTTCAAAACTGCTAAATCAAAAGTATGGTTTAACTCTGTTAGCTGTATGCTCAGATCAGAAAGAAGTTTCACAGAATGCTTCTGTGTAGTTTATATTTGAATATATTCCTTTTTCCACTACTACGCTCTTAGCGCTCCAAATGTCCAGTTGCATTTTCTACACAAAGAGTGTTCAGATCTGCTCAATCAAAAGTATGGTTTAACTCTTTTAGCTGAATGCACAGATCAGAAAGAAGTTTCACCGAATGATTCTTTGTAGTTTATATTTGAAGACATTACTTTTTCCTCTATTACCCTCTTAGCGCTCCGAATCTCCACTTGCATTTTCTACAAAAAGAGTGTTTCATAACTGCTCAATCAAAAATAAGTTTTATCTCTGTTAACTGAAATTACAGATCAGAAATAAGTTTCACAGAATGCATCTGTGTAGTTTTTATTGGAAGATATTCTTTTTCCCAATGTAGGCCTCTTAGCGCTTAGCATGTCCAATTGCAGTTTCTACAGAAAGAGTGTTTCAGAACGGCACAATCAAAAGTAAGGTTCAACTCTGTTAGTTGAATGCACAGAACAGAAAGAATTTTCACAGAATTCTACTGTGTAGTTTATATTTGAATATATTCCTTTTTCCACTATTACCCTCTTAGCGCTCCGAATGTCCACTTGCATTTTCTACAGAAAGAGTGTTCAGAACTGCGCAATCAAAAGTATGGTTTAACTCTGTTAGCTTAATGAACATATCAGAAATAAGTTTCACAAAATGCTTCTGTGTAGTTTTTATTTGAAGATATTATTTTTCCCAATATAGGCCTCTTAGCGCTCAGAATATCCAATTGCAGTTTCTACAGAAAGAGTGTTTCAGAAAGGCTCAATCAAAAGTAAGGTTCAACTCTGTTAGTTGAATGCACAGAACAGAAAGAAGTTTCATACAATGCTTCTGTGTAGTTTATATTTGAACATATTCTTTTTTCCACTATTACCCACTTAGCGCTACGAATGTCCAGTTGCATTTTCTATAGACAGAGTGTTTCAAAACTGCTCAATCAAAAGTATGGTTTAACTCTGTTAGCTGAATGCTCAGATCAGAAAGAAGTTTCACAGAATGCTTCTGTTTAGTTTATATTTGAATATATTCCTTTTTCCACTAGTAATCTCTTAGCGCTCCATATGTCCAGTTGCATTTTCTACAGAAAGAGTGTTCAGATCTGCTCAATCAAAAGTATGGTTTAACTCTGATAGCTGAATGCACAGATCAGAAAGAAGTTTCACAGAATGATTCTGTGTAGTTTATATTTTGAGACATTCCTTTTTCCACTATTACCCTCTTAGCGCTCCGAATCTCCACTTGCATTTTCTACAGAAAGAGTGTTTCAGAACGGCTCAATCAAAACTAAGGTTCAACTCTTTTAGTTGAACAAACAGAACAGAAAGAAGTTTCACACAATTCTTCTCTGTAGTTTTTATTTGTAGATATTCTTTTTCCCAATATAGGCCTCCTAGCGCTCAGAATGTCCAATTGCAGTTTCTACAGAAAGAGTGTTTCAGAACGGCTCAATCAAAAGTAAGGTTCAACTCTGTTAGTTGAATGCACAGAACAGAAAGAAGTTTCATACAATGCTTCTGTGTAGTTTATATTTGAACATATTCTTTTTCCACTATTACCCACTTAGCGCTACGAATGTCCAGTTGCATTTTCTATAGACAGAGTGTTTCAAAACTGCTCAATCAAAAGTATGGTTTAACTCTGTTAGCTGAATGCTCAGATCAGAAAGAAGTTTCACAGAATGCTTCTGTGTAGTTTATATTTGAATATATTCCTTTTTCCACTAGTACTCTCTTAGCGCTCCATATGTCCAGTTGCATTTTCTACAGAAAGAGTGTTCAGATCTGCTCAAACAAAAGTATGGTTTAACTCTGTTAGCTGAATGCACAGATCAGAAAGAAGTTTCACAGAATGATTCTGTGTAGTTTATATTTTGAGACATTCCTTTTTCCACTATTACCCTCTTAGCGGTCCGAATCTCCACTTGCATTTTCTACAGAAAGAGTGTTTCAGAACGGCTCAATCAAAACTAAGGTTCAACTCTTTTAGTTGAACAAACAGAACAGAAAGAAGTTTCACACAATTCTTCTCTGTAGTTTTTATTTGTAGACATTCTTTTTCCCAATATAGGCCTCCTAGCGCTCAGAATGTCCAATTGCAGTTTCTACAGAAAGAGTGTTTCAGAACGGCTCAATCAAAAGTAAGGTTCAACTCTGTTAGTTGAATGCACAGAACAGAAAGAAGTTTCATACAATGCTTCTGTGTAGTTTATATTTGAACATATTCTTTTTCCACTATTACCCACTTAGCGCTACGAATGTCCAGTTGCATTTTCTACAGACAGAGTGTTTCAAAACTGCTCAATCAAAAGTATGTTTTAACTCTGTTAGCTGTATGCTCAGATGAGAAAGAAGTTTCACAGAATGCTTCTGTGTAGTTTATATTTGAATATATTCCTTTTTCCACTACTACGCTCTTAGCGCTCCAAATGTCCAGTTGCATTTTCTACAGAAAGAGTGTTCAGATCTGCTCAATCAAAAGTATGGTTTAACTCTGTTAGCTGAATGCACAGATCAGAAAGAAGTTTCACCGAATGATTCTGTGTAGTTTATATTTGAAGACATTCCTTTTTCCACTATTACCCTCTTAGCGCTCCGAATCTCCACTTGCATTTTCTACAAAAAGAGAGTTTCATAACTGCTCAATCAAAAATATGTTTTATCTCTGTTAACTGAATTTACAGATCAGAAATAAGTTTCACAGAATGCATCTGTGTAGTTTTTATTTGAAGATATTCCTTTTCCCAATGTAGGCCTCTTAGCGCTTAGCATGTCCAATTGCAGTTTCTACAGAAAGAGTGTTTCAGAACGGCTCAATCAAAAGTAACGTTCAACTCTGTTAGTTGAATGCACAGAACAGAAAGAATTTTCACAGAATGCTACTGTGTAGTTTATATTTGAATATATTCCTTTTTCCACTATTACCCTCTTAGCGCTCCGAATGTCCACTTGCATTTTCTACAGAAAGAGTGTTCAGAACTGCGCAATCAAAAGTATGGTTTAACTCTGTTAGCTTAATGAACATATCAGAAACAAGTTTCACACAATGCTTCTGTGTAGTTTTTATTTGAAGATATTATTTTTCCCAATAGAGGCCTCTTAGCGCTCAGAATGTCCAATTGCAGTTTCTACAGAAAGAGTGTTTCAGAAAGGCTCAATCAAAAGTAAGGTTCAACTCTGTTAGTTGAATGCACAGAACAGAAAGAAGTTTCATACAATGCTTCTGTGTAGTTTATATTTGAACATATTCTTTTTTCCACTATTACCCTCTTAGCGCTCAGAATGTCCAGTTGCATTTTCTATAGACAGAGTGTTTCAAAACTGCTCAATCAAAAGTATGGTTTAACTCTGTTAGCTGAATGCTCAGATCAGAAAGAAGTTTCACAGAATGCTTCTGTGTAGTTTATATTTGAATATATTCCTTTTTCCACTAGTACTCTCTTAGCGCTCCAAATGTCCAGTTGCATTTTCTACAGAAAGAGTGTTCAGATCTGCTCAATCAAAAGTATGGTTAAACTCTGTTAGCTGAATGCACAGATCAGAAAGAAGTTTCACAGAATGATTCTGTGTAGTTTATATTTGGAGACATTCCTTTTTCCACTATTACCCTCTTAGCGCTCCGAATCTCCACTTGCATTTTCTACAGAAAGAGTGTTTCAGAACGGCTCAATCAAAACTAAGGTTCAACTCTTTTAGTTGAACAAACAGAACAGAAAGAAGTTTCACACAATTCTTCTCTGTAGTTTTTATTTGTAGACATTCTTTTTCCCAATATAGGCCTCCTAGCGCTCAGAATGTCCAATTGCAGTTTCTACAGAAAGAGTGTTTCAGAACGGCTCAATCAAAAGTAAGGTTCAACTCTGTTATTTGAATGCACAGAAAAGAAAGAAGTTTCATACAATGCTTCTGTGTAGTTTATATTTGAACATATTCTTTTTTCCACTATTACCCACTTAGCGCTACGAATGTCCAGTTTCATATTCTACAGACAGAGTGTTTCAAAACTGCTAAATCAAAAGTATGGTTTAACTCTGTTAGCTGAATGCTCAGATCAGAAAGAAGTTTCACAGAATGCTTCTGTGTAGTTTATATTTGAATATATTCCTTTTTCCACTACTACGCTCTTAGCGCTCCAAATGTCCAGTTGCATTTTCTACAGAAAGAGTGTTCAGATGTGCTCAATCAAAAGTATGGTTTAACTCTGTTAGCTGAATGCACAGATCAGAAAGAATTTTCACCGAATGATTCTGTGTAGTTTATATTTGAAGACATTCCTTTTTCCACTATTACCCTCTTAGCGCTCCGAATCTCCACTTGCATTTTCTACAAAAAGAGAGTTTCATACCTGCTAAATCAAAAATATGTTTTATATCCGTTAACTGAATTTACAGATCAGAAATAAGTTTCACAGAATACATCTGTGTAGTTTTTATTTGAAGATATTCCTTTTCCCAATGTAGGCCTCTTAGCGCTTAGCATGTCCAATTGCAGTTTCTACAGAAAGAGTGTTTCAGAACGGCTCAATCAAAAGTAAGGTTCAACTCTGTTAGTTGAATGCACAGAACAGAAAGAATTTTCACAGAATGCTACTGTGTAGTTTATATTTGAATATATTCCTTTTTCCACTATTACCCTCTTAGCGCTCCGAATGTCCACTTGCATTTTCTACAGAAAGAGTGTTCAGAACTGCGCAATCAAAAGTATGGTTTAACTCTGTTAGCTTAATGAACATATCAGAAATAAGTTTCACACAATGCTTCTGTGTAGTTTTTATTTGAAGATATTATTTTTCCCAATATAGGCCTCTTAGCGCTCAGAATATCCAATTGCAGTTTCTACAGAAAGAGTGTTTCAGAAAGGCTCAATCAAAAGTAAGGTTCAACTCTGTTAGTTGAATGCACAGAACAGAAAGAAGTTTCATACAATGCTTCTGTGTAGTTTATATTTGAACATATTCTTTTTTCCACTATTACCCACTTAGCGCTACGAATGTCCAGTTGCATTTTCTACAGACAGAGTGTTTCAAAACTGCTCAATCAAAAGTATGGTTTAACTCTGTTAGCTGAATGCTCAGATCAGAAAGAAGTTTCACAGAATGCTTCTGTGTAGTTTATATTTGAATATATTCCTTTTTCCACTACTACTCTCTTAGCGCTCCAAATGTCCAGTTGCATTTTCTACAGAAAGAGTGTTCAGATCTGCTCAATCAAAAGTATGGTTTAACTCTGTTAGCTGAATGCACAGATCAGAAAGAAGTTTCACAGAATGATTCTGTGTAGTTTATATTTGGAGACATTCCTTTTTCCACTATTACCCTCTTAGCGCTCCGAATCTCCACTTGCATTTTCTACAGAAAGAGTGTTTCAGAACGGCTCAATCAAAACTAAGGTTCAACTCTTTTAGTTGAACAAACAGAACAGAAAGAAGTTTCACACAATTCTTCTCTGTAGTTTTTATTTGTAGACATTCTTTTTCCCAATATAGGCCTCCTAGCGCTCAGAATGTCCAATTGCAGTTTCTACAGAAAGAGTGTTTCAGAACGGCTCAATCAAAAGTAAGGTTCAACTCTGTTAGTTGAATGCACAGAACAGAAAGAAGTTTCATACAATGCTTCTGTGTAGTTTATATTTGAACATATTCTTTTTCCACTATTACCCACTTAGCGCTACGAATGTCCAGTTGCATTTTCTACAGACAGAGTGTTTCAAAACTGCTCAATCAAAAGTATGGTTTAACTCTGTTAGCTGTATGCTCAGATCAGAAAGAAGTTTCACAGAATGCTTCTGTGTAGTTTATATTTGAATATATTCCTTTTTCCACTACTACGCTCTTAGCGCTCCAAATGTCCAGTTGCATTTTCTACAGAAAGAGTGTTCAGATCTGCTCAATCAAAAGTATGGTTTAACTCTGTTAGCTGAATGCACAGATCAGAAAGAAGTTTCACCGAATGATTCTGTGTAGTTTATATTTGAAGACATTCCTTTTTCCACTATTACCCTCTTAGCGCTCCGAATCTCCACTTGCATTTTCTACAAAAAGAGAGTTTCATAACTGCTCAATCAAAAATATGTTTTATCTCTGTTAACTGAATTTACAGATCAGAAATAAGTTTCACAGAATGCATCTGTGTAGTTTTTATTTGAAGATATTCCTTTTCCCAATGTAGGCCTCTTAGCGCTTAGCATGTCCAATTGCAGTTTCTACAGAAAGAGTGTTTCAGAACGGCTCAATCAAAAGTAAGGTTCAACTCTGTTAGTTGAATGCACAGAACAGAAAGAATTTTCACAGAATGCTACTGTGTAGTTTATATTTGAATATATTCCTTTTTCCACTATTACCCTCTTAGCGTTCCGAATGTCCACTTGCATTTTCTACAGAAAGAGTGTTCAGAACTGCGCAATCAAAAGTATGGTTTAACTCTGTTAGCTTAATGAACATATCAGAAATAAGTTTCACACAATACTTCTGTGTAGTTTTTATTTGAAGATATTATTTTTCCCAATATAGGCCTCTTAGCGCTCAGAATATCCAATTGCAGTTTCTACAGAAAGAGTGTTTCAGAAAGGCTCAATCAAAAGTAAGGTTCAACTCTGTTAGTTGAATGCACAGAACAGAAAGAAGTTTCATACAATGCTTCTGTGTAGTTTATATTTGAACATATTCTTTTTTCCACTATTACCCACTTAGCGCTACGAATGTCCAGTTGCATTTTCTACAGAGAGAGTGTTTCAAAACTGCTCAATCAAAAGTATGGTTTAACTCTGTTAGCTGAATGCTCAGATCAGAAAGAAGTTTCACAGAATGCTTCTGTGTAGTTTATATTTGAATATATTCCTTTTTCCACTACTACACTCTTAGCGCTCCAAATGTCCAGTTGCATTTTCTACAGAAAGAGTGTTCAGATCTGCTCAATCAAAAGTATGGTTTAACTCTGTTAGCTGAATGCACAGATCAGAAAGAAGTTTCACAGAATGATTCTGTGTAGTTTATATTTGGAGACATTCCTTTTTCCACTATTACCCTCTTAGCGCTCCGAATCTCCACTTGCCTTTTCTCCATAAAGAGTGTTTCAGAACGGCTCAATCAAAACTAAGGTTCAACTCTTTTAGTTGAACAAACAGAACAGAAAGAAGTTTCACACAATTCTTCTGTGTAGTTTTTATTTTTAGACATTCTTTTTCCCAATATAGGCCTCTTAGCTCTCAGAATGTCCAATTGCAGTTTCTACAGAAAGAGTGTTTCAGAACGGCTCAATCAAAAGTAAGGTTCAACTCTGTTAGTTGAATGCACAGAACAGAAAGAAGTTTCATACAATGCTTCTGTGTAGTTTATATTTGAACATATTCTTTTTTCCACTATTACCCACTTAGCGCTACGAATGTCCAGTTGCATTTTCTACAGACAGAGTGTTTCAAAACTGCTAAATCAAAAGTATGGTTTAACTCTGTTAGCTGTATGCTCAGATCAGAAAGAAGTTTCACAGAATGCTTCTGTGTAGTTTATATTTGAATATATTCCTTTTTCCACTACTACGCTCTTAGCGCTCCAAATGTCCAGTTGCATTTTCTACACAAAGAGTGTTCAGATCTGCTCAATCAAAAGTATGGTTTAACTCTTTTAGCTGAATGCACAGATCAGAAAGAAGTTTCACCGAATGATTCTTTGTAGTTTATATTTGAAGACATTACTTTTTCCTCTATTACCCTCTTAGCGCTCCGAATCTCCACTTGCATTTTCTACAAAAAGAGTGTTTCATAACTGCTCAATCAAAAATAAGTTTTATCTCTGTTAACTGAAATTACAGATCAGAAATAAGTTTCACAGGATGCATCTGTGTAGTTTTTATTGGAAGATATTCTTTTTCCCAATGTAGGCCTCTTAGCGCTTAGCATGTCCAATTGCAGTTTCTACAGAAAGAGTGTTTCAGAACGGCACAATCAAAAGTAAGGTTCAACTCTGTTAGTTGAATGCACAGAACAGAAAGAATTTTCACAGAATTCTACTGTGTAGTTTATATTTGAATATATTCCTTTTTCCACTATTACCCTCTTAGCGCTCCGAATGTCCACTTGCATTTTCTACAGAAAGAGTGTTCAGAACTGCGCAATCAAAAGTATGGTTTAACTCTGTTAGCTTAATGAACATATCAGAAACAAGTTTCACACAATGCTTCTGTGTAGTTTTTATTTGAAGATATTATTTTTCCCAATATAGGCCTCTTAGCGCTCAGAATATCCAATTGCAGTTTCTACAGAAAGAGTGTTTCAGAAAGGCTCAATCAAAAGTAAGGTTCAACTCTGTTAGTTGAATGCACAGAACAGAAAGAAGTTTCATACAATGCTTCTGTGTAGTTTATATTTGAACATATTCTTTTTTCCACTATTACCCACTTAGCGCTACGAATGTCCAGTTGCATTTTCTATAGACAGAGTGTTTCAAAACTGCTCAATCAAAAGTATGGTTTAACTCTGTTAGCTGAATGCTCAGATCAGAAAGAAGTTTCACAGAATGCTTCTGTGTAGTTTATATTTGAATATATTCCTTTTTCCACTAGTAATCTCTTAGCGCTCCATATGTCCAGTTGCATTTTCTACAGAAAGAGTGTTCAGATCTGCTCAATCAAAAGTATGGTTTAACTCTGATAGCTGAATGCACAGATCAGAAAGAAGTTTCACAGAATGATTCTGTGTAGTTTATATTTTGAGACATTCCTTTTTCCACTATTACCCTCTTAGCGCTCCGAATTTCCACTTGCATTTTCTACAGAAAGAGTGTTTCAGAACGGCTCAATCAAAACTAAGGTTCAACTCTTTTAGTTGAACAAACAGAACAGAAAGAAGTTTCACACAATTCTTCTCTGTAGTTTTTATTTGTAGATATTCTTTTTCCCAATATAGGCCTCCTAGCGCTCAGAATGTCCAATTGCAGTTTCTACAGAAAGAGTGTTTCAGAACGGCTCAATCAAAAGTAAGGTTCAACTCTGTTAGTTGAATGCACAGAACAGAAATAAGTTTCATACAATGCTTCTGTGTAGTTTATATTTGAACATATTCTTTTTCCACTATTACCTACTTAGCGCTACGAATGTCCAGTTGCATTTTCTACAGACAGAGTGTTTCAAAACTGCTCAATCAAAAGTATGGTTTAACTCTGTTAGCTGTATGCTCAGATCAGAAAGAAGTTTCACAGAATGCTTCTGTGTAGTTTATATTTGAATATATTCCTTTTTCCACTACTACGCTCTTAGCGCTCCAAATGTCCAGTTGCATTTTCTACAGAAAGAGTGTTCAGATGTGCTCAATCAAAAGTATGGTTTAACTCTGTTAGCTGAATGCACAGATCAGAAAGAATTTTCACCGAATGATTCTGTGTAGTTTATATTTGAAGACATTCCTTTTTCCACTATTACCCTCTTAGCGCTCCGAATCTCCACTTGCATTTTCTACAAAAAGAGAGTTTCATACCTGCTAAATCAAAAATATGTTTTATCTCCGTTAACTGAATTTACAGATCAGAAATAAGTTTCACAGAATACATCTGTGTAGTTTTTATTTGAAGATATTCCTTTTCCCAATGTAGGCCTCTTAGCGCTTAGCATGTCCAATTGCAGTTTCTACAGAAAGAGTGTTTCAGAACGGCTCAATCAAAAGTAAGGTTCAACTCTGTTAGTTGAATGCACAGAACAGAAAGAATTTTCACAGAATGCTACTGTGTAGTTTATATTTGAATATATTCCTTTTTCCACTATTACCCTCTTAGCGCTCCGAATGTCCACTTGCATTTTCTACAGAAAGAGTGTTCAGAACTGCGCAATCAAAAGTATGGTTTAACTCTGTTAGCTTAATGAACATATCAGAAATAAGTTTCACACAATGCTTCTGTGTAGTTTTTATGTGAAGATATTATTTTTCCCAATATAGGCCTCTTAGCGCTCAGAATGTCCAATTGCAGATTCTACAGAAAGAGTGTTTCAGAAAGGCTCAATTATAAGTAAGGTTCAACTCTGTTAGTTGAATGCACAGAACAGAAAGAAGTTTCATACAATGCTTCTGTGTAGTTTATATTTGAACATATTCTTTTTTCCACTATTACCCACTTAGCGCTACGAATGTCCAGTTGCATTTTCTACAGAGAGAGTGTTTCAAAACTGCTCAATCAAAAGTATGGTTTAACTCTGTTAGCTGAATGCTCAGATCAGAAAGAAGTTTCACAGAATGCTTCTGTGTAGTTTATATTTGAATATATTCCTTTTTCCGCTACTACTCTCTTAGCGCTCCAAATGTCCAGTTGCATTTTCTACAGAAAGAGTGTTCAGATCTGCTCAATGAAAAGTATGGTTTAACTCTGTTAGCTGAATGCACAGATCAGAAAGAAGTTTCACAGAATGATTCTGTGTAGTTTATAATTGGAGACATTCCTTTTTCCACTATTACCCTCTTAGCGCTCCGAATCTCCACTTGCCTTTTCTCCATAAAGAGTGTTTCAGAACGGCTCAATCAAAACTAAGGTTCAACTCTTTTAGTTGAACAAACAGAACAGAAAGAAGTTTCACACAATTCTTCTGTGTAGTTTTTATTTTTAGACATTCTTTTTCCCAATATAGGCCTCTTAGCTCTCAGAATGTCCAATTGCAGTTTCTACAGAAAGAGTGTTTCAGAACGGCTCAATCAAAAGTAAGGTTCAACTCTGTTAGTTGAATGCACAGAACAGAAAGAAGTTTCATACAATGCTTCTGTGTAGTTTATATTTGAACATATTCTTTTTTCCACTAATACCCACTTAGCGCTACGAATGTCCAGTTGCATTTTCTACAGACAGAGTGTTTCAAAACTGCTCAATCAAAAGTATGGTTTAACTCTGTTAGCTGTATGCTCAGATCAGAAAGAAGTTTCACAGAATGCTTCTGTGTAGTTTATATTTGAATATATTCCTTTTTCCACTACTACGCTCTTAGCGCTCCAAATGTCCAGTTGCATTTTCTACACAAAGAGTGTTCAGATCTGCTCAATCAAAAGTATGGTTTAACTCTTTTAGCTGAATGCACAGATCAGAAAGAAGTTTCACCGAATGATTCTGTGTAGTTTATATTTGAAGACATTACTTTTTCCTCTATTACCCTCTTAGCGCTCCGAATCTCCACTTGCATTTTCTACAAAAAGAGTGTTTCATAACTGCTCAATCAAAAATAAGTTTTATCTCTGTTAACTGAAATTACAGATCAGAAATAAGTTTCACAGAATGCATCTGTGTAGTTTTTATTGGAAGATATTCTTTTTCCCAATGTAGGCCTCTTAGCGCTTAGCATGTCCAATTGCAGTTTCTACAGAAAGAGTGTTTCAGAACGGCACAATCAAAAGTAAGGTTCAACTCTGTTAGTTGAATGCACAGAACAGAAAGAATTTTCACAGAATTCTACTGTGTAGTTTATATTTGAATATATTCCTTTTTCCACTATTACCCTCTTAGCGCTCCGAATGTCCACTTGCATTTTCTACAGAAAGAGTGTTCAGAACTGCGCAATCAAAAGTATGGTTTAACTCTGTTAGCTTAATGAACATATCAGAAATAAGTTTCACACAATGCTTCTGTGTAGTTTTTATTTGAAGATATTATTTTTCCCAATATAGGCCTCTTAGCGCTCAGAATATCCAATTGCAGTTTCTACAGAAAGAGTGTTTCAGAAAGGCTCAATCAAAAGTAAGGTTCAACTCTGTTAGTTGAATGCACAGAACAGAAAGAAGTTTCATACAATGCTTCTGTGTAGTTTATATTTGAACATATTCTTTTTTCCACTATTACCCACTTAGCGCTACGAATGTCCAGTTGCATTTTCTATAGACAGAGTTTTTCAAAACTGCTCAATCAAAAGTATGGTTTAACTCTGTTAGCTGAATGCTCAGATCAGAAAGAAGTTTCACAGAATGCTTCTGTGTAGTTTATATTTGAATATATTCCTTTTTCCACTAGTAATCTCTTAGCGCTCCATATGTCCAGTTGCATTTTCTACAGAAAGAGTGTTCAGATCTGCTCAATCAAAAGTATGGTTTAACTCTGTTAGCTGAATGCACAGATCAGAAAGAAGTTTCACAGAATGATTCTGTGTAGTTTATATTTTGAGACATTCCTTTTTCCACTATTACCCTCTTAGCGCTCCGAATCTCCACTTGCATTTTCTACAGAAAGAGTGTTTCAGAACGGCTCAATCAAAACTAAGGTTCAACTCTTTTAGTTGAACAAACAGAACAGAAAGAAGTTTCACACAATTCTTCTCTGTAGTTTTTATTTGTAGATATTCTTTTTCCCAATATAGGCCTCCTAGCGCTCAGAATGTCCAATTGCAGTTTCTACAGAAAGAGTGTTTCAGAACGGCTCAATCAAAAGTAAGGTTCAACTCTGTTAGTTGAATGCACAGAACAGAAAGAAGTTTCATACAATGCTTCTGTGTAGTTTATATTTGAACATATTCTTTTTCCACTATTACCCACTTAGCGCTACGAATGTCCAGTTGCATTTTCTACAGACAGAGTGTTTCAAAACTGCTCAATCAAAAGTATGGTTTAACTCTGTTAGCTGTATGCTCAGATGAGAAAGAAGTTTCACAGAATGCTTCTGTGTAGTTTATATTTGAATATATTCCTTTTTCCACTACTACGCTCTTAGCGCTCCAAATGTCCAGTTGCATTTTCTACAGAAAGAGTGTTCAGATCTGCTCAATCAAAAGTATGGTTTAACTCTGTTAGCTGAATGCACAGATCAGAAAGGAGTTTCACCGAATGATTCTGTGTAGTTTATATTTGAAGACATTCCTTTTTCCACTATTACCCTCTTAGCGCTCCGAATCTCCACTTGCATTTTCTACAAAAAGAGAGTTTCATAACTGCTCAATCAAAAATATGTTTTATCTCTGTTAACTGAATTTACAGATCAGAAATAAGTTTCACAGAATGCATCTGTGTAGTTTTTATTTGAAGATATTCCTTTTCCCAATGTAGGCCTCTTAGCGCTTAGCATGTCCAATTGCAGTTTCTACAGAAAGAGTGTTTCAGAACGGCTCAATCAAAAGTAAGGTTCAACTCTGTTAGTTGAATGCACAGAACAGAAAGAATTTTCACAGAATGCTACTGTGTAGTTTATATTTGAATATATTCCTTTTTCCACTATTACCCTCTTAGCGCTCCGAATGTCCACTTGCATTTTCTACAGAAAGAGTGTTCAGAACTGCGCAATCAAAAGTATGGTTTAACTCTGTTAGCTTAATGAACATATCAGAAATAAGTTTCACACAATTCTTCTGTGTAGTTTTTATTTGAAGATATTATTTTTCCCAATATAGGCCTCTTAGCGCTCAGAATTTCCAATTGCAGATTCTACAGAAAGAGTGTTTCAGAAAGGCTCAATTATAAGTAAGGTTCAACTCTGTTAGTTGAATGCACAGAACAGAAAGAAGTTTCATACAATGCTTCTGTGTAGTTTATATTTGAACATATTCTTTTTTCCACTATTACCCACTTAGCGCTACGAATGTCCAGTTGCATTTTCTACAGAGAGAGTGTTTCAAAACTGCTCAATCAAAAGTATGGTTTAACTCTGTTAGCTGAATGCTCAGATCAGAAAGAAGTTTCACAGAATGCTTCTGTGTAGTTTATATTTGAATATATTCCTTTTTCCACTACTACACTCTTAGTGCTCCAAATGTCCAGTTGCATTTTCTACAGAAAGAGTGTTCAGATCTGCTCAATCAAAAGTATGGTTTAACTGTGTTAGCTGAATGCACAGATCAGAAAGAAGTTTCACAGAATGATTCTGTGTAGTTTATATTTGGAGACATTCCTTTTTCCACTATTACCCTCTTAGCGCTCCGAATCTCCACTTGCCTTTTCTCCATAAAGAGTGTTTCAGAACGGCTCAATCAAAACTAAGGTTCAACTCTTTTAGTTGAACAAACAGAACAGAAAGAAGTTTCACACAATTCTTCTGTGTAGTTTTTATTTTTAGACATTCTTTTTCCCAATATAGGCCTCTTAGCTCTCAGAATGTCCAATTGCAGTTTCTACAGAAAGAGTGTTTCAGAACGGCTCAATCAAAAGTAAGGTTCAACTCTGTTAGTTGAATGCACAGAACAGAAAGAAGTTTCATACAATGCTTCTGTGTAGTTTATATTTGAACATATTCTTTTTTCCACTATTACCCACTTAGCGCTACGAATGTCCAGTTGCATTTTCTACAGACAGAGTGTTTCAAAACTGCTCAATCAAAAGTATGGTTTAACTCTGTTAGCTGTATGCTCAGATCAGAAAGAAGTTTCACAGAATGCTTCTGTGTAGTTTATATTTGAATATATTCCTTTTTCCACTACTACGCTCTTAGCGCTCCAAATGTCCAGTTGCATTTTCTACACAAAGAGTGTTCAGATCTGCTCAATCAAAAGTATGGTTTAACTCTTTTAGCTGAATGCACAGATCAGAAAGAAGTTTCACCGAATGATTCTGTGTAGTTTATATTTGAAGACATTACTTTTTCCTCTATTACCCTCTTAGCGCTCCGAATCTCCACTTGCATTTTCTACAAAAAGAGTGTTTCATAACTGCTCAATCAAAAATAAGTTTTATCTCTGTTAACTGAAATTACAGATCAGAAATAAGTTTCACAGAATGCATCTGTGTAGTTTTTATTGGAAGATATTCTTTTTCCCAATGTAGGCCTCTTAGCGCTTAGCATGTCCAATTGCAGTTTCTACAGAAAGAGTGTTTCAGAACGGCACAATCAAAAGTAAGGTTCAACTCTGTTAGTTGAATGCACAGAACAGAAAGAATTTTCACAGAATTCTACTGTGTAGTTTATATTTGAATATATTCCTTTTTCCACTATTACCCTCTTAGCGCTCCGAATGTCCACTTGCATTTTCTACAGAAAGAGTGTTCAGAACTGCGCAATCAAAAGTATGGTTTAACACTGTTAGCTTAATGAACATATCAGAAATAAGTTTCACACAATGCTTCTGTGTAGTTTTTATTTGAAGATATTATTTTTCCCAATATAGGCCTCTTAGCGCTCAGAATATCCAATTGCAGTTTCTACAGAAAGAGTGTTTCAGAAAGGCTCAATCAAAAGTAAGGTTCAACTCTGTTAGTTGAATGCACAGAACAGAAAGAAGTTTCATACAATGCTTCTGTGTAGTTTATATTTGAACATATTCTTTTTTCCACTATTACCCACTTAGCGCTACGAATGTCCAGTTGCATTTTCTATAGACAGAGTGTTTCAAAACTGCTCAATCAAAAGTATGGTTTAACTCTGTAAGCTGAATGCTCAGATCAGAAAGAAGTTTCACAGAATGCTTCTGTGTAGTTTATATTTGAATATATTCCTTTTTCCACTAGTACTCTCTTAGCGCTCCATATGTCCAGTTGCATTTTCTACAGAAAGAGTGTTCAGATCTGCTCAATCAAAAGTATGGTTTAACTCTGTTAGCTGAATGCACAGATCAGAAAGAAGTTTCACAGAATGATTCTGTGTAGTTTATATTTTGAGACATTCCTTTTTCCACTATTACCCTCTTAGCGCTCCGAATCTCCACTTGCATTTTCTACAGAAAGAGTGTTTCAGAACGGCTCAATCAAAACTAAGGTTCAACTCTTTTAGTTGAACAAACAGAACAGAAAGAAGTTTCACACAATTCTTCTCTGTAGTTTTATTTGTAGATATTCTTTTTCCCAATATAGGCCTCCTAGCGCTCAGAATGTCCAATTGCAGTTTCTACAGAAAGAGTGTTTCAGAACGGCTCAATCAAAAGTAAGGTTCAACTCTGTTAGTTGAATGCACAGAACAGAAAGAAGTTTCATACAATGCTTCTGTGTAGTTTATATTTGAACATATTCTTTTTTCCACTATTACCCACTTAGCGCTACGAATGTCCAGTTGCATTTTCTACAGACAGAGTGTTTCAAAACTGCTCAATCAAAAGTATGGTTTAACTCTGTTAGCTGTATGCTCAGATCAGAAAGAAGTTTCACAGAATGCTTCTGTGTAGTTTATATTTGAATATATTCCTTTTTCCACTACAACGCTCTTAGCGCTCCAAATGTCCAGTTGCATTTTCTACACAAAGAGTGTTCAGATCTGCTCAATCAAAAGTATGGTTTAACTCTTTTAGCTGAATGCACAGATCAGAAAGAAGTTTCACCGAATGATTCTGTGTAGTTTATATTTGAAGACATTACTTTTTCCTCTATTACCCTCTTAGCGCTCCGAATCTCCACTTGCATTTTCTACAAAAAGAGTGTTTCATAACTGCTCAATCAAAAATAAGTTTTATCTCTGTTAACTGAAATTACAGATCAGAAATAAGTTTCACAGAATGCATCTGTGTAGTTTTTATTGGAAGATATTCTTTTTCCCAATGTAGGCCTCTTAGCGCTTAGCATGTCCAATTGCAGTTTCTACAGAAAGAGTGTTTCAGAACGGCACAATCAAAAGTAAGGTTCAACTCTGTTAGTTGAATGCACAGAACAGAAAGAATTTTCACAGAATTCTACTGTGTAGTTTATATTTGAATATATTCCTTTTTCCACTATTACCCTCTTAGCGCTCCGAATGTCCACTTGCATTTTCTACAGAAAGAGTGTTCAGAACTGCGCAATCAAAAGTATGGTTTAACTCTGTTAGCTTAATGAACATATCAGAAATAAGTTTCACACAATGCTTCTGTGTAGTTTTTATTTGAAGATATTATTTTTCCCAATATAGGCCTCTTAGCGCTCAGAATATCCAATTGCAGTTTCTACAGAAAGAGTGTTTCAGAAAGGCTCAATCAAAAGTAAGGTTCAACTCTGTTAGTTGAATGCACAGAACAGAAAGAAGTTTCATACAATGCTTCTGTGTAGTTTATATTTGAACATATTCTTTTTTCCACTATTACCCACTTAGCGCTACGAATGTCCAGTTGCATTTTCTATAGACAGAGTGTTTCAAAACTGCTCAATCAAAAGTATGGTTTAACTCTGTTAGCTGAATGCTCAGATCAGAAAGAAGTTTCACAGAATGCTTCTGTGTAGTTTATATTTGAATATATTCCTTTTTCCACTAGTACTCTCTTAGCGCTCCATATGTCCAGTTGCATTTTCTACAGAAAGAGTGTTCAGATCTGCTCAATCAAAAGTATGGTTTAACTCTGTTAGCTGAATGCACAGATCAGAAAGAAGTTTCACAGAATGATTCTGTGTAGTTTATATTTTGAGACATTCCTTTTTCCACTATTACCCTCTTAGCGCTCCGAATCTCCACTTGCATTTTCTACAGAAAGAGTGTTTCAGAACGGCTCAATCAAAACTAAGTTTCAACTCTTTTAGTTGAACAAACAGAACAGAAAGAAGTTTCACACAATTCTTCTCTGTAGTTTTTATTTGTAGATATTCTTTTTCCCAATATAGGCCTCCTAGCGCTCAGAATGTCCAATTGCAGTTTCTACAGAAAGAGTGTTTCAGAACGGCTCAATCAAAAGTAAGGTTCAACTCTGTTAGTTGAATGCACAGAACAGAAAGAAGTTTCATACAATGCTTCTGTGTAGTTTATATTTGAACATATTCTTTTTCCACTATTACCCACTTAGCGCTACGAATGTCCAGTTGCATTTTCTACAGACAGAGTGTTTCAAAACTGCTCAATCAAAAGTATGGTTTAACTCTGTTAGCTGTATGCTCAGATGAGAAAGAAGTTTCACAGAATGCTTCTGTGTAGTTTATATTTGAATATATTCCTTTTTCCACTACTACGCTCTTAGCGCTCCAAATGTCCAGTTGCATTTTCTACAGAAAGAGTGTTCAGATCTGCTCAATCAAAAGTATGGTTTAACTCTGTTAGCTGAATGCACAGATCAAAAAGAAGTTTCACCGAATGATTCTGTGTAGTTTATATTTGAAGACATTCCTTTTTCCACTATTACCCTCTTAGCGCTCCGAATCACCACTTGCATTTTCTACAAAAAGAGAGCTTCATAACTGCTCAATCAAAAATATGTTTTATCTCTGTTAACTGAATTTACAGATCAGAAATAAGTTTCACAGAATGCATCTGTGTAGTTTTTATTTGAAGATATTCCTTTTCCCAATGTAGGCCTCTTAGCGCTTAGCATGTCCAATTGCAGTTTCTACAGAAAGAGTGTTTCAGAACGGCTCAATCAAAAGTAAGGTTCAACTCTGTTAGTTGAATGCACAGAACAGAAAGAATTTTCACAGAATGCTACTGTGTAGTTTATATTTGAATATATTCCTTTTTCCACTATTACCCTCTTAGCGCTCCGAATGTCCACTTGCATTTTCTACAGAAAGAGTGTTCAGAACTGCGCAATCAAAAGTATGGTTTAACTCTGTTAGCTTAATGAACATATCAGAAACAAGTTTCACACAATGCTTCTGTGTAGTTTTTATTTGAAGATATTATTTTTCCCAATAGAGGCCTCTTAGCGCTCAGAATGTCCAATTGCAGTTTCTACAGAAAGAGTGTTTCAGAAAGGCTCAATCAAAAGTAAGGTTCAACTCTGTTAGTTGAATGCACAGAACAGAAAGAAGTTTCATACAATGCTTCTGTGTAGTTTATATTTGAACATATTCTTTTTTCCACTATTACCCTCTTAGCGCTACGAATGTCCAGTTGCATTTTCTACAGACAGAGTGTTTCAAAACTGCTCAATCAAAAGTATGGTTTAACTCTGTTAGCTGAATGCTCAGATCAGAAAGAAGTTTCACAGAATGCTTCTGTGTAGTTTATATTTGAATATATTCCTTTTTCCACTAGTACTCTCTTAGCGCTCCAAATGTCCAGTTGCATTTTCTACAGAAAGAGTGTTCAGATCTGCTCAATCAAAAGTATGGTTTAACTCTGTTAGCTGAATGCACAGATCAGAAAGAAGTTTCACAGAATGATTCTGTGTAGTTTATATTTGGAGACATTCCTTTTTCCACTATTACCCTCTTAGCGCTCCGAATCTCCACTTGCATTTTCTACAGAAAGAGTGTTTCAGAACGGCTCAATCAAAACTAAGGTTCAACTCTTTTAGTTGAACAAACAGAACAGAAAGAAGTTTCACACAATTCTTCTCTGTAGTTTTTATTTGTAGACATTCTTTTTCCCAATATAGGCCTCCTAGCGCTCAGAATGTCCAATTGCAGTTTCTACAGAAAGAGTGTTTCAGAACGGCTCAATCAAAAGTAAGGTTCAACTCTGTTATTTGAATGCACAGAAAAGAAAGAAGTTTCATACAATGCTTCTGTGTAGTTTATATTTGAACATATTCTTTTTTCCACTATTACCCACTTAGCGCTACGAATGTCCAGTTTCATTTTCTACAGACAGAGTGTTTCAAAACTGCTCAATCAAAAGTATGGTTTAACTCTGTTAGCTGAATGCTCAGATCAGAAAGAAGTTTCACAGAATGCTTCTGTGTAGTTTATATTTGAATATATTCCTTTTTCCACTACTACGCTCTTAGCGCTCCAAATGTCCAGTTGCATTTTCTACAGAAAGAGTGTTCAGATGTGCTCAATCAAAAGTATGGTTTAACTCTGTTAGCTGAATGCACAGATCAGAAAGAATTTTCACCGAATGATTCTGTGTAGTTTATATTTGAAGACATTCCTTTTTCCACTATTACCCTCTTAGCGCTCCGAATCTCCACTTGCATTTTCTACAAAAAGAGAGTTTCATACCTGCTAAATCAAAAATATGTTTTATCTCCGTTAACTGAATTTACAGATCAGAAATAAGTTTCACAGAATACATCTGTGTAGTTTTTATTTGAAGATATTCCTTTTCCCAATGTAGGCCTCTTAGCGCTTAGCATGTCCAATTGCAGTTTCTACAGAAAGAGTGTTTCAGAACGGCTCAATCAAAAGTAAGGTTCAACTCTGTTAGTTGAAAGCACAGAACAGAAAGAATTTTCACAGAATTCTACTGTGTAGTTTATATTTGAATATATTCCTTTTTCCACTATTACCCTCTTAGCGCTCCGAATGTCCACTTGCATTTTCTACAGAAAGAGTGTTCAGAACTGCGCAATCAAAAGTATGGTTTAACTCTGTTAGCTTAATGAACATATCAGAAATAAGTTTCACACAATTCTTCTCTGTAGTTTTTATTTGTAGATATTCTTTTTCCCAATATAGGCCTCCTAGCGCTCAGAATGTCCAATTGCAGTTTCTACAGAAAGAATGTTTCAGAACGGCTCAATCAAAAGTAAGGTTCAACTCTGTTAGTTGAATGCACAGAACAGAAAGAAGTTTCATACAATGCTTCTGTGTAGTTTATATTTGAACATATTCTTTTTTCCACTATTACCCACTTAGCGCTACGAATGTCCAGTTGCATTTTCTACAGACAGAGTGTTTCAAAACTGCTCAATCAAAAGTATGGTTTAACTCTGTTAGCTGTATGCTCAGATCAGAAAGAAGTTTCACAGAATGCTTCTGTGTAGTTTATATTTGAATATATTCCTTTTTCCACTACAACGCTCTTAGCGCTCCAAATGTCCAGTTGCATTTTCTACACAAAGAGTGTTCAGATCTGCTCAATCAAAAGTATGGTTTAACTCTTTTAGCTGAATGCACAGATCAGAAAGAAGTTTCACCGAATGATTCTGTGTAGTTTATATTTGAAGACATTACTTTTTCCTCTATTACCCTCTTAGCGATCCGAATCTCCACTTGCATTTTCTACAAAAAGAGTGTTTCATAACTGCTCAATCAAAAATAAGTTTTATCTCTGTTAACTGAAATTACAGATCAGAAATAAGTTTCACAGAATGCATCTGTGTAGTTTTTATTGGAAGATATTCTTTTTCCCAATGTAGGCCTCTTAGCGCTTAGCATGTCCAATTGCAGTTTCTACAGAAAGAGTGTTTCAGAACGGCACAATCAAAAGTAAGGTTCAACTCTGTTAGTTGAATGCACAGAACAGAAAGAATTTTCACAGAATTCTACTGTGTAGTTTATATTTGAATATATTCCTTTTTCCACTATTACCCTCTTAGCGCTCCGAATGTCCACTTGCATTTTCTACAGAAAGAGTGTTCAGAACTGCGCAATCAAAAGTATGGTTTAACTCTGTTAGCTTAATGAACATATCAGAAATAAGTTTCACACAATGCTTCTGTGTAGTTTTTATTTGAAGATATTATTTTTCCCAATATAGGCCTCTTAGCGCTCAGAATATCCAATTGCAGTTTCTACAGAAAGAGTGTTTCAGAAAGGCTCAATCAAAAGTAAGGTTCAACTCTGTTAGTTGAATGCACAGAACAGAAAGAAGTTTCATACAATGCTTCTGTGTAGTTTATATTTGAACATATTCTTTTTTCCACTATTACCCACTTAGCGCTACGAATGTCCAGTTGCATTTTCTATAGACAGAGTGTTTCAAAACTGCTCAATCAAAAGTATGGTTTAACTCTGTTAGCTGAATGCTCAGATCAGAAAGAAGTTTCACGGAATGCTTCTGTGTAGTTTATATTTGAATATATTCCTTTTTCCACTAGTACTCTCTTAGCGCTCCATATGTCCAGTTGCATTTTCTACAGAAAGAGTGTTCAGATCTGCTCAATCAAAAGTATGGTTTAACTCTGTTAGCTGAATGCACAGATCAGAAAGAAGTTTCACAGAATGATTCTGTGTAGTTTATATTTTGAGACATTCCTTTTTCCACTATTACCCTCTTAGCGCTCCGAATCTCCACTTGCATTTTCTACAGAAAGAGTGTTTCAGAACGGCTCAATCAAAACTAAGGTTCAACTCTTTTAGTTGAACAAACAGAACAGAAAGAAGTTTCACACAATTCTTCTCTGTAGTTTTTATTTGTAGATATTCTTTTTCCCAATATAGGCCTCCTAGCGCTCAGAATGTCCAATTGCAGTTTCTACAGAAAGAGTGTTTCAGAACGGCTCAATCAAAAGTAAGGTTCAACTCTGTTAGTTGAATGCACAGAACAGAAAGAAGTTTCATACAATGCTTCTGTGTAGTTTATATTTGAACATATTCTTTTTCCACTATTACCCACTTAGCGCTACGAATGTCCAGTTGCATTTTCTACAGACAGAGTGTTTCAAAACTGCTCAATCAAAAGTATGGTTTAACTCTGTTAGCTGTATGCTCAGATGAGAAAGAAGTTTCACAGAATGCTTCTGTGTAGTTTATATTTGAATATATTCCTTTTTCCACTACTACGCTCTTAGCGCTCCAAATGTCCAGTTGCATTTTCTACAGAAAGAGTGTTCAGATCTGCTCAATCAAAAGTATGGTTTAACTCTGTTAGCTGAATGCACAGATCAGAAAGAAGTTTCACCGAATGATTCTGTGTAGTTTATATTTGAAGACATTCCTTTTTCCACTATTACCCCCTTAGCGCTCCGAATCACCACTTGCATTTTCTACAAAAAGAGAGTTTCATAACTGCTCAATCAAAAATATGTTTTATCTCTGTTAACTGAATTTACAGATCAGAAATAAGTTTCACAGAATGCATCTGTGTAGTTTTTATTTGAAGATATTCCTTTTCCCAATGTAGGCCTCTTAGCGCTTAGCATGTCCAATTGCAGTTTCTACAGAAAGAGTGTTTCAGAACGGCTCAATAAAAAGTAAGGTTCAACTCTGTTAGTTGAATGCACAGAACAGAAAGAATTTTCACAGAATGCTACTGTGTAGTTTATATTTGAATATATTCCTTTTTCCACTATTACCCTCTTAGCGCTCCGAATGTCCACTTGCATTTTCTACAGAAAGAGTGTTCAGAACTGCGCAATCAAAAGTATGGTTTAACTCTGTTAGCTTAATGAACATATCAGAAACAAGTTTCACACAATGCTTCTGTGTAGTTTTTATTTGAAGATATTATTTTTCCCAATAGAGGCCTCTTAGCGCTCAGAATGTCCAATTGCAGTTTCTACAGAAAGAGTGTTTCAGAAAGGCTCAATCAAAAGTAAGGTTCAACTCTGTTAGTTGAATGCACAGAACAGTAAGAAGTTTCATACAATGCTTCTGTGTAGTTTATATTTGAACATATTCTTTTTTCCACTATTACCCTCTTAGCGCTACGAATGTCCAGTTGCATTTTCTACAGACAGAGTGTTTCAAAACTGCTCAATCAAAAGTATGGTTTAACTCTGTTAGCTGAATGCTCAGATCAGAAAGAAGTTTCACAGAATGCTTCTGTGTAGTTTATATTTGAATATATTCCTTTTTCCACTAGTACTCTCTTAGCGCTCCAAATGTCCAGTTGCATTTTCTACAGAAAGAGTGTTCAGATCTGCTCAATCAAAAGTATGGTTTAACTCTGTTAGCTGAATGCACAGATCAGAAAGAAGTTTCACAGAATGATTCTGTGTAGTTTATATTTGGAGACATTCCTTTTTCCACTATTACCCTCTTAGCGCTCCGAATCTCCACTTGCATTTTCTACAGAAAGAGTGTTTCAGAACGGCTCAATCAAAACTAAGGTTCAACTCTTTTAGTTGAACAAACAGAACAGAAAGAAGTTTCACACAATTCTTCTCTGTAGTTTTTATTTGTAGACATTCTTTTTCCCAATATAGGCCTCCTAGCGCTCAGAATGTCCAATTGCAGTTTCTACAGAAAGAGTGTTTCAGAACGGCTCAATCAAAAGTAAGGTTCAACTCTGTTATTTGAATGCACAGAAAAGAAAGAAGTTTCATACAATGCTTCTGTGTAGTTTATATTTGAACATATTCTTTTTTCCACTATTACCCACTTAGCGCTACGAATGTCCAGTTTCATTTTCTACAGACAGAGTGTTTCAAAACTGCTCAATCAAAAGTATGGTTTAACTCTGTTAGCTGAATGCTCAGATCAGAAAGAAGTTTCACAGAATGCTTCTGTGTAGTTTATATTTGAATATATTCCTTTTTCCACTACTACGCTCTTAGCGCTCCAAATGTCCAGTTGCATTTTCTACAGAAAGAGTGTTCAGATGTGCTCAATCAAAAGTATGGTTTAACTCTGTTAGCTGAATGCACAGATCAGAAAGAATTTTCACCGAATGATTCTGTGTAGTTTATATTTGAAGACATTCCTTTTTCCACTATTACCCTCTTAGCGCTCCGAATCTCCACTTGCATTTTCTACAAAAAGAGAGTTTCATACCTGCTAAATCAAAAATATGTTTTATCTCCGTTAACTGAATTTACAGATCAGAAATAAGTTTCACAGAATACATCTGTGTAGTTTTTATTTGAAGATATTCCTTTTCCCAATGTAGGCCTCTTAGCGCTTAGCATGTCCAATTGCAGTTTCTACAGAAAGAGTGTTTCAGAACGGCTCAATCAAAAGTAAGGTTCAACTCTGTTAGTTGAATGCACAGAACAGAAAGTATTTTCACAGAATGCTACTGTGTAGTTTATATTTGAATATATTCCTTTTTCCACTATTACCCTCTTAGCGCTCCGAATGTCCACTTGCATTTTCTACAGAAAGAGTGTTCAGAACTGCGCAATCAAAAGTATGGTTTAACTCTGTTAGCTTAATGAACATATCAGAAATAAGTTTCACACAATGCTTCTGTGTAGTTTTTATTTGAAGATATTATTTTTCCCAATATAGGCCTCTTAGCGCTCAGAATATCCAATTGCAGTTTCTACAGAAAGAGTGTTTCAGAAAGGCTCAATCAAAAGTAAGGTTCAACTCTGTTAGTTGAATGCACAGAACAGAAAGAAGTTTCATACAATGCTTCTGTGTAGTTTATATTTGAACATATTCTTTTTTCCACTATTACCCACTTAGCGCTACGAATGTCCAGTTGCATTTTCTACAGACAGAGTGTTTCAAAACTGCTCAATCAAAAGTATGGTTTAACTCTGTTAGCTGAATGCTCAGATCAGAAAGAAGTTTCACAGAATGCTTCTGTGTAGTTTATATTTGAATATATTCCTTTTTCCACTACTACTCTCTTAGCGCTCCAAATGTCCAGTTGCATTTTCTACAGAAAGAGTGTTCAGATCTGCTCAATCAAAAGTATGGTTTAACTCTGTTAGCTGAATGCACAGATCAGAAAGAAGTTTCACAGAATGATTCTGTGTAGTTTATATTTGGAGACATTCCTTTTTCCACTATTACCCTCTTAGCGCTCCGAATCTCCACTTGCATTTTCTACAGAAAGAGTGTTTCAGAACGGCTAAATCAAAACTAAGGTTCAACTCTTTTAGTTGAACAAACAGAACAGAAAGAAGTTTCACACAATTCTTCTCTGTAGTTTTTATTTGTAGACATTCTTTTTCCCAATATAGTCCTCCTAGCGCTCAGAATGTCCAATTGCAGTTTCTACAGAAAGAGTGTTTCAGAACGGCTCAATCAAAAGTAAGGTTCAACTCTGTTAGTTGAATGCACAGAACAGAAAGAAGTTTCATACAATGCTTCTGTGTAGTTTATATTTGAACATATTCTTTTTCCACTATTACCCACTTAGCGCTACGAATGTCCAGTTGCATTTTCTACAGACAGAGTGTTTCAAAACTGCTCAATCAAAAGTATGGTTTAACTCTGTTAGCTGTATGCTCAGATCAGAAAGAAGTTTCACAGAATGCTTCTGTGTAGTTTATATTTGAATATATTCCTTTTTCCACTACTACGCTCTTAGCGCTCCAAATGTCCAGTTGCATTTTCTACAGAAAGAGTGTTCAGATCTGCTCAATCAAAAGTATGGTTTAACTCTGTTAGCTGAATGCACAGATCAGAAAGAAGTTTCACCGAATGATTCTGTGTAGTTTATATTTGAAGACATTCCTTTTTCCACTATTACCCTCTTAGCGCTCCGAATCTCCACTTGCATTTTCTACAAAAAGAGAGTTTCATAACTGCTCAATCAAAAATATGTTTTATCTCTGTTAACTGAATTTACAGATCAGAAATAAGTTTCACAGAATGCATCTGTGTAGTTTTTATTTGAAGATATTCCTTTTCCCAATGTAGGCCTCTTAGCGCTTAGCATGTCCAATTGCAGTTTCTACAGAAAGAGTGTTTCAGAACGGCTCAATCAAAAGTAAGGTTCAACTCTGTTAGTTGAATGCACAGAACAGAAAGAATTTTCACAGAATGCTACTGTGTAGTTTATATTTGAATATATTACTTTTTCCACTATTACCCTCTTAGCGTTCCGAATGTCCACTTGCATTTTCTACAGAAAGAGTGTTCAGAACTGCGCAATCAAAAGTATGGTTTAACTCTGTTAGCTTAATGAACATATCAGAAATAAGTTTCACACAATGCTTCTGCGTAGTTTTTATTTGAAGATATTATTTTTCCCAATATAGGCCTCTTAGAGCTCAGAATGTCCAATTGCAGATTCTACAGAAAGAGTGTTTCAGAAAGGCTCAATTATAAGTAAGGTTCAACTCTGTTAGTTGAATGCACAGAACAGAAAGAAGTTTCATACAATGCTTCTGTGTAGTTTATATTTGAACATATTCTTTTTTCCACTATTACCCACTTAGCGCTACGAATGTCCAGTTGCATTTTCTACAGAGAGAGTGTTTCAAAACTGCTCAATCAAAAGTATGGTTTAACTCTGTTAGCTGAATGCTCAGATCAGAAAGAAGTTTCACAGAATGCTTCTGTGTAGTTTATATTTGAATATATTCCTTTTTCCACTACTACTCTCTTAGCGCTCCAAATGTCCAGTTGCATTTTCTACAGAAAGAGTGTTCAGATCTGCTCAATCAAAAGTATGGTTTAACTCTGTTAGCTGAATGCACAGATCAGAAAGAAGTTTCACAGAATGATTCTGTGTAGTTTATATTTGGAGACATTCCTTTTTCCACTATTACCCTCTTAGCGCTCCGAATCTCCACTTGCCTTTTCTCCATAAAGAGTGTTTCAGAACGGCTCAATCAAAACTAAGGTTCAACTCTTTTAGTTGAACAAACAGAACAGAAAGAAGTTTCACACAATTCTTCTGTGTAGTTTTTATTTGTAGACATTCTTTTTCCCAATATAGGCCTCTTAGCTCTCAGAATGTCCAATTGCAGTTTCTACAGAAAGAGTGTTTCAGAACGGCTCAATCAAAAGTAAGGTTCAACTCTGTTAGTTGAATGCACAGAACAGAAAGAAGTTTCATACAATGCTTCTGTGTAGTTTATATTTGAACATATTCTTTTTTCCACTATTACCCACTTAGCGCTACGAATGTCCAGTTGCATTTTCTACAGACAGAGTGTTTCAAAACTGCTCAATCAAAAGTATGGTTTAACTCTGTTAGCTGTATGCTCAGATCAGAAAGAAGTTTCACAGAATGCTTCTGTGTAGTTTATATTTGAATATATTCCTTTTTCCACTACTACGCTCTTAGCGCTCCAAATGTCCAGTTGCATTTTCTACACAAAGAGTGTTCAGATCTGCTCAATCAAAAGTATGGTTTAACTCTTTTAGCTGAATGCACAGATCAGAAAGAAGTTTCACCGAATGATTCTGTGTAGTTTATATTTGAAGACATTACTTTTTCCTCTATTACCCTCTTAGCGCTCCGAATCTCCACTTGCATTTTCTACAAAAAGAGTGTTTCATAACTGCTCAATCAAAAATATGTTTTATCTCTGTTAACTGAAATTACAGATCAGAAATAAGTTTCACAGAATGCATCTGTGTAGTTTTTATTGGAAGATATTCTTTTTCCCAATGTAGGCCTCTTAGCGCTTAGCATGTCCAATTACAGTTTCTACAGAAAGAGTGTTTCAGAACGGCTCAATCAAAAGTAAGGTTCAACTCTGTTAGTTGAATGCACAGAACAGAAAGAATTTTCACAGAATTCTACTGTGTAGTTTATATTTGAATATATTCCTTTTTCCACTATTACCCTCTTAGCGCTCCGAATGTCCACTTGCATTTTCTACAGAAAGAGTGTTCAGAACTGCGCAATCAAAAGTATGGTTTAACTCTGTTAGCTTAATGAACATATCAGAAATAAGTTTCACACAATGCTTCTGTGTAGTTTTTATTTGAAGATATTATTTTTCCCAATAGAGGCCTCTTAGCGCTCAGAATATCCAATTGCAGTTTCTACAGAAAGAGTGTTTCAGAAAGGCTCAATCAAAAGTAAGGTTCAACTCTGTTAGTTGAATGCACAGAACAGAAAGAAGTTTCATACAATGCTTCTGTGTAGTTTATATTTGAACATATTATTTTTTCCACTATTACCCACTTAGCGCTACGAATGTCCAGTTGCATTTTCTACAGACAGAGTGTTTCAAAACTGCTCAATCAAAAGTATGGTTTAACTCTGTTAGCTGAATGCTCAGATCAGAAAGAAGTTTCACAGAATGCTTCTGTGTAGTTTATATTTGAATATATTCCTTTTTCCACTAGTACTCTCTTAGCGCTCCATATGTCCAGTTGCATTTTCTACAGAAAGAGTGTTCAGATCTGCTCAATCAAAAGTATGGTTTAACTCTGTTAGCTTAATGCACAGATCATAAAGAAGTTTCACAGAATGATTCTGTGTAGTTTATATTTGGAGACATTCCTTTTTCCACTATTACCCTCTTAGCGCTCCGAATCTCCACTTGCATTTTCTACAGAAAGAGTGTTTCAGAACGGCTCAATCAAAACTAAGGTTCAACTCTTTTAGTTGAACAAACAGAACAGAAAGAAGTTTCACACAATTCTTCTCTGTAGTTTTTATTTGTAGACATTCTTTTTCCCAATATAGGCCTCCTAGCGCTCAGAATGTCCAATTGCAGTTTCTACAGAAAGAGTGTTTCAGAACGGCTCAATCAAAAGTAAGGTTCAACTCTGTTAGTTGAATGCACAGAACAGAAAGAAGTTTCATACAATGCTTCTGTGTAGTTTATATTTGAACATATTCTTTTTCCACTATTACCCACTTAGCGCTACGAATGTCCAGTTGCATTTTCTACAGACAGAGTGTTTCAAAACTGCTCAATCAAAAGTATGGTTTAACTCTGTTAGCTGTATGCTCAGATCAGAAAGAAGTTTCACAGAATGCTTCTGTGTAGTTTATATTTGAATATATTCCTTTTTCCACTACTACGCTCTTAGCGCTCCAAATGTCCAGTTGCATTTTCTACAGAAAGAGTGTTCAGATCTGCTCAATCAAAAGTATGGTTTAACTCTGTTAGCTGAATGCACAGATCAGAAAGAAGTTTCACCGAATGATTCTGTGTAGTTTATATTTGAAGACATTCCTTTTTCCACTATTACCCTCTTAGCGCTCCGAATCTCCACTTGCATTTTCTACAAAAAGAGAGTTTCATAACTGCTCAATCAAAAATATGTTTTATCTCTGTTAACTGAATTTACAGATCAGAAATAAGTTTCACAGAATGAATCTGTGTAGTTTTTATTTGAAGATATTCCTTTTCCCAATGTAGGCCTCTTAGCGCTTAGCATGTCCAATTGCAGTTTCTACAGAAAGAGTGTTTCAGAACGGCTCAATCAAAAGTAAGGTTCAACTCTGTTAGTTGAATGCACAGAACAGAAAGAATTTTCACAGAATGCTACTGTGTAGTTTATATTTGAATATATTACTTTTTCCACTATTACCCTCTTAGCGTTCCGAATGTCCACTTGCATTTTCTACAGAAAGAGTGTTCAGAACTGCGCAATCAAAAGTATGGTTTAACTCTGTTAGCTTAATGAACATATCAGAAATAAGTTTCACACAATGCTTCTGCGTAGTTTTTATTTGAAGATATTATTTTTCCCAATATAGGCCTCTTAGCGCTCAGAATGTCCAATTGCAGATTCTACAGAAAGAGTGTTTCAGAAAGGCTCAATTATAAGTAAGGTTCAACTCTGTTAGTTGAATGCACAGAACAGAAAGAAGTTTCATACAATGCTTCTGTGTAGTTTATATTTGAACATATTCTTTTTTCCACTATTACTCACTTAGCGCTACGAATGTCCAGTTGCATTTTCTACAGAGAGAGTGTTTCAAAACTGCTCAATCAAAAGTATGGTTTAACTCTGTTAGCTGAATGCTCAGATCAGAAAGAAGTTTCACAGAATGCTTCTGTTTAGTTTATATTTGAATATATTCCTTTTTCCACTACTACTCTCTTAGCGCTCCAAATGTCCAGTTGCATTTTCTACAGAAAGAGTGTTCAGATCTGCTCAATCAAAAGTATGGTTTAACTCTGTTAGCTGAATGCACAGATCAGAAAGAAGTTTCACAGAATGATTCTGTGTAGTTTATATTTGGAGACATTCCTTTTTCCACTATTATCCTCTTAGCGCTCCGAATCTCCACTTGCCTTTTCTCCATAAAGAGTGTTTCAGAACGGCTCAATCAAAACTAAGGTTCAACTCTTTTAGTTGAACAAACAGAACAGAAAGAAGTTTCACACAATTCTTCTGTGTAGTTTTTATTTGTAGACATTCTTTTTCCCAATATAGGCCTCTTAGCGCTCAGAATGTCCAATTGCAGTTTCTACAGAAAGAGTGTTTCAGAACGGCTCAATCAAAAGTAAGGTTCAACTCTGTTAGTTGAATGCACAGAACAGAAAGAAGTTTCATACAATGCTTCTGTGTAGTTTATATTTGAACATATTCTTTTTTCCACTATTACCCACTTAGCGCTACGAATGTCCAGTTGCATTTTCTACAGACAGAGTGTTTCAAAACTGCTCAATCAAAAGTATGGTTTAACTCTGTTAGCTGTATGCTCAGATCAGAAAGAAGTTTCACAGAATGCTTCTGTGTAGTTTATATTTGAATATATTCCTTTTTCCACTACTACGCTCTTAGCGCTCCAAATGTCCAGTTGCATTTTCTACACAAAGAGTGTTCAGATCTGCTCAATCAAAAGTATGGTTTAACTCTTTTAGCTGAATGCACAGATCAGAAAGAAGTTTCACCGAATGATTCTGTGTAGTTTATATTTGAAGACATTACTTTTTCCTCTATTACCCTCTTAGCGCTCCGAATCTCCACTTGCATTTTCTACAAAAAGAGTGTTTCATAACTGCTCAATCAAAAATATGTTTTATCTCTGTTAACTGAAATTACAGATCAGAAATAAGTTTCACAGAATGCATCTGTGTAGTTTTTATTGGAAGATATTCTTTTTCCCAATGTAGGCCTCTTAGCGCTTAGCATGTCCAATTGCAGTTTCTACAGAAAGAGTGTTTCAGAACGGCTCAATCAAAAGTAAGGTTCAACTCTGTTAGTTGAATGCACAGAACAGAAAGAATTTTCACAGAATTCTACTGTGTAGTTTATATTTGAATATATTCCTTTTTCCACTATTACCCTCTTAGCGCTCCGAATGTCCACTTGCATTTTCTACAGAAAGAGTGTTCAGAACTGCGCAATCAAAAGTATGGTTTAACTCTGTTAGCTTAATGAACATATCAGAAATAAGTTTCACACAATGCTTCTGTGTAGTTTTTATTTGAAGATATTATTTTTCCCAATAGAGGCCTCTTAGCGCTCAGAATATCCAATTGCAGTTTCTACAGAAAGAGTGTTTCAGAAAGGCTCAATCAAAAGTAACGTTCAACTCTGTTAGTTGAATGCACAGAACAGAAAGAAGTTTCATACAATGCTTCTGTGTAGTTTATATTTGAACATATTATTTTTTCCACTATTACCCACTTAGCGCTACGAATGTCCAGTTGCATTTTCTACAGACAGAGTGTTTCAAAACTGCTCAATCAAAAGTATGGTTTAACTCTGTTAGCTGAATGCTCAGATCAGAAAGAAGTTTCACAGAATGCTTCTGTGTAGTTTATATTTGAATATATTCCTTTTTCCACTAGTACTCTCTTAGCGCTCCATATGTCCAGTTGCATTTTCTACAGAAAGAGTGTTCAGATCTGCTCAATCAAAAGTATGGTTTAACTCTGTTAGCTTAATGCACAGATCATAAAGAAGTTTCACAGAATGATTCTGTGTAGTTTATATTTGGAGACATTCCTTTTTCCACTATTACCCTCTTAGCGCTCCGAATCTCCACTTGCATTTTCTACAGAAAGAGTGTTTCAGAACGGCTCAATCAAAACTAAGGTTCAACTCTTTTAGTTGAACAAACAGAACAGAAAGAAGTTTCACACAATTCTTCTCTGTAGTTTTTATTTGTAGACATTCTTTTTCCCAATATAGGCCTCCTAGCGCTCAGAATGTCCAATTGCAGTTTCTACAGAAAGAGTGTTTCAGAACGGCTCAATCAAAAGTAAGGTTCAACTCTGTTAGTTGAATGCACAGAACAGAAAGAAGTTTCATACAATGCTTCTGTGTAGTTTATATTTGAACATATTCTTTTTCCACTATTACCCACTTAGCGCTACGAATGTCCAGTTGCATTTTCTACAGACAGAGTGTTTCAAAACTGCTCAATCAAAAGTATGGTTTAACTCTGTTAGCTGTATGCTCAGATCAGAAAGAAGTTTCACCGAATGATTCTGTGTAGTTTATATTTGAAGACATTCCTTTTTCCACTATTACCCTCTTAGCGCTCCGAATCTCCACTTGCATTTTCTACAAAAAGAGAGTTTCATAACTGCTCAAAAATATGTTTTATCTCTGTTAACTGAATTTACAGATCAGAAATAAGTTTCACAGAATGCATCTGTGTAGTTTTTATTTGAAGATATTCCTTTTCCCAATGTAGGCCTCTTAGCGCTTAGCATGTCCAATTGCAGTTTCTACAGAAAGAGTGTTTCAGAACGGCTCAATCAAAAGTAAGGTTCAACTCTGTTAGTTGAATGCACAGAACAGAAAGAATTTTCACAGAATGCTACTGTGTAGTTTATATTTGAATATATTACTTTTTCCACTATTACCCTCTTAGCGTTCCGAATGTCCACTTGCATTTTCTACAGAAAGAGTGTTCAGAACTGCGCAATCAAAAGTATGGTTTAACTCTGTTAGCTTAATGAACATATCAGAAATAAGTTTCACACAATGCTTCTGCGTAGTTTTTATTTGAAGATATTATTTTTCCCAATATAGGCCTCTTAGCGCTCAGAATGTCCAATTGCAGATTCTACAGAAAGAGTGTTTCAGAAAGGCTCAATTATAAGTAAGGTTCAACTCTGTTAGTTGAATGCACAGAACAGAAAGAAGTTTCATACAATGCTTCTGTGTAGTTTATATTTGAACATATTCTTTTTTCCACTATTACTCACTTAGCGCTACGAATGTCCAGTTGCATTTTCTACAGAGAGAGTGTTTCAAAACTGCTCAATCAAAAGTATGGTTTAACTCTGTTAGCTGAATGCTCAGATCAGAAAGAAGTTTCACAGAATGCTTCTGTTTAGTTTATATTTGAATATATTCCTTTTTCCACTACTACTCTCTTAGCGCTCCAAATGTCCAGTTGCATTTTCTACAGAAAGAGTGTTCAGATCTGCTCAATCAAAAGTATGGTTTAACTCTGTTAGCTGAATGCACAGATCAGAAAGAAGTTTCACAGAATGATTCTGTGTAGTTTATATTTGGAGACATTCCTTTTTCCACTATTATCCTCTTAGCGCTCCGAATCTCCACTTGACTTTTCTCCATAAAGAGTGTTTCAGAACGGCTCAATCAAAACTAAGGTTCAACTCTTTTAGTTGAACAAACAGAACAGAAAGAAGTTTCACACAATTCTTCTGTGTAGTTTTTATTTGTAGACATTCTTTTTCCCAATATAGGCCTCTTAGCGCTCAGAATGTCCAATTGCAGTTTCTACAGAAAGAGTGTTTCAGAACGGCTCAATCAAAAGTAAGGTTCAACTCTGTTAGTTGAATGCACAGAACAGAAAGAAGTTTCATACAATGCTTCTGTGTAGTTTATATTTGAACATATTCTTTTTTCCACTATTACCCACTTAGCGCTACGAATGTCCAGTTGCATTTTCTACAGACAGAGTGTTTCAAAACTGCTCAATCAAAAGTATGGTTTAACTCTGTTAGCTGTATGCTCAGATCAGAAAGAAGTTTCACAGAATGCTTCTGTGTAGTTTATATTTGAATATATTCCTTTTTCCACTACTACGCTCTTAGCGCTCCAAATGTCCAGTTGCATTTTCTACACAAAGAGTGTTCAGATCTGCTCAATCAAAAGTATGGTTTAACTCTTTTAGCTGAATGCACAGATCAGAAAGAAGTTTCACCGAATGATTCTGTGTAGTTTATATTTGAAGACATTACTTTTTCCTCTATTACCCTCTTAGCGCTCCGAATCTCCACTTGCATTTTCTACAAAAAGAGTGTTTCATAACTGCTCAATCAAAGATATGTTTTATCTCTGTTAACTGAAATTACAGATCAGAAATAAGTTTCACAGAATGCATCTGTGTAGTTTTTATTGGAAGATATTCTTTTTCCCAATGTAGGCCTCTTAGCGCTTAGCATGTCCAATTGCAGTTTCTACAGAAAGAGTGTTTCAGAACGGCTCAATCAAAAGTAAGGTTCAACTCTGTTAGTTGAATGCACAGAACAGAAAGAATTTTCACAGAATTCTACTGTGTAGTTTATATTTGAATATATTCCTTTTTCCACTATTACCCTCTTAGCGCTCCGAATGTCCACTTGCATTTTCTACAGAAAGAGTGTTCAGAACTGCGCAATCAAAAGTATGGTTTAACTCTGTTAGCTTAATGAACATATCAGAAATAAGTTTCACACAATGCTTCTGTGTAGTTTTTATTTGAAGATATTATTTTTCCCAATAGAGGCCTCTTAGCGCTCAGAATATCCAATTGCAGTTTCTACAGAAAGAGTGTTTCAGAAAGGCTCAATCAAAAGTAACGTTCAACTCTGTTAGTTGAATGCACAGAACAGAAAGATGTTTCATACAATGCTTCTGTGTAGTTTATATTTGAACATATTATTTTTTCCACTATTACCCACTTAGCGCTACGAATGTCCAGTTGCATTTTCTACAGACAGAGTGTTTCAAAACTGCTCAATCAAAAGTATGGTTTAACTCTGTTAGCTGAATGCTCAGATCAGAAAGAAGTTTCACAGAATGCTTCTGTGTAGTTTATATTTGAATATATTCCTTTTTCCACTAGTACTCTCTTAGCGCTCCATATGTCCAGTTGCATTTTCTACAGAAAGAGTGTTCAGATCTGCTCAATCAAAAGTATGGTTTAACTCTGTTAGCTTAATGCACAGATCATAAAGAAGTTTCACAGAATGATTCTGTGTAGTTTATATTTGGAGACATTCCTTTTTCCACTATTACCCTCTTAGCGCTCCGAATCTCCACTTGCATTTTCTACAGAAAGAGTGTTTCAGAACGGCTCAATCAAAACTAAGGTTCAACTCTTTTAGTTGAACAAACAGAACAGAAAGAAGTTTCACACAATTCTTCTCTGTAGTTTTTATTTGTAGACATTCTTTTTCCCAATATAGGCCTCCTAGCGCTCAGAATGTCCAATTGCAGTTTCTACAGAAAGAGTGTTTCAGAACGGCTCAATCAAAAGTAAGGTTCAACTCTGTTAGTTGAATGCACAGAACAGAAAGAAGTTTCATACAATGCTTCTGTGTAGTTTATATTTGAACATATTCTTTTTCCACTATTACCCACTTAGCGCTACGAATGTCCAGTTGCATTTTCTACAGACAGAGTGTTTCAAAACTGCTCAATCAAAAGTATGGTTTAACTCTGTTAGCTGTATGCTCAGATCAGAAAGAAGTTTCACAGAATGCTTCTGTGTAGTTTATATTTGAATATATTCCTTTTTCCACTACTACGCTCTTAGCGCTCCAAATGTCCAGTTGCACTTTCTACAGAAAGAGTGTTCAGATCTGCTCAATCAAAAGTATGGTTTAACTCTGTTAGCTGAATGCACAGATCAGAAAGAAGTTTCACCGAATGATTCTGTGTAGTTTATATTTGAAGACATTCCTTTTTCCACTATTACCCTCTTAGCGCTCCGAATCTCCACTTGCATTTTCTACAACAAGAGAGTTTCATAACTGCTCAATCAAAAATATGTTTTATCTCTGTTAACTGAATTTACAGATCAGAAATAAGTTTCACAGAATGCATCTGTGTAGTTTTTATTTGAAGATATTCCTTTTCCCAATGTAGGCCTCTTAGCGCTTAGCATGTCCAATTGCAGTTTCTACAGAAAGAGTGTTTCAGAACGGCTCAATCAAAAGTAAGGTTCAACTCTGTTAGTTGAATGCACAGAACAGAAAGAATTTTCACAGAATGCTACTGTGTAGTTTATATTTGAATATATTCCTTTTTCCACTATTACCCTCTTAGCGCTCCGAATGTCCACTTGCATTTTCTACAGAAAGAGTGTTCAGAACTGCGCAATCAAAAGTATGGTTTAACTCTGTTAGCTTAATGAACATATCAGAAACAAGTTTCACACAATGCTTCTGTGTAGTTTTTATTTGAAGATATTATTTTTCCCAATAGAGGCCTCTTAGCGCTCAGAATGTCCAATTGCAGTTTCTACAGAAAGAGTGTTTCAGAAAGGCTCAATCAAAATAAGGTTCAACTCTGTTAGTTGAATGCACAGAACAGAAAGAAGTTTCATACAATGCTTCTGTGTAGTTTATATTTGAACATATTCTTTTTTCCACTATTACCCTCTTAGCTCTACGAATGTCCAGTTGCATTTTCTACAGACAGAGTGTTTCAAAACTGCTCAATCAAAAGTATGGTTTAACTCTGTTAGCTGAATGCTCAGATCAGAAAGAAGTTTCACAGAATGCTTCTGTGTAGTTTATATTTGAATATATTCCTTTTTCCACTAGTACTCTCTTAGCGCTCCAAATGTCCAGTTGCATTTTCTACAGAAAGAGTGTTCAGATCTGCTCAATCAAAACTATGGTTTAACTCTGTTAGCTGAATGCACAGATCAGAAAGAAGTTTCACAGAATGATTCTGTGTAGTTTATATTTGGAGACATTCCTTTTTCCACTATTACCCTCTTAGCGCTCCGAATCTCCACTTGCATTTTCTACAGAAAGAGTGTTTCAGAACGGCTCAATCAAAAGTAAGGTTCAACTCTTTTAGTTGAACAAACAGAACAGAAAGAAGTTTCACACAATTCTTCTCTGTAGTTTTTATTTGTAGACATTCTTTTTCCCAATATAGGCCTCCTAGCGCTCAGAATATCCAATTGCAGTTTCTACAGAAAGAGTGTTTCAGAACGGCTCAATCAAAAGTAAGGTTCAACTCTGTTATTTGAATGCACAGAAAAGAAAGAAGTTTCATACAATGCTTCTGTGTAGTTTATATTTGAACATATTCTTTTTTCCACTATTACCCACTTAGCGCTACGAATGTCCAGTTTCATTTTCTACAGACAGAGTGTTTCAAAACTGCTCAATCAAAAGTATGGTTTAACTCTGTTAGCTGTATGCTCAGATCAGAAAGAAGTTTCACAGAATGCTTCTGTGTAGTTTATATTTGAATATATTCCTTTTTCCACTACTACGCTCTTAGCGCTCCAAATGTCCAGTTGCATTTTCTACACAAAGAGTGTTCAGATCTGCTCAATCAAAAGTATGGTTTAACTCTTTTAGCTGAATGCACAGATCAGAAAGAAGTTTCACCGAATGATTCTGTGTAGTTTATATTTGAAGACATTACTTTTTCCTCTATTACCCTCTTAGCGCTCCGAATCTCCACTTGCATTTTCTACAAAAAGAGTGTTTCATAACTGCTCAATCAAAAATATGTTTTATCTCTGTTAACTGAAATTACAGATCAGAAATAAGTTTCACAGAATGCATCTGTGTAGTTTTTATTGGAAGATATTCTTTTTCCCAATGTAGGCCTCTTAGCGCTTAGCATGTCCAATTGCAGTTTCTACAGAAAGAGTGTTTCAGAACGGCTCAATCAAAAGTAAGGTTCAACTCTGTTAGTTGAATGCACAGAACAGAAAGAATTTTCACAGAATTCTACTGTGTAGTTTATATTTGAATATATTCCTTTTTCCACTATTACCCTCTTAGCGCTCCGAATGTCCACTTGCATTTTCTACAGAAAGAGTGTTCAGAACTGCGCAATCAAAAGTATGGTTTAACTCTGTTAGCTTAATGAACATATCAGAAATAAGTTTCACACAAAGCTTCTGTGTAGTTTTTATTTGAAGATATTATTTTTCCCAATAGAGGCCTCTTAGCGCTCAGAATATCCAATTGCAGTTTCTACAGAAAGAGTGTTTCAGAAAGGCTCAATCAAAAGTAAGGTTCAACTCTGTTAGTTGAATGCACAGAACAGAAAGAAGTTTCATACAATGCTTCTGTGTAGTTTATATTTGAACATATTATTTTTTCCACTATTACCCACTTAGCGCTACGAATGTCCAGTTGCATTTTCTACAGACAGAGTGTTTCAAAACTGCTCAATCAAAAGTATGGTTTAACTCTGTTAGCTGAATGCTCAGATCAGAAAGAAGTTTCACAGAATGCTTCTGTGTAGTTTATATTTGAATATATTCCTTTTTCCACTAGTACTCTCTTAGCGCTCCATATGTCCAGTTGCATTTTCTACAGAAAGAGTGTTCAGATCTGCTCAATCAAAAGTATGGTTTAACTCTGTTAGCTTAATGCACAGATCATAAAGAAGTTTCACAGAATGATTCTGTGTAGTTTATATTTGGAGACATTCCTTTTTCCACTATTACCCTCTTAGCGCTCCGAATCTCCACTTGCATTTTCTACAGAAAGAGTGTTTCAGAACGGCTCAATCAAAACTAAGGTTCAACTCTTTTAGTTGAACAAACAGAACAGAAAGAAGTTTCACACAATTCTTCTCTGTAGTTTTTATTTGTAGACATTCTTTTTCCCAATATAGGCCTCCTAGCGCTCAGAATGTCCAATTGCAGTTTCTACAGAAAGAGTGTTTCAGAACGGCTCAATCAAAAGTAAGGTTCAACTCTGTTAGTTGAATGCACAGAACAGAAAGAAGTTTCATACAATGCTTCTGTGTAGTTTATATTTGAACATATTCTTTTTCCACTATTACCCACTTAGCGCTACGAATGTCCAGTTGCATTTTCTACAGACAGAGTGTTTCAAAACTGCTCAATCAAAAGTATGGTTTAACTCTGTTAGCTGTATGCTCAGATCAGAAAGAAGTTTCACAGAATGCTTCTGTGTAGTTTATATTTGAATATATTCCTTTTTCCACTACTACGCTCTTAGCGCTCCAAATGTCCAGTTGCACTTTCTACAGAAAGAGTGTTCAGATCTGCTCAATCAAAAGTATGGTTTAACTCTGTTAGCTGAATGCACAGATCAGAAAGAAGTTTCACCGAATGATTCTGTGTAGTTTATATTTGAAGACATTCCTTTTTCCACTATTACCCTCTTAGCGCTCCGAATCTCCACTTGCATTTTCTACAACAAGAGAGTTTCATAACTGCTCAATCAAAAATATGTTTTATCTCTGTTAACTGAATTTACAGATCAGAAATAAGTTTCACAGAATGCATCTGTGTAGTTTTTATTTGAAGATATTCCTTTTCCCAATGTAGGCCTCTTAGCGCTTAGCATGTCCAATTGCAGTTTCTACAGAAAGAGTGTTTCAGAACGGCTCAATCAAAAGTAAGGTTCAACTCTGTTAGTTGAATGCACAGAACAGAAAGAATTTTCACAGAATGCTACTGTGTAGTTTATATTTGAATATATTCCTTTTTCCACTATTACCCTCTTAGCGCTCCGAATGTCCACTTGCATTTTCTACAGAAAGAGTGTTCAGAACTGCGCAATCAAAAGTATGGTTTAACTCTGTTAGCTTAATGAACATATCAGAAACAAGTTTCACACAATGCTTCTGTGTAGTTTTTATTTGAAGATATTATTTTTCCCAATAGAGGCCTCTTAGCGCTCAGAATGTCCAATTGCAGTTTCTACAGAAAGAGTGTTTCAGAAAGGCTCAATCAAAAGTAAGGTTCAACTCTGTTAGTTGAATGCACAGAACAGAAAGAGTTTCATACAATGCTTCTGTGTAGTTTATATTTGAACATATTCTTTTTTCCACTATTACCCTCTTAGCGCTACGAATGTCCAGTTGCATTTTCTACAGACAGAGTGTTTCAAAACTGCTCAATCAAAAGTATGGTTTAACTCTGTTAGCTGAATGCTCAGATCAGAAAGAAGTTTCACAGAATGCTTCTGTGTAGTTTATATTTGAATATATTCCTTTTTCCACTAGTACTCTCTTAGCGCTCCAAATGTCCAGTTGCATTTTCTACAGAAAGAGTGTTCAGATCTGCTCAATCAAAACTATGGTTTAACTCTGTTAGCTGAATGCACAGATCAGAAAGAAGTTTCACAGAATGATTCTGTGTAGTTTATATTTGGAGACATTCCTTTTTCCACTATTACCCTCTTAGCGCTCCGAATCTCCACTTGCATTTTCTACAGAAAGAGTGTTTCAGAACGGCTCAATCAAAAGTAAGGTTCAACTCTTTTAGTTGAAGAAACAGAACAGAAAGAAGTTTCACACAATTCTTCTCTGTAGTTTTTATTTGTAGACATTCTTTTTCCGAATATAGGCCTCCTAGCGCTCAGAATATCCAATTGCAGTTTCTACAGAAAGAGTGTTTCAGAACGGCTCAATCAAAAGTAAGGTTCAACTCTGTTATTTGAATGCACAGAAAAGAAAGAAGTTTCATACAATGCTTCTGTGTAGTTTATATTTGAACATATTCTTTTTTCCACTATTACCCACTTAGCGCTACGAATGTCCAGTTTCATTTTCTACAGACAGAGTGTTTCAAAACTGCTCAATCAAAAGTATGGTTTAACTCTGTTAGCTGAATGCTCAGATCAGAAAGAAGTTTCACAGAATGCTTCTGTGTAGTTTATATTTGAATATATTCCTTTTTCCACTACTACGCTCTTAGCGCTCCAAATGTCCAGTTGCATTTTCTACAGAAAGAGTGTTCAGATCTGCTCAATCAAAAGTATGGTTTAACTCTGTTAGCTGAATGCACAGATCAGAAAGAAGTTTCACCGAATGATTCTGTGTAGTTTATATTTGAAGACATTCCTTTTTCCACTATTACCCTCTTAGCGCTCCGAATCTCCACTTGCATTTTCTACAACAAGAGAGTTTCATAACTGCTCAATCAAAAATATGTTTTATCTCCGTTAACTGAATTTACAGATCAGAAATAAGTTTCACAGAATGCATCTGTGTAGTTTTTATTTGAAGATATTCCTTTTCCCAATGTAGGCCTCTTAGCGCTTAGCATGTCCAATTGCAGTTTCTACAGAAAGAGTGTTTCAGAACGGCTCAATCAAAAGTAAGGTTCAACTCTGTTAGTTGAATGCACAGAACAGAAAGAATTTTCACAGAATGCTACTGTGTAGTTTATATTTGAATATATTCCTTTTTCCACTATTACCCTCTTAGCGCTCCGAATGTCCACTTGCATTTTCTACAGAAAGAGTGTTCAGAACTGCGCAATCAAAAGTATGGTTTAACTCTGTTAGCTTAATGAACATATCAGAAACAAGTTTCACACAATGCTTCTGTGTAGTTTTTATTTGAAGATATTATTTTTCCCAATAGAGGCCTCTTAGCGCTCAGAATGTCCAATTGCAGTTTCTACAGAAAGAGTGTTTCAGAAAGGCTCAATCAAAAGTAAGGTTCAACTCTGTTAGTTGAATGCACAGAACAGAAAGAAGTTTCATACAATGCTTCTGTGTAGTTTATATTTGAACATATTCTTTTTTCCACTATTACCCTCTTAGCGCTACGAATGTCCAGTTGCATTTTCTACAGACAGAGTGTTTCAAAACTGCTCAATCAAAAGTATGGTTTAACTCTGTTAGCTGAATGCTCAGATCAGAAAGAAGTTTCACAGAATGCTTCTGTGTAGTTTATATTTGAATATATTCCTTTTTCCACTAGTACTCTCTTAGCGCTCCAAATGTCCAGTTGCATTTTCTACAGAAAGAGTGTTCAGATCTGCTCAATCAAAACTATGGTTTAACTCTGTTAGCTGAATGCACAGATCAGAAAGAAGTTTCACAGAATGATTCTGTGTAGTTTATATTTGGAGACATTCCTTTTTCCACTATTACCCTCTTAGCGCTCCGAATCTCCACTTGCATTTTCTACAGAAAGAGTGTTTCAGAACGGCTCAATCAAAAGTAAGGTTCAACACTTTTAGTTGAACAAACAGAACAGAAAGAAGTTTCACACAATTCTTCTCTGTAGTTTTTATTTGTAGACATTCTTTTTCCCAATATAGGCCTCCTAGCGCTCAGAATATCCAATTGCAGTTTCTACAGAAAGAGTGTTTCAGAACGGCTCAATCAAAAGTAAGGTTCAACTCTGTTATTTGAATGCACAGAAAAGAAAGAAGTTTCATACAATGCTTCTGTGTAGTTTATATTTGAACATATTCTTTTTTCCACTATTACCCACTTAGCGCTACGAATGTCCAGTTTCATTTTCTACAGACAGAGTGTTTCAAAACTGCTCAATCAAAAGTATGGTTTAACTCTGTTAGCTGTATGCTCAGATCAGAAAGAAGTTTCACAGAATGCTTCTGTGTAGTTTATATTTGAATATATTCCTTTTTCCACTACTACGCTCTTAGCGCTCCAAATGTCCAGTTGCATTTTCTACACAAAGAGTGTTCAGATCTGCTCAATCAAAAGTATGGTTTAACTCTTTTAGCTGAATGCACAGATCAGAAAGAAGTTTCACCGAATGATTCTGTGTAGTTTATATTTGAAGACATTACTTTTTCCTCTATTACCCTCTTAGCGCTCCGAATCTCCACTTGCATTTTCTACAAAAAGAGTGTTTCATAACTGCTCAATCAAAAATATGTTTTATCTCTGTTAACTGAAATTACAGATCAGAAATAAGTTTCACAGAATGCATCTGTGTAGTTTTTATTGGAAGATATTCTTTTTCCCAATGTAGGCCTCTTAGCGCTTAGCATGTCCAATTGCAGTTTCTACAGAAAGAGTGTTTCAGAACGGCTCAATCAAAAGTAAGGTTCAACTCTGTTAGTTGAATGCACAGAACAGAAAGAATTTTCACAGAATTCTACTGTGTAGTTTATATTTGAATATATTCCTTTTTCCAATATTACCCTCTTAGCGCTCCGAATGTCCACTTGCATTTTCTACAGAAAGAGTGTTCAGAACTGCGCAATCAAAAGTATGGTTTAACTCTGTTAGCTTAATGAACATATCAGAAATAAGTTTCACACAATGCTTCTGTGTAGTTTTTATTTGAAGATGTTATTTTTCCCAATAGAGGCCTCTTAGCGCTCAGAATATCCAATTTCAGTTTCTACAGAAAGAGTGTTTCAGAAAGGCTCAATCAAAAGTAAGGTTCAACTCTGTTAGTTGAATGCACAGAACAGAAAGAAGTTTCATACAATGCTTCTGTGTAGTTTATATTTGAACATATTATTTTTTCCACTATTACCCACTTAGCGCTACGAATGTCCAGTTGCATTTTCTACAGACAGAGTGTTTCAAAACTGCTCAATCAAAAGTATGGTTTAACTCTGTTAGCTGAATGCTCAGATCAGAAAGAAGTTTCACAGAATGCTTCTGTGTAGTTTATATTTGAATATATTCCTTTTTCCACTAGTACTCTCTTAGCGCTCCATATGTCCAGTTGCATTTTCTACAGAAAGAGTGTTCAGATCTGCTCAATCAAAAGTATGGTTTAACTCTGTTAGCTTAATGCACAGATCATAAAGAAGTTTCACAGAATGATTCTGTGTAGTTTATATTTGGAGACATTCCTTTTTCCACTATTACCCTCTTAGCGCTCCGAATCTCCACTTGCATTTTCTACAGAAAGAGTGTTTCAGAACGGCTCAATCAAAACTAAGGTTCAACTCTTTTAGTTGAACAAACAGAACAGAAAGAAGTTTCACACAATTCTTCTCTGTAGTTTTTATTTGTAGACATTCTTTTTCCCAATATAGGCCTCCTAGCGCTCAGAATGTCCAATTGCAGTTTCTACAGAAAGAGTGTTTCAGAACGGCTCAATCAAAAGTAAGGTTCAACTCTGTTAGTTGAATGCACAGAACAGAAAGAAGTTTCATACAATGCTTCTGTGTAGTTTATATTTGAACATATTCTTTTTCCACTATTACCCACTTAGCGCTACGAATGTCCAGTTGCATTTTCTACAGACAGAGTGTTTCAAAACTGCTCAATCAAAAGTATGGTTTAACTCTGTTAGCTGTATGCTCAGATCAGAAAGAAGTTTCACAGAATGCTTCTGTGTAGTTTATATTTGAATATATTCCTTTTTCCACTACTACGCTCTTAGCGCTCCAAATGTCCAGTTGCACTTTCTACAGAAAGAGTGTTCAGATCTGCTCAATCAAAAGTATGGTTTAACTCTGTTAGCTGAATGCACAGATCAGAAAGAAGTTTCACCGAATGATTCTGTGTAGTTTATATTTGAAGACATTCCTTTTTCCACTATTACCCTCTTAGCGCTCCGAATCTCCACTTGCATTTTCTACAACAAGAGAGTTTCATAACTGCTCAATCAAAAATATGTTTTATCTCTGTTAACTGAATTTACAGATCAGAAATAAGTTTCACAGAATGCATCTGTGTAGTTTTTATTTGAAGATATTCCTTTTCCCAATGTAGGCCTCTTAGCGCTTAGCATGTCCAATTGCAGTTTCTACAGAAAGAGTGTTTCAGAACGGCTCAATCAAAAGTAAGGTTCAACTCTTTTAGTTGAACAAACAGAACAGAAAGAAGTTTCACACAATTCTTCTCTGTAGTTTTTATTTGTAGACATTCTTTTTCCGAATATAGGCCTCCTAGCGCTCAGAATATCCAATTGCAGTTTCTACAGAAAGAGTGTTTCAGAACGGCTCAATCAAAAGTAAGGTTCAACTCTGTTATTTGAATGCACAGAAAAGAAAGAAGTTTCATACAATGCTTCTGTGTAGTTTATATTTGAACATATTCTTTTTTCCACTATTACCCACTTAGCGCTACGAATGTCCAGTTTCATTTTCTACAGACAGAGTGTTTCAAAACTGCTCAATCAAAAGTATGGTTTAACTCTGTTAGCTGAATGCTCAGATCAGAAAGAAGTTTCACAGAATGCTTCTGTGTAGTTTATATTTGAATATATTCCTTTTTCCACTACTACTCTCTTAGCGCTCCAAATGTCCAGTTGCATTTTCTACAGAAAGAGTGTTCAGATCTGCTCAATCAAAAGTATGGTTTAACTCTGTTAGCTGAATGCACAGATCAGAAAGAAGTTTCACAGAATGATTCTGTGTAGTTTATATTTGGAGACATTCCTTTTTCCACTATTACCCTCTTAGCTCTCCGAATCTCCACTTGCCTTTTCTCCATATAGAGTGTTTCAGAACGGCTCAATCAAAACTAAGGTTCAACTCTTTTAGTTGAACAAACAGAACAGAAAGAAGTTTCACACAATTCTTCTGTGTAGTTTTTATTTTTAGACATTCTTTTTCCCAATATAGGCCTCTTAGCTCTCAGAATGTCCAATTGCAGTTTCTACAGAAAGAGTGTTTCAGAACGGCTCAATCAAAAGTAAGGTTCAACTCTGTTAGTTGAATGCACAGAACAGAAAGAAGTTTCATACAATGATTCTGTGTAGTTTATATTTGAACATATTCTTTTTTCCACTATTACCCACTTAGCGCTACGAATGTCCAGTTGCATTTTCTACAGACAGAGTGTTTCAAAACTGCTCAATCAAAAGTATGGTTTAACTCTGTTAGCTGTATGCTCAGATCAGAAAGAAGTTTCACAGAATGCTTCTGTGTAGTTTATATTTGAATATATTCCTTTTTCCACTACTACGCTCTTAGCGCTCCAAATGTCCAGTTGCATTTTCTACAGAAAGAGTGTTCAGATCTGCTCAATCAAAACTATGGTTTAACTCTGTTAGCTGAATGCACAGATCAGAAAGAAGTTTCACAGAATGATTCTGTGTAGTTTATATTTGGAGACATTCCTTTTTCCACTATTACCCTCTTAGCGCTCCGAATCTCCACTTGCATTTTCTACAGAAAGAGTGTTTCAGAACGGCTCAATCAAAAGTAAGGTTCAACTCTTTTAGTTGAACAAACAGAACAGAAAGAAGTTTCACACAATTCTTCTCTGTAGTTTTTATTTGTAGACATTCTTTTTCCCAATATAGGCCTCCTAGCGCTCAGAATGTCCAATTGCAGTTTCTACAGAAAGAGTGTTTCAGAACGGCTCAATCAAAAGTAAGGTTCAACTCTGTTATTTGAATGCACAGAAAAGAAAGAAGTTTCATACAATGCTTCTGTGTAGTTTATATTTGAACATATTCTTTTTTCCACTATTACCCACTTAGCGCTACGAATGTCCAGTTTCATTTCCTACAGACAGAGTGTTTCAAAACTGCTCAATCAAAAGTATGGTTTAACTCTGTTAGCTGAATGCTCAGATCAGAAAGAAGTTTCACAGAATGCTTCTGTGTAGTTTATATTTGAATATATTCCTTTTTACACTACTACGCTCTTAGCGCTCCAAATGTCCAGTTGCATTTTCTACAGAAAGAGTGTTCAGATGTGCTCAATCAAAAGTATGGTTTAACTCTGTTAGCTGAATGCACAGATCAGAAAGAATTTTCACCGAATGATTCTGTGTAGTTTATATTTGAAGACATTCCTTTTTCCACTATTACCCTCTTAGCGCTCCGAATCTCCACTTGCATTTTCTACAAAAAGAGAGTTTCATACCTGCTAAATCAAAAATATGTTTTATCTCCGTTAACTGAATTTACAGATCAGAAATAAGTTTCACAGAATACATCTGTGTAGTTTTTATTTGAAGATATTCCTTTTCCCAATGTAGGCCTCTTAGCGCTTAGCATGTCCAATTGCAGTTTCTACAGAAAGAGTGTTTCAGAACGGCTCAATCAAAAGTAAGGTTCAACTCTGTTAGTTGAATGCACAGAACAGAAAGAATTTTCACAGAATGCTACTGTGTAGTTTATATTTGAATATATTCCTTTTTACACTATTACCCTCTTAGCGCTCCGAATGTCCACTTGCATTTTCTACAGAAAGAGTGTTCAGAACTGCGCAATCAAAAGTATGGTTTAACTCTGTTAGCTTAATGAACATATCAGAAATAAGTTTCACACAATGCTTCTGTGTAGTTTTTATGTGAAGATATTATTTTTCCCAATAGAGGCCTCTTAGCGCTCAGAATGTCCAATTGCAGTTTCTACAGAAAGAGTGTTTCAGAAAGGCTCAATCAAAAGTAAGGTTCAACTCTGTTAGTTGAATGCACAGAACAGAAAGAAGTTTCATACAATGCTTCTGTGTAGTTTATATTTGAACATATTCTTTTCTCCACTATTACCCACTTAGCGCTACGAATGTCCAGTTGCATTTTCTACAGACAGAGTGTTTCAAAACTGCTCAATCATAAGTACGGTTTAACTCTGTTAGCTGAATGCTCAGATCAGAAAGAAGTTTCACAGAATGCTTCTGTGTAGTTTATATTTGAATATATTCCTTTTTCCACTACTACTCTCTTAGCGCTCCAAATGTCCAGTTGCATTTTCTACAGAAAGAGTGTTCAGATCTGCTCAATCAAAAGTATGGTTTAACTCTGTTAGCTGAATGCACAGATCAGAAAGAAGTTTCACAGAATGATTCTGTGTAGTTTATATTTGCAGACATTCCTTTTTCCACTATTACCCTCTTAGCGCTCCGAATCTCCACTTGCCTTTTCTCCATAAAGAGTGTTTCAGAACGGCTCAATCAAAACTAAGGTTCAACTCTTTTAGTTGAACAAACAGAACAGAAAGAAGTTTCACACAATTCTTCTGTGTAGTTTTTATTTGTAGACATTCTTTTTCCCAATATAGGCCTCTTAGCTCTCAGAATGTCCAATTGCAGTTTCTACAGAAAGAGTGTTTCAGAACGGCTCAATCAAAAGTAAGGTTCAACTCTGTTAGTTGAATGCACAGAACAGAATGAAGTTTCATACAATGCTTCTGTGTAGTTTATATTTGAACATATTCTTTTTTCCACTATTACCCACTTAGCGCTACGAATGTCCAGTTGCATTTTCTACAGACAGAGTGTTTCAAAACTGCTCAATCAAAAGTATGGTTTAACTCTGTTAGCTGTATGCTCAGATCAGAAAGAAGTTTCACAGAATGCTTCTGTGTAGTTTATATTTGAATATATTCCTTTTTCCACTACTACGCTCTTAGCGCTCCAAATGTCCAGTTGCATTTTCTACACAAAGAGTGTTCAGATCTGCTCAATCAAAAGTATGGTTTAACTCTTTTAGCTGAATGCACAGATCAGAAAGAAGTTTCACCGAATGATTCTGTGTAGTTTATATTTGAAGACATTACTTTTTCCTCTATTACCCTCTTAGCGCTCCGAATCTCCACTTGCATTTTCTACAAAAAGAGTGTTTCATAACTGCTCAATCAAAAATATGTTTTATCTCTGTTAACTGAAATTACAGATCAGAAATAAGTTTCACAGAATGCATCTGTGTAGTTTTTATTGGAAGATATTCTTTTTCCCAATGTAGGCCTCTTAGCGCTTAGCATGTCCAATTGCAGTTTCTACAGAAAGAGTGTTTCAGAACGGCTCAATCAAAAGTAAGGTTCAACTCTGTTAGTTGAATGCACACAACAGAAAGAATTTTCACAGAATTCTACTGTGTAGTTTATATTTGAATATATTCCTTTTTCCACTATTACCCTCTTAGCGCTCCGAATGTCCACTTGCATTTTCTACAGAAAGAGTGTTCAGAACTGCGCAATCAAAAGTATGGTTTAACTCTGTTAGCTTAATGAACATATCAGAAATAAGTTTCACACAATGCTTCTGTGTAGTTTTTATTTGAAGATATTATTTTTCCCAATAGAGGCCTCTTAGCGCTCAGAATATCCAATTGCAGTTTCTACAGAAAGAGTGTTTCAGAAAGGCTCAATCAAAAGTAAGGTTCAACTCTGTTAGTTGAATGCACAGAACAGAAAGAAGTTTCATACAATGCTTCTGTGTAGTTTATATTTGAACATATTATTTTTTCCACTATTACCCACTTAGCGCTACGAATGTCCAGTTGCATTTTCTACAGACAGAGTGTTTCAAAACTGCTCAATCAAAAGGATGGTTTAACTCTGTTAGCTGAATGCTCAGATCAGAAAGAAGTTTCACAGAATGCTTCTGTGTAGTTTATATTTGAATATATTCCTTTTTCCACTAGTACTCTCTTAGCGCTCCAAATGTCCAGTTGCATTTTCTACAGAAAGAGTGTTCAGATCTGCTCAATCAAAACTATGGTTTAACTCTGTTAGCTGAATGCACAGATCAGAAAGAAGTTTCACAGAATGATTCTGTGTAGTTTATATTTGGAGACATTCCTTTTTCCACTATTACCCTCTTAGCGCTCCGAATCTCCACTTGCATTTTCTACAGAAAGAGTGTTTCAGAACGGCTCAATCAAAAGTAAGGTTCAACTCTTTTAGTTGAACAAACAGAACAGAAAGAAGTTTCACACAATTCTTCTCTGTAGTTTTTATTTGTAGACATTCTTTTTCCCAATATAGGCCTCCTAGCGCTCAGAATATCCAATTGCAGTTTCTACAGAAAGAGTGTTTCAGAACGGCTCAATCAAAAGTAAGGTTCAACTCTGTTATTTGAATGCACAGAAAAGAAAGAAGTTTCATACAATGCTTCTGTGTAGTTTATATTTGAACATATTCTTTTTTCCACTATTACCCACTTAGCGCTACGAATGTCCAGTTTCATTTTCTACAGACAGAGTGTTTCAAAACTGCTCAATCAAAAGTATGGTTTAACTCTGTTAGCTGTATGCTCAGATCAGAAAGAAGTTTCACAGAATGCTTCTGTGTAGTTTATATTTGAATATATTCCTTTTTCCACTACTACGCTCTTAGCGCTCCAAATGTCCAGTTGCATTTTCTACACAAAGAGTGTTCAGATCTGCTCAATCAAAAGTATGGTTTAACTCTTTTAGCTGAATGCACAGATCAGAAAGAAGTTTCACCGAATGATTCTGTGTAGTTTATATTTGAAGACATTACTTTTTCCTCTATTACCCTCTTAGCGCTCCGAATCTCCACTTGCATTTTCTACAAAAAGAGAGTTTCATACCTGCTAAATCAAAAATATGTTTTATCTCCGTTAACTGAATTTACAGATCAGAAATAAGTTTCACAGAATACATCTGTGTAGTTTTTATTTGAAGATATTCCTTTTCCCAATGTAGGCCTCTTAGCGCTTAGCATGTCCAATTGCAGTTTCTACAGAAAGAGTGTTTCAGAACGGCTCAATCAAAAGTAAGGTTCAACTCTGTTAGTTGAATGCACAGAACAGAAAGAATTTTCACAGAATGCTACTGTGTAGTTTATATTTGAATATATTCCTTTTTCCACTAATACCCTCTTAGCGCTCCGAATGTCCACTTGCATTTTCTACAGAAAGAGTGTTCAGAACTGCGCAATCAAAAGTATGGTTTAACTCTGTTAGCTTAATGAACATATCAGAAATAAGTTTCACACAATGCTTCTGTGTAGTTTTTATGTGAAGATATTATTTTTCCCAATAGAGGCCTCTTAGCGCTCAGAATGTCCAATTGCAGTTTCTACAGAAAGAGTGTTTCAGAAAGGCTCAATCAAAAGTAAGGTTCAACTCTGTTAGTTGAATGCACAGAACAGAAAGAAGTTTCATACAATGCTTCTGTGTAGTTTATATTTGAACATATTCTTTTCTCCACTATTACCCACTTAGCGCTACGAATGTCCAGTTGCATTTTCTACAGACAGAGTGTTTCAAAACTGCTCAATCATAAGTACGGTTTAACTCTGTTAGCTGAATGCTCAGATCAGAAAGAAGTTTCACAGAATGCTTCTGTGTAGTTTATATTTGAATATATTCCTTTTTCCACTACTACTCTCTTAGCGCTCCAAATGTCCAGTTGCATTTTCTACAGAAAGAGTGTTCAGATCTGCTCAATCAAAAGTATGGTTTAACTCTGTTAGCTGAATGCACAGATCAGAAAGAAGTTTCACAGAATGATTCTGTGTAGTTTATATTTGGAGACATTCCTTTTTCCACTATTACCCTCTTAGCTCTCCGAATCTCCACTTGCCTTTTCTCCATATAGAGTGTTTCAGAACGGCTCAATCAAAACTAAGGTTCAACTCTTTTAGTTGAACAAACAGAACAGAAAGAAGTTTCACACAATTCTTCTGTGTAGTTTTTATTTTTAGACATTCTTTTTCCCAATATAGGCCTCTTAGCTCTCAGAATGTCCAATTGCAGTTTCTACAGAAAGAGTGTTTCAGAACGGCTCAATCAAAAGTAAGGTTCAACTCTGTTAGTTGAATGCACAGAACAGAAAGAAGTTTCATACAATGATTCTGTGTAGTTTATATTTGAACATATTCTTTTTTCCACTATTACCCACATAGCTCTACGAATGTCCAGTTGCATTTTCTACAGACAGAGTGTTTCAAAACTGCTCAATCAAAAGTATGGTTTAACTCTGTTAGCTGTATGCTCAGATCAGAAAGAAGTTTCACAGAATGCTTCTGTGTAGTTTATATTTGAATATATTCCTTTTTCCACTACTACGCTCTTAGCGCTCCAAATGTCCAGTTGCATTTTCTACAGAAAGAGTGTTCAGATCTGCTCAATCAAAAGTATGGTTTAACTCTTTTAGCTGAATGCACAGATCAGAAAGAAGTTTCACCGAATGATTCTGTGTAGTTTATATTTGAAGACATTACTTTTTCCTCTATTACCCTCTTAGCGCTCCGAATCTCCACTTGCATTTTCTACAAAAAGAGTGTTTCATAACTGCTCAATCAAAAATATGTTTTATCTGTGTTAACTGAAATTACAGATCAGAAATAAGTTTCACAGAATGCATCTGTGTAGTTTTTATTTGAAGATATTCTTTTTCCCAATGTAGGCCTCTTAGCGCTTACCATGTCCAATTGCAGTTTCTACAGAAAGAGTGTTTCAGAACGGCTCAATCAAAAGTAAGGTTCAACTCTGTTAGTTGAATGCACAGAACAGAAAGAATTTTCACAGAATGCTACTGTGTAGTTTATATTTGAATATATTCCTTTTTCCACTACTACGCTCTTAGCGCTCCAAATGTCCAGTTGCATTTTCTACAGAAAGAGTGTTCAGATCTGCTCAATCAAAAGTATGGTTTAACTCTTTTAGCTGAATGCACAGATCAGAAAGAAGTTTCACCGAATGATTCTGTGTAGTTTATATTTGAAGACATTACTTTTTCCTCTATTACCCTCTTAGCGCTCCGAATCTCCACTTGCATTTTCTACAAAAAGAGTGTTTCATAACTGCTCAATCAAAAATATGTTTTATCTGTGTTAACTGAAATTACAGATCAGAAATAAGTTTCACAGAATGCATCTGTGTAGTTTTTATTTGAAGATATTCTTTTTCCCAATGTAGGCCTCTTAGCGCTTACCATGTCCAATTGCAGTTTCTACAGAAAGAGTGTTTCAGAACGGCTCAATCAAAAGTAAGGTTCAACTCTGTTAGTTGAATGCACAGAACAGAAAGAATTTTCACAGAATGCTACTGTGTAGTTTATATTTGAATATATTCCTTTTTCCACTATCACCCTCTTAGCGCTCCGAATGTCCACTTGCATTTTCTACAGAAAGAGTGTTCAGAACTGCGCAATCAAAAGTATGGTTTAACTCTGTTAGCTTAATGAACATATCAGAAACAAGTTTCACACAATGCTTCTGTGTAGTTTTTATTTGAAGATATTATTTTTCCCAATAGAGGCCTCTTAGCGCTCAGAATGTCCAATTGCAGTTTCTACAGAAAGAGTGTTTCAGAAAGGCTCAATCAAAAGTAAGGTTCAACTCTGTTAGTTGAATGCACAGAACAGAAAGAAGTTTCATACAATGCTTCTGTGTAGTTTATATTTGAACATATTCTTTTTTCCACTATTACCCTCTTAGCGCTACGAATGTCCAGTTGCATTTTCTACAGACAGAGTGTTTCAAAACTGCTCAATCAAAAGTATGGTTTAACTCTGTTAGCTGAATGCTCAGATCAGAAAGAAGTTTCACAGAATGCTTCTGTGTAGTTTATATTTGAATATATTCCTTTTTCCACTAGTACTCTCTTAGCGCTCCAAATGTCCAGTTGCATTTTCTACAGAAAGAGTGTTCAGATCTGCTCAATCAAAACTATGGTTTAACTCTGTTAGCTGAATGCACAGATCAGAAAGAAGTTTCACAGAATGATTCTGTGTAGTTTATATTTGGAGACATTCCTTTTTCCACTATTACCCTCTTAGCGCTCCGAATCTCCACTTGCATTTTCTACAGAAAGAGTGTTTCAGAACGGCTCAATCAAAAGTAAGGTTCAACTCTTTTAGTTGAACAAACAGAACAGAAAGAAGTTTCACACAATTCTTCTCTGTAGTTTTTATTTGTAGACATTCTTTTTCCCAATATAGGCCTCCTAGCGCTCAGAATGTCCAATTGCAGTTTCTACAGAAAGAGTGTTTCAGAACGGCTCAATCAAAAGTAAGGTTCAACTCTGTTATTTGAATGCACAGAAAAGAAAGAAGTTTCATACAATGCTTCTGTGTAGTTTATATTTGAACATATTCTTTTTTCCACTATTACCCACTTAGCGCTACGAATGTCCAGTTTCATTTCCTACAGACAGAGTGTTTCAAAACTGCTCAATCAAAAGTATGGTTTAATTCTGTTAGCTGAATGCTCAGATCAGAAAGAAGTTTCACAGAATGCTTCTGTGTAGTTTATATTTGAATATATTCCTTTTTCCACTACTACGCTCTTAGCGCTCCAAATGTCCAGTTGCATTTTCTACAGAAAGAGTGTTCAGATGTGCTCAATCAAAAGTATGGTTTAACTCTGTTAGCTGAATGCACAGATCAGAAAGAATTTTCACCGAATGATTCTGTGTAGTTTATATTTGAAGACATTCCTTTTTCCACTATTACCCTCTTAGCGCTCCGAATCTCCACTTGCATTTTCTACAAAAAGAGAGTTTCATACCTGCTAAATCAAAAATATGTTTTATCTCCGTTAACTGAATTTACAGATCAGAAATAAGTTTCACAGAATACATCTGTGTAGTTTTTATTTGAAGATATTCCTTTTCCCAATGTAGGCCTCTTAGCGCTTAGCATGTCCAATTGCAGTTTCTACAGAAAGAGTGTTTCAGAACGGCTCAATCAAAAGTAAGGTTCAACTCTGTTAGTTGAATGCACAGAACAGAAAGAATTTTCACAGAATGCTACTGTGTAGTTTATATTTGAATATATTCCTTTTTACACTATTACCCTCTTAGCGCTCCGAATGTCCACTTGCATTTTCTACAGAAAGAGTGTTCAGAACTGCGCAATCAAAAGTATGGTTTAACTCTGTTAGCTTAATGAACATATCAGAAATAAGTTTCACACAATGCTTCTGTGTAGTTTTTATGTGAAGATATTATTTTTCCCAATAGAGGCCTCTTAGCGCTCAGAATGTCCAATTGCAGTTTCTACAGAAAGAGTGTTTCAGAAAGGCTCAATCAAAAGTAAGGTTCAACTCTGTTAGTTGAATGCACAGAACAGAAAGAAGTTTCATACAATGCTTCTGTGTAGTTTATATTTGAACATATTCTTTTCTCCACTATTACCCACTTAGCGCTACGAATGTCCAGTTGCATTTTCTACAGACAGAGTGTTTCAAAACTGCTCAATCATAAGTACGGTTTAACTCTGTTAGCTGAATGCTCAGATCAGAAAGAAGTTTCACAGAATGCTTCTGTGTAGTTTATATTTGAATATATTCCTTTTTCCACTACTACTCTCTTAGCGCTCCAAATGTCCAGTTGCATTTTCTACAGAAAGAGTGTTCAGATCTGCTCAATCAAAAGTATGGTTTAACTCTGTTAGCTGAATGCACAGATCAGAAAGAAGTTTCACAGAATGATTCTGTGTAGTTTATATTTGGAGACATTCCTTTTTCCACTATTACCCTCTTAGCGCTACGAATCTCCACTTGCCTTTTCTCCATATAGAGTGTTTCAGAACGGCTCAATCAAAACTAAGGTTCAACTCTTTTAGTTGAACAAACAGAACAGAAAGAAGTTTCACACAATTCTTCTGTGTAGTTTTTATTTTTAGACATTCTTTTTCCCAATATAGGCCTCTTAGCTCTCAGAATGTCCAATTGCAGTTTCTACAGAAAGAGTGTTTCAGAACGGCTCAATCAAAAGTAAGGTTCAACTCTGTTAGTTGAATGCACAGAACAGAAAGAAGTTTCATACAATGATTCTGTGTAGTTTATATTTGAACATATTCTTTTTTCCACTATTACCCACTTAGCGCTACGAATGTCCAGTTGCATTTTCTACAGACAGAGTGTTTCAAAACTGCTCAATCAAAAGTATGGTTTAACTCTGTTAGCTGTATGCTCAGATCAGAAAGAAGTTTCACAGAATGCTTCTGTGTAGTTTATATTTGAATATATTCCTTTTTCCACTACTACGCTCTTAGCGCTCCAAATGTCCAGTTGCATTTTCTACAGAAAGAGTGTTCAGATCTGCTCAATCAAAAGTATGGTTTAACTCTTTTAGCTGAATGCACAGATCAGAAAGAAGTTTCACCGAATGATTCTGTGTAGTTTATATTTGAAGACATTACTTTTTCCTCTATTACCCTCTTAGCGCTCCGAATCTCCACTTGCATTTTCTACAAAAAGAGTGTTTCATAACTGATCAATCAAAAATATGTTTTATCTGTGTTAACTGAAATTACAGATCAGAAATAAGTTTCACAGAATGCATCTGTGTAGTTTTTATTTGAAGATATTCTTTTTCCCAATGTAGGCCTCTTAGCGCTTACCATGTCCAATTGCAGTTTCTACAGAAAGAGTGTTTCAGAACGGCTCAATCAAAAGTAAGGTTCAACTCTGTTAGTTGAATGCACAGAACAGAAAGAATTTTCACAGAATTCTACTGTGTAGTTTATATTTGAATATATTCCTTTTTCCACTATTACCCTCTTAGCGCTCCGAATGTCCACTTGCATTTTCTACAGAAAGAGTGTTCAGAACTGCGCAATCAAAAGTATGGTTTAACTCTGTTAGCTTAATGAACATATCAGAAATAAGTTTCACACAATGCTTCTGTGTAGTTTTTATTTGAAGATATTATTTTTCCCAATATAGGCCTCTTAGCGCTCAGAATATCCAATTGCAGTTTCTACAGAAAGAGTGTTTCAGAAAGGCTCAATCAAAAGTAAGGTTCAACTCTGTTAGTTGAATGCACAGAACAGAAAGAAGTTTCATACAATGCTTCTGCGTAGTTTATATTTGAACATATTCTTTTTTCCACTATTACCCACTTAGCGCTACGAATGTCCAGTTGCATTTTCTACAGACAGAGTGTTTCAAAACTGCTCAATCAAAAGTATGGTTTAACTCTGTTAGCTGAATGCTCAGATCAGAAAGAAGTTTCACAGAATGCTTCTGTGTAGTTTATATTTGAATATATTCCTTTTTCCACTACTACTCTCTTAGCGCTCCAAATGTCCAGTTGCATTTTCTACAGAAAGAGTGTTCAGATCTGCTCAATCAAAAGTATGGTTTAACTCTGTTAGCTGAATGCACAGATCAGAAAGAAGTTTCACAGAATGATTCTGTGTAGTTTATATTTGGAGACATTCCTTTTTCCACTATTACCCTCTTAGCGCTCCGAATCTCCACTTGCATTTTCTACAGAAAGAGTGTTTCCGAACGGCTAAATCAAAACTAAGGTTCAACTCATTTAGTTGAACAAACAGAACAGAAAGATGTTTCACACAATTCTTCTGTGTAGTTTTTATTTGTAGACATTCTTTTTCCCAATATAGGCCTCCTAGCGCTCAGAATGTCCAATTGCAGTTTCTACAGAAAGAGTGTTTCAGAACGGCTCAATCAAAAGTAAGGTTCAACTCTGTTAGTTGAATGCACAGAACAGAAAGAAGTTTCATACAATGCTTCTGTGTAGTTTATATTTGAACATATTCTTTTTCCACTATTACCCACTTAGCGCTACGAATGTCCAGTTGCATTTTCTACAGACAGAGTGTTTCAAAACTGCTCAATCAATAGTATGGTTTAACTCTGTTAGCTGTATGCTCAGATGAGAAAGAAGTTTCACAGAATGCTTCTGTGTAGTTTATATTTGAATATATTCCTTTTTCCACTACTACGCTCTTAGCGCTCCAAATGTCCAGTTGCATTTTCTACAGAAAGAGTGTTCAGATCTGCTCAATCAAAAGTATGGTTTAACTCTGTTAGCTGAATGCACAGATCAGAAAGAAGTTTCACCGAATGATTCTGTGTAGTTTATATTTGAAGACATTCCTTTTTCCACTATTACCCTCTTAGCGCTCCGAATCTCCACTTGCATTTTCTACAAAAAGAGAGTTTCATAACTGCTCAATCAAAAATATGTTTTATCTCTGTTAACTGAATTTACAGATCAGAAATAAGTTTCACAGAATGCATCTGTGTAGTTTTTATTTGAAGATATTCCTTTTCCCAATGTAGGCCTCTTAGCGCTTAGCATGTCCAATTGCAGTTTCTACAGAAAGAGTGTTTCAGAACGGCTCAATCAAAAGTAAGGTTCAACTCTGTTAGTTGAATGCACAGAACAGAAAGAATTTTCACAGAATGCTACTGTGTAGTTTATATTTGAATATATTCCTTTTTCCACTATTACCCTCTTAGCGCTCCGAATGTCCACTTGCATTTTCTACAGAAAGAGTGTTCAGAACTGCGCAATCAAAAGTATGGTTTAACTCTGTTAGCTTAATGAACATATCAGAAATAAGTTTCACACAATGCTTCTGTGTAGTTTTTATGTGAAGATATTATTTTTCCCAATAGAGGCCTCTTAGCGCTCAGAATGTCCAATTGCAGTTTCTACAGAAAGAGTGTTTCAGAAAGGCTCAATCAAAAGTAAGGTTCAACTCTGTTAGTTGAATGCACAGAACAGAAAGAAGTTTCATACAATGCTTCTGTGTAGTTTATATATGAACATATTCTTTTCTCCACTATTACCCACTTAGCGCTACGAATGTCCAGTTGCATTTTCTACAGAGAGAGTGTTTCAAAACTGCTCAATCAAAAGTATGGTTTAACTCTGTTAGCTGAATGCTCAGATCAGAAAGAAGTTTCACAGAATGCTTCTGTGTAGTTTATATTTGAATATATTCCTTTTTCCACTACTACTCTCTTAGCGCTCCAAATGTCCAGTTGCATTTTCTACAGAAAGAGTGTTCAGATCTGCTCAATCAAAAGTATGGTTTAACTCTGTTAGCTGAATGCACAGATCAGAAAGAAGTTTCACAGAATGATTCTGTGTAGTTTATATTTGGAGACATTCCTTTTTCCACTATTACCCTCTTAGCGCTCCGAATCTCCACTTGCCTTTTCTCCATAAAGAGTGTTTCAGAACGGGTCAATCAAAACTAAGGTTCAACTCTTTTAGTTGAACAAACAGAACAGAAAGAAGTTTCACACAATTCTTCTGTGTAGTTTTTATTTTTAGACATTCTTTTTCCCAATATAGGCCTCTTAGCTCTCAGAATGTCCAATTGCAGTTTCTACAGAAAGAGTGTTTCAGAACGGCTCAATCAAAAGTAAGGTTCAACTCTGTTAGTTGAATGCACAGAACAGAAAGAAGTTTCATACAATGCTTCTGTGTAGTTTATATTTGAACATATTCTTTTTTCCACTATTACCCACTTAGCGCTACGAATGTCCAGTTGCATTTTCTACAGACAGAGTGTTTCAAAACTGCTCAATCAAAAGTATGGTTTAACTCTGTTAGCTGAATGCTCAGATCAGAAAGAAGTTTCACAGAATGCTTCTGTGTAGTTTATATTTGAATATATTCCTTTTTCCACTACTACTCTCTTAGCGCTCCAAATGTCCAGTAGCATTTTCTACAGAAAGAGTGTTCAGATCTGCTCAATCAAAAGTATGGTTTAACTCTGTTAGCTGAATGCACAGATCAGAAAGAAGTTTCACAGAATGATTCTGTGTAGTTTATATTTGGAGACATTCCTTTTTCCACTATTACCCTCTTAGCGCTCCGAATCTCCACTTGCTTTTCTCCATAAAGAGTGTTTCAGAACGGCTCAATCAAAACTAAGGTTCAACTCTTTTAGTTGAACAAACAGAACAGAAAGAAGTTTCACACAATTCTTCTGTGTAGTTTTTATTTGTAGACATTCTTTTTCCCAATATAGGCCTCTTAGCTCTCAGAATGTCCAATTGCAGTTTCTACAGAAAGAGTGTTTCAGAACGGCTCAATCAAAAGTAAGGTTCAACTCTGTTAGTTGAATGCACAGAACAGTAAGAAGTTTCATACAATGCTTCTGTGTAGTTTATATTTGAACATATTCTTTTTTCCACTATTACCCACTTAGCGCTACGAATGTCCAGTTGCATTTTCTACAGACAGAGTGTTTCAAAACTGCTCAATCAAAAGTATGGTTTAACTCTGTTAGCTTTATGCTCAGATCAGAAAGAAGTTTCACAGAATGCTTCTGTGTAGTTTATATTTGAATATATTCCTTTTTCCACTACTACGCTCTTAGCGCTCCAAATGTCCAGTTGCATTTTCTACACAAAGAGTGTTCAGATCTGCTCAATCAAAAGTATGGTTTAACTCTTTTAGCTGAATGCACAGATCAGAAAGAAGTTTCACCGAATGATTCTGTGTAGTTTATATTTGAAGACATTACTTTTTCCTCTATTACCCTCTTAGCGCTCCGAATCTCCACTTGCATTTTCTACAAAAAGAGTGTTTCATAACTGCTCAATCAAAAATATGTTTTATCTCTGTTAACTGAAATTACAGATCAGAAATAAGTTTCACAGAATGCATCTGTGTAGTTTTTATTTGAAGATATTCTTTTTCCCAATGTAGGCCTCTTAGCGCTTAGCATGTCCAATTGCAGTTTCTACAGAAAGAGTGTTTCAGAACGGCTCAATCAAAAGTAAGGTTCAACTCTGTTAGTTGAATGCACAGAACAGAAAGAATTTTCACAGAATTCTACTGTGTAGTTTATATTTGAATATATTCCTTTTTCCACTATTACCCTCTTAGCGCTCCGAATGTCCACTTGCATTTTCTACAGAAAGAGTGTTCAGAACTGCGCAATCAAAAGTATGGTTTAACTCTGTTAGCTTAATGAACATATCAGAAATAAGTTTCACACAATGCTTCTGTGTAGTTTTTATTTGAAGATATTATTTTTCCCAATATAGGCCTCTTAGCGCTCAGAATATCCAATTGCAGTTTCTACAGAAAGAGTGTTTCAGAAAGGCTCAATCAAAAGTAAGGTTCAACTCTGTTAGTTGAATGCACAGAACAGAAAGAAGTTTCATACAATGCTTCTGTGTAGTTTATATTTGAACATATTCTTTTTTCCACTATTACCCACTTAGCGCTACGAATGTCCAGTTGCATTTTCTACAGACAGAGTGTTTCAAAACTGCTCAATCAAAAGTATGGTTTAACTCTGTTAGCTGAATGCTCAGATCAGAAAGAAGTTTCACAGAATGCTTCTGTGTAGTTTATATTTGAATATATTCCTTTTTCCACTACTACTCTCTTAGCGCTCCAAATGTCCAGTTGCATTTTCTACAGAAAGAGTGTTCAGATCTGCTCAATCAAAAGTATGGTTTAACTCTGTTAGCTGAATGCACAGATCAGAAAGAAGTTTCACAGAATGATTCTGTGTAGTTTATATTTGGAGACATTCCTTTTTCCACTATTACCCTCTTAGCGCTCCGAATCTCCACTTGCATTTTCTACAGAAAGAGTGTTTCCGAACGGCTAAATCAAAACTAAGGTTCAACTCATTTAGTTGAACAAACAGAACAGAAAGAAGTTTCACACAATTCTTCTGTGTAGTTTTTATTTGTAGACATTCTTTTTCCCAATATAGGCCTCTTAACGCTCAGAATGTCCAATTGCAGTTTCTACAGAAAGAGTGTTTCAGAACGGCTCAATCAAAAGTAAGGTTCAACTCTGTTAGTTGAATGCACAGAACAGAAAGAAGTTTCATACAATGCTTCTGTGTAGTTTATATTTGAACATATTCTTTTTCCACTATTACCCACTTAGCGCTACGAATGTCCAGTTGCATTTTCTACATCAGAGTGTTTCAAAACTGCTCAATCAAAAGTATGGTTTAACTCTGTTAGCTGTATGCTCAGATCAGAAAGAAGTTTCACAGAATGCTTCTGTGTAGTTTATATTTGAATATATTCCTTTTTCCACTACTACGCTCTTAGCGCTCCAAATGTCCAGTTGCATTTTCTACAGAAAGAGTGTTCAGATCTGCTCAATCAAAAGTATGGTTTAACTCTGTTAGCTGAATGCACAGATCAGAAAGAAGTTTCACCGAATGATTCTGTGTAGTTTATATTTGAAGACATTCCTTTTTCCACTATTACCCTCTTAGCGCTCCGAATCTCCACTTGCATTTTCTACAAAAAGAGAGTTTCATAACTGCTCAATCAAAAATATGTTTTATCTCTGTTAACTGAATTTACAGATCAGAAATAAGTTTCACAGAATGCATCTGTGTAGTTTTTATTTGAAGATATTCCTTTTCCCAATGTAGGCCTCTTAGCGCTTAGCATGTCCAATTGCAGTTTCTACAGAAAGAGTGTTTCAGAACGGCTCAATCAAAAGTAAGGTTCAACTCTGTTAGTTGAATGCACAGAACAGAAAGAATTTTCACAGAATGCTACTGTGTAGTTTATATTTGAATATATTCCTTTTTCCACTATTACCCTCTTAGCGCTCCGAATGTCCACTTGCATTTTCTACAGGAAGAGTGTTCAGAACTGCGCAATCAAAAGTATGGTTTAACTCTGTTAGCTTAATGAACATATCAGAAATAAGTTTCACACAATGCTTCTGTGTAGTTTTTATTTGAAGATATTATTTTTCCCAATATAGGCCTCTTAGCGCTCAGAATATCCAATTGCAGTTTCTACAGAAAGAGTGTTTCAGAAAGGCTCAATCAAAAGTAAGGTTCAACTCTGTTAGTTGAATGCACAGAACAGAAAGAAGTTTCATACAATGCTTCTGTGTAGTTTATATTTGAACATATTCTTTTTTCCACTATTACCCACTTAGCGCTACGAATGTCCAGTTGCATTTTCTACAGACAGAGTGTTTCAAAACTGCTCAATCAAAAGTATGGTTTAACTCTGTTAGCTGAATGCTCAGATCAGAAAGAAGTTTCACAGAATGCTTCTGTGTAGTTTATATTTGAATATATTCCTTTTTCCACTACTACTCTCTTAGCGCTCCAAATGTCCAGTTGCATTTTCTACAGAAAGAGTGTTCAGATCTGCTCAATCAAAAGTATGGTTTAACTCTGTTAGCTGAATGCACAGATCAGAAAGAAGTTTCACAGAATGATTCTGTGTAGTTTATATTTGGAGACATTCCTTTTTCCACTATTACCCTCTTAGCGCTCCGAATCTCCACTTGCATTTTCTACAGAAAGAGTGTTTCCGAACGGCTAAATCAAAACTAAGGTTCAACTCATTTAGTTGAACAAACAGAACAGAAAGAAGTTTCACACAATTCTTCTGTGTAGTTTTTATTTGTAGACATTCTTTTTCCCAATATAGGCCTCTTAACGCTCAGAATGTCCAATTGCAGTTTCTACAGAAAGAGTTTTTCAGAACGGCTCAATCAAAAGTAAGGTTCAACTCTGTTAGTTGAATGCACAGAACAGAAAGAAGTTTCATACAATGCTTCTGTGTAGTTTATATTTGAACATATTCTTTTTCCACTATTACCCACTTAGCGCTACGAATGTCCAGTTGCATTTTCTACATCAGAGTGTTTCAAAACTGCTCAATCAAAAGTATGGTTTAACTCTGTTAGCTGTATGCTCAGATCAGAAAGAAGTTTGACAGAATGCTTCTGTGTAGTTTATATTTGAATATATTCCTTTTTCCACTACTACGCTCTTAGCGCTCCAAATGTCCAGTTGCATTTTCTACAGAAAGAGTGTTCAGATCTGCTCAATCAAAAGTATGGTTTAACTCTGTTAGCTGAATGCACAGATCAGAAAGAAGTTTCACCGAATGATTCTGTGTAGTTTATATTTGAAGACATTCCTTTTTCCACTATTACCCTCTTAGCGCTCCGAATCTCCACTTGCATTTTCTACAAAAAGAGAGTTTCATAACTGCTCAATCAAAAATATGTTTTATCTCTGTTAACTGAATTTACAGATCAGAAATAAGTTTCACAGAATGCATCTGTGTAGTTTTTATTTGAAGATATTCCTTTTCCCAATGTAGGCCTCTTAGCGCTTAGCATGTCCAATTGCAGTTTCTGCAGAAAGAGTGTTTCAGAACGGCTCAATCAAAAGTAAGGTTCAACTCTGTTAGTTGAATGCACAGAACAGAAAGAATTTTCACAGAATGCTACTGTGTAGTTTATATTTGAATATATTCCTTTTTCCACTATTACCCTCTTAGCGCTCCGAATGTCCACTTGCATTTTCTACAGAAAGAGTGTTCAGAACTGCGCAATCAAAAGTATGGTTTAACTCTGTTAGCTTAATGAACATATCAGAAATAAGTTTCACACAATGCTTCTGTGTAGTTTTTATTTGAAGATATTATTTTTCCCAATATAGGCCTCTTAGCGCTCAGAATATCCAATTGCAGTTTCTACAGAAGGAGTGTTTCAGAAAGGCTCAATCAAAAGTAAGGTTCAACTCTGTTAGTTGAATGCACAGAACAGAAAGAAGTTTCATACAATGCTTCTGTGTAGTTTATATTTGAACATATTCTTTTTTCCACTATTACCGACTTAGCGCTACGAATGTCCAGTTGCATTTCCTACAGACAGAGTGTTTCAAAACTGCTCAATCAAAAGTATGGTTTAACTCTGTTAGCTGAATGCTCAGATCAGAAAGAAGTTTCACAGAATGCTTCTGTGTAGTTTATATTTGAATATATTCCTTTTTCCACTACTACTCTCTTAGCGCTCCAAATGTCCAGTTGCATTTTCTACAGAAAGAGTGTTCAGATCTGCTCAATCAAAAGTATGGTTTAACTCTGTTAGCTGAATGCACAGATCAGAAAGAAGTTTCACAGAATGATTCTGTGTAGTTTATATTTGGAGACATTCCTTTTTCCACTATTACCCTCTTAGCGCTCCGAATCTCCACTTGCATTTTCTACAGAAAGAGTGTTTCCGAACGGCTAAATCAAAACTAAGGTTCAACTCATTTAGTTGAACAAACAGAACAGAAAGAAGTTTCACACAATTCTTCTGTGTAGTTTTTATTTGTAGACATTCTTTTTCCCAATATAGGCCTCTTAACGCTCAGAATGTCCAATTGCAGTTTCTACAGAAAGAGTGTTTCAGAACGGCTCAATCAAAAGTAAGGTTCAACTCTGTTAGTTGAATGCACAGAACAGAAAGAAGTTTCATACAATGCTTCTGTGTAGTTTATATTTGAACATATTCTTTTTCCACTATTACCCACTTAGCGCTACGAATGTCAAGTTGCATTTTCTACATCAGAGTGTTTCAAAACTGCTCAATCAAAAGTATGGTTTAACTCTGTTAGCTGTATGCTCAGATCAGAAAGAAGTTTGACAGAATGCTTCTGTGTAGTTTATATTTGAATATATTCCTTTTTCCACTACTACGCTCTTAGCGCTCCAAATGTCCAGTTGCATTTTCTACAGAAAGAGTGTTCAGATCTGCTCAATCAAAAGTATGGTTTAACTCTGTTAGCTGAATGCACAGATCAGAAAGAAGTTTCACCGAATGATTCTGTGTAGTTTATATTTGAAGACATTCCTTTTTCCACTATTACCCTCTTAGCGCTCCGAATCTCCACTTGCATTTTCTACAAAAAGAGAGTTTCATAACTGCTCAATCAAAAATATGTTTTATCTCTGTTAACTGAATTTACAGATCAGAAATAAGTTTCACAGAATGCATCTGTGTAGTTTTTATTTGAAGATATTCCTTTTCCCAATGTAGGCCTCTTAGCGCTTAGCATGTCCAATTGCAGTTTCTACAGAAAGAGTGTTTCAGAACGGCTCAATCAAAAGTAAGGTTCAACTCTGTTAGTTGAATGCACAGAACAGAAAGAATTTTCACAGAATGCTACTGTGTAGTTTATATTTGAATATATTCCTTTTTCCACTATTACCCTCTTAGCGCTCCGAATGTCCACTTGCATTTTCTACAGAAAGAGTGTTCAGAACTGCGCAATCAAAAGTATGGTTTAACTCTGTTAGCTTAATGAACATATCAGAAATAAGTTTCACACAATGCTTCTGTGTAGTTTTTATTTGAAGATATTATTTTTCCCAATATAGGCCTCTTAGCGCTCAGAATATCCAATTGCAGTTTCTACAGAAAGAGTGTTTCAGAAAGGCTCAATCAAAAGTAAGGTTCAACTCTGTTAGTTGAATGCACAGAACAGAAAGAAGTTTCATACAATGCTTCTGTGTAGTTTATATTTGAACATATTCTTTTTTCCACTATTACCCACTTAGTGCTACGAATGTCCAGTTGCATTTTCTACAGACAGAGTGTTTCAAAACTGCTCAATCAAAAGTATGGTTTAACTCTGTTAGCTGAATGCTCAGATCAGAAAGAAGTTTCACAGAATGCTTCTGTGTAGTTTATATTTGAATATATTCCTTTTTCCACTACTACTCTCTTAGCGCTCCAAATGTCCAGTTGCATTTTCTACAGAAAGAGTGTTCAGATCTGCTCAATCAAAAGTATGGTTTAACTCTGTTAGCTGAATGCACAGATCAGAAAGAAGTTTCACAGAATGATTCTGTGTAGTTTATATTTGGAGACATTCCTTTTTCCACTATTACCCTCTTAGCGCTCCGAATCTCCAATTGCATTTTCTACAGAAAGAGTGTTTCCGAACGGCTAAATCAAAACTAAGGTTCAACTCATTTAGTTGAACAAACAGAACAGAAAGAAGTTTCACACAATTCTTCTGTGTAGTTTTTATTTGTAGACATTCTTTTTCCCAATATAGGCCTCTTAACGCTCAGAATGTCCAATTGCAGTTTCTACAGAAAGAGTGTTTCAGAACGGCTCAATCAAAAGTAAGGTTCAACTCTGTTAGTTGAATGCACAGAACAGAAAGAAGTTTCATACAATGCTTCTGTGTAGTTTATATTTGAACATATTCTTTTTCCACTATTACCCACTTAGCGCTACGAATGTCCAGTTGCATTTTCTACATCAGAGTGTTTCAAAACTGCTCAATCAAAAGTATGGTTTAACTCTGTTAGCTGTATGCTCAGATCAGAAAGAAGTTTCACAGAATGCTTCTGTGTAGTTTATATTTGAATATATTCCTTTTTCCACTACTACGCTCTTAGCGCTCCAAATGTCCAGTTGCATTTTCTACACAAAGAGTGTTCAGATCTGCTCAATCAAAAGTATGGTTTAACTCTTTTAGCTGAATGCACAGATCAGAAAGAAGTTTCACCGAATGATTCTGTGTAGTTTATATTTGAAGACATTACTTTTTCCTCTATTACCCTCTTAGCGCTCCGAATCTCCACTTGCATTTTCTACAAAAAGAGTGTTTCATAACTGCTCAATCAAAAATATGTTTTATCTCTGTTAACTGAAATTACAGATCAGAAATAAGTTTCACAGAATGCATCTGTGTAGTTTTTATTTGAAGATATTCTTTTTCCCAATGTAGGCCTCTTAGCGCTTAGCATGTCCAATTGCAGTTTCTACAGAAAGAGTGTTTCAGAACGGCTCAATCAAAATTAAGGTTCAACTCTGTTAGTTGAATGCACAGAACAGAAAGAATTTTCACAGAATGCTACTGTGTAGTTTGTATTTGAATATATTCCTTTTTCCACTATTACCCTCTTAGCGCTCCGAATGTCCACTTGCATTTTCTACAGAAAGAGTGTTCAGAACTGCGCAATCAAAAGTATGGTTTAACTCTGTTAGCTTAATGAACATATCAGAAATAAGTTTCACACAATGCTTCTGTGTAGTTTTTATGTGAAGATATTATTTTTCCCAATAGAGGCCTCTTAGCGCTCAGAATGTCCAATTGCAGTTTCTACAGAAAGAGTGTTTCAGAAAGGCTCAATCAAAAGTAAGGTTCAACTCTGTTAGTTGAATGCACAGAACAGAAAGAAGTTTCATACAATGCTTCTGTGTAGTTTATATATGAACATATTCTTTTCTCCACTATTACCCACTTAGCGCTACGAATGTCCAGTTGCATTTTCTACAGAGAGAGTGTTTCAAAACTGCTCAATCAAAAGTATGGTTTAACTCTGTTAGCTGAATGCTCAGATCAGAAAGAAGTTTCACAGAATGCTTCTGTGTAGTTTATATTTGAATATATTCCTTTTTCCACTACTACTCTCTTAGCGCTCCAAATGTCCAGTTGCATTTTCTACAGAAAGAGTGTTCAGATCTGCTCAATCAAAAGTATGGTTTAACTCTGTTAGCTGAATGCACAGATCAGAAAGAAGTTTCACAGAATGATTCTGTGTAGTTTATATTTGGAGACATTCCTTTTTCCACTATTACCCTCTTAGCGCTCCGAATCTCCACTTGCCTTTTCTCCATAAAGAGTGTTTCAGAACGGGTCAATCAAAACTAAGGTTCAACTCTTTTAGTTGAACAAACAGAACAGAAAGAAGTTTCACACAATTCTTCTGTGTAGTTTTTATTTTTAGACATTCTTTTTCCCAATATAGGCCTCTTAGCTCTCAGAATGTCCAATTGCAGTTTCTACAGAAAGAGTGTTTCAGAACGGCTCAATCAAAAGTAAGGTTCAACTCTGTTAGTTGAATGCACAGAACAGAAAGAAGTTTCATACAATGCTTCTGTGTAGTTTATATTTGAACATATTCTTTTTTCCACTATTACCCACTTAGCGCTACGAATGTCCAGTTGCATTTTCTACAGACAGAGTGTTTCAAAACTGCTCAATCAAAAGTATGGTTTAACTCTGTTAGCTGAATGCTCAGATCAGAAAGAAGTTTCACAGAATGCTTCTGTGTAGTTTATATTTGAATATATTCCTTTTTCCACTACTACTCTCTTAGCGCTCCAAATGTCCAGTAGCATTTTCTACAGAAAGAGTGTTCAGATCTGCTCAATCAAAAGTATGGTTTAACTCTGTTAGCTGAATGCACAGATCAGAAAGAAGTTTCACAGAATGATTCTGTGTAGTTTATATTTGGAGACATTCCTTTTTCCACTATTACCCTCTTAGCGCTCCGAATCTCCACTTGCCTTTTCTCCATAAAGAGTGTTTCAGAACGGCTCAATCAAAACTAAGGTTCAACTCTTTTAGTTGAACAAACAGAACAGAAAGAAGTTTCACACAATTCTTCTGTGTAGTTTTTATTTGTAGACATTCTTTTTCCCAATATAGGCCTCTTAGCTCTCAGAATGTCCAATTGCAGTTTCTACAGAAAGAGTGTTTCAGAACGGCTCAATCAAAAGTAAGGTTCAACTCTGTTAGTTGAATGCACAGAACAGTAAGAAGTTTCATACAATGCTTCTGTGTAGTTTATATTTGAACATATTCTTTTTTCCACTATTACCCACTTAGCGCTACGAATGTCCAGTTGCATTTTCTACAGACAGAGTGTTTCAAAACTGCTCAATCAAAAGTATGGTTTAACTCTGTTAGCTGTATGCTCAGATCAGAAAGAAGTTTCACAGAATGCTTCTGTGTAGTTTATATTTGAATATATTCCTTTTTCCACTACTACGCTCTTAGCGCTCCAAATGTCCAGTTGCATTTTCTACACAAAGAGTGTTCAGATCTGCTCAATCAAAAGTATGGTTTAACTCTTTTAGCTGAATGCACAGATCAGAAAGAAGTTTCACCGAATGATTCTGTGTAGTTTATATTTGAAGACATTACTTTTTCCTCTATTACCCTCTTAGCGCTCCGAATCTCCACTTGCATTTTCTACAAAAAGAGTGTTTCATAACTGCTCAATCAAAAATATGTTTTATCTCTGTTAACTGAAATTACAGATCAGAAATAAGTTTCACAGAATGCATCTGTGTAGTTTTTATTTGAAGATATTCTTTTTCCCAATGTAGGCCTCTTAGCGCTTAGCATGTCCAATTGCAGTTTCTACAGAAAGAGTGTTTCAGAACGGCTCAATCAAAAGTAAGGTTCAACTCTGTTAGTTGAATGCACAGAACAGAAAGAATTTTCACAGAATTCTACTGTGTAGTTTATATTTGAATATATTCCTTTTTCCACTATTACCCTCTTAGCGCTCCGAATGTCCACTTGCATTTTCTACAGAAAGAGTGTTCAGAACTGCGCAATCAAAAGTATGGTTTAACTCTGTTAGCTTAATGAACATATCAGAAATAAGTTTCACACAATGCTTCTGTGTAGTTTTTATTTGAAGATATTATTTTTCCCAATATAGGCCTCTTAGCGCTCAGAATATCCAATTGCAGTTTCTACAGAAAGAGTGTTTCAGAAAGGCTCAATCAAAAGTAAGGTTCAACTCTGTTAGTTGAATGCACAGAACAGAAAGAAGTTTCATACAATGCTTCTGTGTAGTTTATATTTGAACATATTCTTTTTTCCACTATTACCCACTTAGCGCTACGAATGTCCAGTTGCATTTTCTACAGACAGAGTGTTTCAAAACTGCTCAATCAAAAGTATGGTTTAACTCTGTTAGCTGAATGCTCAGATCAGAAAGAAGTTTCACAGAATGCTTCTGTGTAGTTTATATTTGAATATATTCCTTTTTCCACTACTACTCTCTTAGCGCTCCAAATGTCCAGTTGCATTTTCTACAGAAAGAGTGTTCAGATCTGCTCAATCAAAAGTATGGTTTAACTCTGTTAGCTGAATGCACAGATCAGAAAGAAGTTTCACAGAATGATTCTGTGTAGTTTATATTTGGAGACATTCCTTTTTCCACTATTACCCTCTTAGCGCTCCGAATCTCCACTTGCATTTTCTACAGAAAGAGTGTTTCCGAACGGCTAAATCAAAACTAAGGTTCAACTCATTTAGTTGAACAAACAGAACAGAAAGAAGTTTCACACAATTCTTCTGTGTAGTTTTTATTGTAGACATTCTTTTTCCCAATATAGGCCTCTTAACGCTCAGAATGTCCAATTGCAGTTTCTACAGAAAGAGTGTTTCAGAACGGCTCAATCAAAAGTAAGGTTCAACTCTGTTAGTTGAATGCACAGAACAGAAAGAAGTTTCATACAATGCTTCTGTGTAGTTTATATTTGAACATATTCTTTTTCCACTATTACCCACTTAGCGCTACGAATGTCCAGTTGCATTTTCTACATCAGAGTGTTTCAAAACTGCTCAATCAAAAGTATGGTTTAACTCTGTTAGCTGTATGCTCAGATCAGAAAGAAGTTTCACAGAATGCTTCTGTGTAGTTTATATTTGAATATATTCCTTTTTCCACTACTACGCTCTTAGCGCTCCAAATGTCCAGTTGCATTTTCTACAGAAAGAGTGTTCAGATCTGCTCAATCAAAAGTATGGTTTAACTCTGTTAGCTGAATGCACAGATCAGAAAGAAGTTTCACCGAATGATTCTGTGTAGTTTATATTTGAAGACATTCCTTTTTCCACTATTACCCTCTTAGCGCTCCGAATCTCCACTTGCATTTTCTACAAAAAGAGAGTTTCATAACTGCTCAATCAAAAATATGTTTTATCTCTGTTAACTGAATTTACAGATCAGAAATAAGTTTCACAGAATGCATCTGTGTAGTTTTTATTTGAAGATATTCCTTTTCCCAATGTAGGCCTCTTAGCGCTTAGCATGTCCAATTGCAGTTTCTACAGAAAGAGTGTTTCAGAACGGCTCAATCAAAAGTAAGGTTCAACTCTGTTAGTTGAATGCACAGAACAGAAAGAATTTTCACAGAATGCTACTGTGTAGTTTATATTTGAATATATTCCTTTTTCCACTATTACCCTCTTAGCGCTCCGAATGTCCACTTGCATTTTCTACAGAAAGAGTGTTCAGAACTGCGCAATCAAAAGTATGGTTTAACTCTGTTAGCTTAATGAACATATCAGAAATAAGTTTCACACAATGCTTCTGTGTAGTTTTTATTTGAAGATATTATTTTTCCCAATATAGGCCTCTTAGCGCTCAGAATATCCAATTGCAGTTTCTACAGAAAGAGTGTTTCAGAAAGGCTCAATCAAAAGTAAGGTTCAACTCTGTTAGTTGAATGCACAGAACAGAAAGAAGTTTCATACAATGCTTCTGTGTAGTTTATATTTGAACATATTCTTTTTTCCACTATTACCCACTTAGCGCTACGAATGTCCAGTTGCATTTTCTACAGACAGAGTGTTTCAAAACTGCTCAATCAAAAGTATGGTTTAACTCTGTTAGCTGAATGCTCAGATCAGAAAGAAGTTTCACAGAATGCTTCTGTGTAGTTTATATTTGAATATATTCCTTTTTCCACTACTACTCTCTTAGCGCTCCAAATGTCCAGTTGCATTTTCTACAGAAAGAGTGTTCAGATCTGCTCAATCAAAAGTATGGTTTAACTCTGTTAGCTGAATGCACAGATCAGAAAGAAGTTTCACAGAATGATTCTGTGTAGTTTATATTTGGAGACATTCCTTTTTCCACTATTACCCTCTTAGCGCTCCGAATCTCCACTTGCATTTTCTACAGAAAGAGTGTTTCCGAACGGCTAAATCAAAACTAAGGTTCAACTCATTTAGTTGAACAAACAGAACAGAAAGAAGTTTCACACAATTCTTCTGTGTAGTTTTTATTTGTAGACATTCTTTTTCCCAATATAGGCCTCTTAACGCTCAGAATGTCCAATTGCAGTTTCTACAGAAAGAGTGTTTCAGAACGGCTCAATCAAAAGTAAGGTTCAACTCTGTTAGTTGAATGCACAGAACAGAAAGAAGTTTCATACAATGCTTCTGTGTAGTTTATATTTGAACATATTCTTTTTCCACTATTACCCACTTAGCGCTACGAATGTCCAGTTGCATTTTCTACATCAGAGTGTTTCAAAACTGCTCAATCAAAAGTATGGTTTAACTCTGTTAGCTGTATGCTCAGATCAGAAAGAAGTTTGACAGAATGCTTCTGTGTAGTTTATATTTGAATATATTCCTTTTTCCACTACTACGCTCTTAGCGCTCCAAATGTCCAGTTGCATTTTCTACAGAAAGAGTGTTCAGATCTGCTCAATCAAAAGTATGGTTTAACTCTGTTAGCTGAATGCACAGATCAGAAAGAAGTTTCACCGAATGATTCTGTGTAGTTTATATTTGAAGACATTCCTTTTTCCACTATTACCCTCTTAGCGCTCCGAATCTCCACTTGCATTTTCTACAAAAAGAGAGTTTCATAACTGCTCAATCAAAAATATGTTTTATCTCTGTTAACTGAATTTACAGATCAGAAATAAGTTTCACAGAATGCATCTGTGTAGTTTTTATTTGAAGATATTCCTTTTCCCAATGTAGGCCTCTTAGCGCTTAGCATGTCCAATTGCAGTTTCTGCAGAAAGAGTGTTTCAGAACGGCTCAATCAAAAGTAAGGTTCAACTCTGTTAGTTGAATGCACAGAACAGAAAGAATTTTCACAGAATGCTACTGTGTAGTTTATATTTGAATATATTCCTTTTTCCACTATTACCCTCTTAGCGCTCCGAATGTCCACTTGCATTTTCTACAGAAAGAGTGTTCAGAACTGCGCAATCAAAAGTATGGTTTAACTCTGTTAGCTTAATGAACATATCAGAAATAAGTTTCACACAATGCTTCTGTGTAGTTTTTATTTGAAGATATTATTTTTCCCAATATAGGCCTCTTAGCGCTCAGAATATCCAATTGCAGTTTCTACAGAAAGAGTGTTTCAGAAAGGCTCAATCAAAAGTAAGGTTCAACTCTGTTAGTTGAATGCACAGAACAGAAAGAAGTTTCATACAATGCTTCTGTGTAGTTTATATTTGAACATATTCTTTTTTCCACTATTACCGACTTAGCGCTACGAATGTCCAGTTGCATTTTCTACAGACAGAGTGTTTCAAAACTGCTCAATCAAAAGTATGGTTTAACTCTGTTAGCTGAATGCTCAGATCAGAAAGAAGTTTCACAGAATGCTTCTGTGTAGTTTATATTTGAATATATTCCTTTTTCCACTACTACTCTCTTAGCGCTCCAAATGTCCAGTTGCATTTTCTACAGAAAGAGTGTTCAGATCTGCTCAATCAAAAGTATGGTTTAACTCTGTTAGCTGAATGCACAGATCAGAAAGAAGTTTCACAGAATGATTCTGTGTAGTTTATATTTGGAGACATTCCTTTTTCCACTATTACCCTCTTAGCGCTCCGAATCTCCACTTGCATTTTCTACAGAAAGAGTGTTTCCGAACGGCTAAATCAAAACTAAGGTTCAACTCATTTAGTTGAACAAACAGAACAGAAAGAAGTTTCACACAATTCTTCTGTGTAGTTTTTATTTGTAGACATTCTTTTTCCCAATATAGGCCTCTTAACGCTCAGAATGTCCAATTGCAGTTTCTACAGAAAGAGTGTTTCAGAACGGCTCAATCAAAAGTAAGGTTCAACTCTGTTAGTTGAATGCACAGAACAGAAAGAAGTTTCATACAATGCTTCTGTGTAGTTTATATTTGAACATATTCTTTTTCCACTATTACCCACTTAGCGCTACGAATGTCCAGTTGCATTTTCTACATCAGAGTGTTTCAAAACTGCTCAATCAAAAGTATGGTTTAACTCTGTTAGCTGTATGCTCAGATCAGAAAGAAGTTTGACAGAATGCTTCTGTGTAGTTTATATTTGAATATATTCCTTTTTCCACTACTACGCTCTTAGCGCTCCAAATGTCCAGTTGCATTTTCTACAGAAAGAGTGTTCAGATCTGCTCAATCAAAAGTATGGTTTAACTCTGTTAGCTGAATGCACAGATCAGAAAGAAGTTTCACCGAATGATTCTGTGTAGTTTATATTTGAAGACATTCCTTTTTCCACTATTACCCTCTTAGCGCTCCGAATCTCCACTTGCATTTTCTACAAAAAGAGAGTTTCATAACTGCTCAATCAAAAATATGTTTTATCTCTGTTAACTGAATTTACAGATCAGAAATAGGTTTCACAGAATGCATCTGTGTAGTTTTTATTTGAAGATATTCCTTTTCCCAATGTAGGCCTCTTAGCGCTTAGCATGTCCAATTGCAGTTTCTACAGAAAGAGTGTTTCAGAACGGCTCAATCAAAAGTAAGGTTCAACTCTGTTAGTTGAATGCACAGAACAGAAAGAATTTTCACAGAATGCTACTGTGTAGTTTATATTTGAATATATTCCTTTTTCCACTATTACCCTCTTAGCGCTCCGAATGTCCACTTGCATTTTCTACAGAAAGAGTGTTCAGAACTGCGCAATCAAAAGTATGGTTTAACTCTGTTAGCTTAATGAACATATCAGAAATAAGTTTCACACAATGCTTCTGTGTAGTTTTTATTTGAAGATATTATTTTTCCCAATATAGGCCTCTTAGCGCTCAGAATATCCAATTGCAGTTTCTACAGAAAGAGTGTTTCAGAAAGGCTCAATCAAAAGTAAGGTTCAACTCTGTTAGTTGAATGCACAGAACAGAAAGAAGTTTCATACAATGCTTCTGTGTAGTTTATATTTGAACATATTCTTTTTTCCACTATTACCCACTTAGCGCTACGAATGTCCAGTTGCATTTTCTACAGACAGAGTGTTTCAAAACTGCTCAATCAAAAGTATGGTTTAACTCTGTTAGCTGAATGCTCAGATCAGAAAGAAGTTTCACAGAATGCTTCTGTGTAGTTTATATTTGAATATATTCCTTTTTCCACTACTACTCTCTTAGCGCTCCAAATGTCCAGTTGCATTTTCTACAGAAAGAGTGTTCAGATCTGCTCAATCAAAAGTATGGTTTAACTCTGTTAGCTGAATGCACAGATCAGAAAGAAGTTTCACAGAATGATTCTGTGTAGTTTATATTTGGAGACATTCCTTTTTCCACTATTACCCTCTTAGCGCTCCGAATCTCCACTTGCATTTTCTACAGAAAGAGTGTTTCCGAACGGCTAAATCAAAACTAAGGTTCAACTCATTTAGTTGAACAAACAGAACAGAAAGAAGTTTCACACAATTCTTCTGTGTAGTTTTTATTTGTAGACATTCTTTTTCCCAATATAGGCCTCTTAACGCTCAGAATGTCCAATTGCAGTTTCTACAGAAAGAGTGTTTCAGAACGGCTCAATCAAAAGTAAGGTTCAACTCTGTTAGTTGAATGCACAGAACAGAAAGAAGTTTCATACAATGCTTCTGTGTAGTTTATATTTGAACATATTCTTTTTCCACTATTACCCACTTAGCGCTACGAATGTCCAGTTGCATTTTCTACATCAGAGTGTTTCAAAACTGCTCAATCAAAAGTATGGTTTAACTCTGTTAGCTGTATGTTCAGATCAGAAAGAAGTTTCACAGAATGCTTCTGTGTAGTTTATATTTGAATATATTCCTTTTTCCACTACTACGCTCTTAGCGCTCCAAATGTCCAGTTGCATTTTCTACACAAAGAGTGTTCAGATCTGCTCAATCAAAAGTATGGTTTAACTCTTTTAGCTGAATGCACAGATCAGAAAGAAGTTTCACCGAATGATTCTGTGTAGTTTATATTTGAAGACATTACTTTTTCCTCTATTACCCTCTTAGCGCTCCGAATCTCCACTTGCATTTTCTACAAAAAGAGTGTTTCATAACTGCTCAATCAAAAATATGTTTTATCTCTGTTAACTGAAATTACAGATCAGAAATAAGTTTCACAGAATGCATCTGTGTAGTTTTTATTTGAAGATATTCTTTTTCCCAATGTAGGCCTCTTAGCGCTTAGCATGTCCAATTGCAGTTTCTACAGAAAGAGTGTTTCAGAACGGCTCAATCAAAAGTAAGGTTCAACTCTGTTAGTTGAATGCACAGAACAGAAAGAATTTTCACAGAATGCTACTGTGTAGTTTGTATTTGAATATATTCCTTTTTCCACTATTACCCTCTTAGCGCTCCGAATGTCCACTTGCATTTTCTACAGAAAGAGTGTTCAGAACTGCGCAATCAAAAGTATGGTTTAACTCTGTTAGCTTAATGAACATATCAGAAATAAGTTTCACACAATGCTTCTGTGTAGTTTTTATTTGAAGATATTATTTTTCCCAATATAGGCCTCTTAGCGCTCAGAATGTCCAATTGCAGATTCTACAGAAAGAGTGTTTCAGAAAGGCTCAATTATAAGTAAGGTTCAACTCTGTTAGTTGAATGCACAGAACAGAAAGAAGTTTCATACAATGCTTCTGTGTAGTTTATATTTGAACATATTCTTTTTTCCACTATTACCCACTTAGCGCTACGAATGTCCAGTGGCATTTTCTACAGAGAGAGTGTTTCAAAACTGCTCAATCAAAAGTATGGTTTAACTCTGTTAGCTGAATGCTCAGATCAGAAAGAAGTTTCACAGAATGCTTCTGTGTAGTTTATATTTGAATATATTCCTTTTTCCACTACTACTCTCTTAGCGCTCCAAATGTCCAGTTGCATTTTCTACAGAAAGAGTGTTCAGATCTGCTCAATCAAAAGTATGGTTTAACTCTGTTAGCTGAATGCACAGATCAGAAAGAAGTTTCACAGAATGATTCTGTGTAGTTTATATTTGGAGACATTCCTTTTTCCACTATTACCCTCTTAGCGCTCCGAATCTCCACTTGCCTTTTCTCCATAAAGAGTGTTTCAGAACGGCTCAATCAAAACTAAGGTTCAACTCTTGTAGTTGAACAAACAGAACAGAAAGAAGTTTCACACAATTCTTCTGTGTAGTTTTTATTTTTAGACATTCTTTTTCCCAATATAGGCCTCTTAGCTCTCAGAATGTCCAATTGCAGTTTCTACAGAAAGAGTGTTTCAGAACGGCTCAATCAAAACTAAGGTTCAACTCTTTTAGTTGAATGCACAGAACAGAAAGAAGTTTCATACAATGCTTCTGTGTAGTTTATATTTGAACATATTCTTTTTTCCACTATTACCCACTTAGCGCTACGAATGTGCAGTTGCATTTTCTACAGACAGAGTGTTTCAAAACTGCTCAATCAAAAGTATGGTTTAACTCTGTTAGCTGTATGCTCAGATCAGAAAGTAGTTTCACAGAATGCTTCTGTGTAGTTTATATTTGAATATATTCCTTTTTCCACTACTACGCTCTTAGTGCTCCAAATGTCCAGTTGCATTTTCTACACAAAGAGTGTTCAGATCTGCTCAATCAAAAGTATGGTTTAACTCTTTTAGCTGAATGCACAGATCAGAAAGAAGTTTCACCGAATTATTCTGTGTAGTTTATATTTGAAGACATTACTTTTTCCTCTATTACCCTCTTAGCGCTCCGAATCTCCACTTGCATTTTCTACAAAAAGAGTGTTTCATAACTGCTCAATCAAAAATATGTTTTATCTCTGTTAACTGAAATTACAGATCAGAAATAAGTTTCACAGAATGCATCTGTGTAGTTTTTATTTGAAGATATTCTTTTTCCCAATGTAGGCCTCTTAGCGCTTAGCATGTCCAATTGCAGTTTCTACAGAAAGAGTGTTTCAGAACGGCTCAATCAAAAGTAAGGTTCAACTCTGTTAGTTGAATGCACAGAACAGAAAGAATTTTCACAGAATTCTACTGTGTAGTTTATATTTGAATATATTCCTTTTTCCACTATTACCCTCTTAGCGCTCCGAATGTCCACTTGCATTTTCTACAGAAAGAGTGTTCAGAACTGCGCAATCAAAAGTATGGTTTAACTCTGTTAGCTTAATGAACATATCAGAAATAAGTTTCACACAATGCTTCTGTGTAGTTTTTATTTGAAGATATTATTTTTCCCAATATACGCCTCTTAGCGCTCAGAATATCCAATTGCAGTTTCTACAGAAAGAGTGTTTCAGAAAGGCTCAATCAAAAGTAAGGTTCAACTCTGTTAGTTGAATGCACAGAACAGAAAGAAGTTTCATACAATGCTTCTGTGTAGTTTATATTTGAACATATTCTTTTTTCCACTATTACCCACTTAGCGCTACGAATGTCCAGTTGCATTTTCTACAGACAGAGTGTTTCAAAACTGCTCAATCAAAAGTATGGTTTAACTCTGTTAGCTGAATGCTCAGATCAGAAAGAAGTTTCACAGAATGCTTCTGTGTAGTTTATATTTGAATATATTCCTTTTTCCACTACTACTCTCTTAGCGCTCCAAATGTCCAGTTGCATTTTCTACAGAAAGAGTGTTCAGATCTGCTGAATCAAAAGTATGGTTTAACTCTGTTAGCTGAATGCACAGATCAGAAAGAAGTTTCACAGAATGATTCTGTGTAGTTTATATTTGGAGACATTCCTTTTTCCACTATTACCCTCTTAGCGCTCCGAATCTCCACTTGAATTTCTACAGAAAGAGTGTTTCCGAACGGCTAAATCAAAACTAAGGTTCAACTCATTTAGTTGAACAAACAGAACAGAAAGAAGTTTCACACAATTCTTCTGTGTAGTTTTTATTTGTAGACATTCTTTTTCCCAATATAGGCCTCTTAACGCTCAGAATGTCCAATTGCAGTTTCTACAGAAAGAGTGTTTCAGAACGGCTCAATCAAAAGTAAGGTTCAACTCTGTTAGTTGAATGCACAGAACAGAAAGAAGTTTCATACAATGCTTCTGTGTAGTTTATATTTGAACATATTCTTTTTCCACTATTACCCACTTAGCGCTACGAATGTCCAGTTGCATTTTCTACATCAGAGTGTTTCAAAACTGCTCAATCAAAAGTATGGTTTAACTCTGTTAGCTGTATGCTCAGATCAGAAAGAATTTTCACAGAATGCTTCTGTGTAGTTTATATTTGAATATATTCCTTTTTCCACTACTACGCTCTTAGCGCTCCAAATGTCCAGTTGCATTTTCTACAGAAAGAGTGTTCAGATCTGCTCAATCAAAAGTATGGTTTAACTCTGTTAGCTGAATGCACAGATCAGAAAGAAGTTTCACCGAATGATTCTGTGTAGTTTATATTTGAAGACATTCCTTTTTCCACTATTACCCTCTTAGCGCTCCGAATCTCCACTTGCATTTTCTACAAAAAGAGAGTTTCATAACTGCTCAATCAAAAATATGTTTTATCTCTGTTAACTGAATTTACAGATCAGAAATAAGTTTCACAGAATGCATCTGTGTAGTTTTTATTTGAAGATATTCCTTTTCCCAATGTAGGCCTCTTAGCGCTTAGCATGTCCAATTGCAGTTTCTACAGAAAGAGTGTTTCAGAACGGCTCAATCAAAAGTAAGGTTCAACTCTGTTAGTTGAATGCACAGAACAGAAAGAATTTTCACAGAATGCTACTGTGTAGTTTATATTTGAATATATTCCTTTTTCCACTATTACCTTCTTAGCGCTCCGAATGTCCACTTGCATTTTCTACAGAAAGAGTGTTCAGAACTGCGCAATCAAAAGTATGGTTTAACTCTGTTAGCTTAATGAACATATCAGAAATAAGTTTCACACAATGCTTCTGTGTAGTTTTTATTTGAAGATATTATTTTTCCCAATATAGTCCTCTTAGCGCTCAGAATGTCCAATTGCAGATTCTACAGAAAGAGTGTTTCAGAAAGGCTCAATTATAAGTAAGGTTCAACTCTGTTAGTTGAATGCACAGAACAGAAAGAAGTTTCATACAATGCTTCTGTGTAGTTTATATTTGAACATATTCTTTTTTCCACTATTACCCACTTAGCGCTACGAATGTCCAGTTGCATTTTCTACAGAGAGAGTGTTTCAAAACTGCTCAATCAAAAGTATGGTTTAACTCTGTTAGCTGAATGCTCAGATCAGAAAGAAGTTTCACAGAATGCTTCTGTGTAGTTTATATTTGAATATATTCCTTTTTCCACTACTACTCTCTTAGCGCTCCAAATGTCCACTTGCATTTTCTACAGAAAGAGTGTTCAGATCTGCTCAATCAAAAGTATGGTTTAACTCTGTTAGCTGAATGCACAGATCAGAAAGAAGTTTCACAGAATGATTCTGTGTAGTTTATATTTGGAGACATTCCTTTTTCCACTATTACCCTCTTAGCGCTCCGAATCTCCACTTGCCTTTTCTCCATAAAGAGTGTTTCAGAACGGCTCAATCAAAACTAAGGTTCAACTCTTGTAGTTGAACAAACAGAACAGAAAGAAGTTTCACACAATTCTTCTGTGTAGTTTTTATTTTTAGACATTCTTTTTCCCAATATAGGCCTCTTAGCTCTCAGAATGTCCAATTGCAGTTTCTACAGAAAGAGTGTTTCAGAACGGCTCAATCAAAACTAAGGTTCAACTCTTTTAGTTGAATGCACAGAACAGAAAGAAGTTTCATACAATGCTTCTGTGTAGTTTATATTTGAACATATTCTTTTTTCCACTATTACCCACTTAGCACTACGAATGTGCAGTTGCATTTTCTACAGACAGAGTGTTTCAAAACTGCTCAATCAAAAGTATGGTTTAACTCTGTTAGCTGTATGCTCAGATCAGAAAAAGTTTCACAGAATGCTTCTGTGTAGTTTATATTTGAATATATTCCTTTTTCCACTACTACGCTCTTAGCGCTCCAAATGTCCAGTTGCATTTTCTACACAAAGAGTGTTCAGATCTGCTCAATCAAAAGTATGGTTTAACTCTTTTAGCTGAATGCACAGATCAGAAAGAAGTTTCACCGAATGATTCTGTGTAGTTTATATTTGAAGACATTACTTTTTCCTCTATTACCCTCTTAGCGCTCCGAATCTCCACTTGCATTTTCTACAAAAAGAGTGTTTCATAACTGCTCAATCAAAAATATGTTTTATCTCTGTTAACTGAAATTACAGATCAGAAATAAGTTTCACAGAATGCATCTGTGTAGTTTTTATTTGAAGATATTCTTTTTCCCAATGTAGGCCTCTTAGCGCTTAGCATGTCCAATTGCAGTTTCTACAGAAAGAGTGTTTCAGAACGGCTCAATCAAAAGTAAGGTTCAACTCTGTTAGTTGAATGCACAGAACAGAAAGAATTTTCACAGAATTCTACTGTGTAGTTTATATTTGAATATATTCCTTTTTCCACTATTACCCTCTTAGCGCTCCGAATGTCCACTTGCATTTTCTACAGAAAGAGTGTTCAGAACTGCGCAATCAAAAGTATGGTTTAACTCTGTTAGCTTAATGAACATATCAGAAATAAGTTTCAGACAATGCTTCTGTGTAGTTTTTATTTGAAGATATTATTTTTCCCAATATAGGCCTCTTAGCGCTCAGAATATCCAATTGCAGTTTCTACAGAAAGAGTGTTTCAGAAAGGCTCAATCAAAAGTAAGGTTCAACTCTGTTAGTTGAATGCACAGAACAGAAAGAAGTTTCATACAATGCTTCTGTGTAGTTTATATTTGAACATATTCTTTTTTCCACTATTACCCACTTAGCGCTACGAATGTCCAGTTGCATTTTCTACAGACAGAGTGTTTCAAAACTGCTCAATCAAAAGTATGGTTTAACTCTGTTAGCTGAATGCTCAGATCAGAAAAAAGTTTCACAGAATGCTTCTGTGTAGTTTATATTTGAATATATTCCTTTTTCCACTACTACTCTCTTAGCGCTCCAAATGTCCAGTTGCATTTTCTACAGAAAGAGTGTTCAGATCTGCTCAATCAAAAGTATGGTTTAACTATGTTAGCTGAATGCACAGATCAGAAAGAAGTTTCACAGAATGATTCTGTGTAGTTTATATTTGGAGACATTCCTTTTTCCACTATTACCCTCTTAGCGCTCCGAATCTCCACTTGCATTTTCTACAGAAAGAGTGTTTCAGAACGGCTAAATCAAAACTAAGGTTCAACTCATTTAGTTGAACAAACAGAACAGAAAGAAGTTTCACACAATTCTTCTCTGTAGTTTTTATTTGTAGACATTCTTTTTCCCAATATAGGCCTCTTAACGCTCAGAATGTCCAATTGCAGTTTCTACGGAAAGAGTGTTTCAGAACGGCTCAATCAAAAGTAAGGTTCAACACTGTTAGTTGAATGCACAGAACAGAAAGAAGTTTCATACAATGCTTCTGTGTAGTTTATATTTGAACATATTCTTTTTCCACTATTACCCACTTAGCGCTGCGAATGTCCATTTGCATTTTCTACAGACAGAGTGTTTCAAAACTGCTCAATCAAAAGTATGGTTTAACTCTGTTAGCTGTATGCTCAGATCAGAAAGAAGTTTCACAGAATGCTTCTGTGTAGTTTATATTTGAATATATTCCTTTTTCCACTACTACGCTCTTAGCGCTCCAAATGTCCAGTTGCATTTTCTACAGAAAGAGTGTTCAGATCTGCTCAATCAAAAGTATGGTTTAACTCTGTTAGCTGAATGCACAGATCAGAAAGAAGTTTCACCGAATGATTCTGTGTAGTTTATATTTGAAGACATTCCTTTTTCCACTATTACCCTCTTAGCGCTCCGAATCTCCACTTGCATTTTCTACAAAAAGAGAGTTTCATAACTGCTCAATCAAAAATATGTTTTATCTCTGTTAACTGAATTTACAGATCAGAAATAAGTTTCACAGAATGCATCTGTGTAGTTTTTATTTGAAGATATTCCTTTTCCCAATGTAGGCCTCTTAGCGCTTAGCATGTCCAATTGCAGTTTCTACAGAAAGAGTGTTTCAGAACGGCTCAATCAAAAGTAAGGTTCAACTCTGTTAGTTGAATGCACAGAACAGAAAGAATTTTCACAGAATGCTACTGTGTAGTTTATATTTGAATATATTCTTTTTCCACTATTACCCTCTTAGCGCTCCGAATGTCCACTTGCATTTTCTACAGAAAGAGTGTTCAGAACTGCGCAATCAAAAGTATGGTTTAACTTTGTTAGCTTAATGAACATATCAGAAACAAGTTTCACACAATGCTTCTGTGTAGTTTTTATTTGAAGATATTATTTTTCCCAATAGAGGCCTCTTAGCGCTCAGAATGTCCAATTGCAGTTTCTACAGAAAGAGTGTTTCAGAAAGGCTCAATCAAAAGTAAGGTTCAACTCTGTTAGTTGAATGCACAGAACAGAAAGAAGTTTCATACAATGCTTCTGTGTAGTTTATATTTGAACATATTCTTTTTTCCACTATTACCCTCTTAGCGCTACGAATGTCCAGTTGCATTTTCTACAGACAGAGTGTTTCAAAACTGCTCAATCAAAAGTATGGTTTAACTCTGTTAGCTGAATGCTCAGATCAGAAAGAAGTTTCACATAATGCTTCTGTGTAGTTTATATTTGAATATATTCCTTTTTCCACTAGTACTCTCTTAGCGCTCCAAATGTCCAGTTGCATTTTCTACAGAAAGAGTGTTCAGATCTGCTCAATCAAAAGTATGGTTTAACTCTGTTAGCTGAATGCAGAGATCAGAAAGAAGTTTCACAGAATGATTCTGTGTAGTTTATATTTGGAGACATTCCTTTTTCCACTATTACCCTCTTAGCGCTCCGAATCTCCACTTGCATTTTCTACAGAAAGAGTGTTTCAGAACGGCTCAATCAAAACTAAGGTTCAACTCTTTTAGTTGAACAAACAGAACAGAAAGAAGTTTCACACAATTCTTCTCTGTAGTTTTTATTTGTAGACATTCTTTTTCCCAATATAGGCCTCCTAGCGCTCAGAATGTCCAATTGCAGTTTCTACAGAAAGAGTGTTTCAGAACGGCTCAATCAAAAGTAAGGTTCAACTCTGTTATTTGAATGCACAGAAAAGAAAGAAGTTTCATACAATGCTTCTGTGTAGTTTATATTTGAACATATTCTTTTTTCCACTATTACCCACTTAGCGCTACGAATGTCCAGTTTCATTTTCTACAGACAGAGTGTTTCAAAACTGCTCAATCAAAAGTATGGTTTAACTCTGTTAGCTGAATGCTCAGATCAGAAAGAAGTTTCACAGAATGCTTCTGTGTAGTTTATATTTGAATATATTCCTTTTTCCACTACTACGCTCTTAGCGCTCCAAATGTCCAGTTGCATTTTCTACAGAAAGAGTGTTCAGGTGTGCTCAATCAAAAGTATGGTTTAACTCTGTTAGCTGAATGCACAGATCAGAAAGAATTTTCACCGAATGATTCTGTGTAGTTTATATTTGAAGACATTCCTTTTTCCACTATTACCCTCTTAGCGCTCAGAATCTCCACTTGCATTTTCTACAAAAAGAGAGTTTCATAACTGCTAAATCAAAAATGTGTTTTATCTCCGTTAACTGAATTTACAGATCAGAAATAAGTTTCACAGAATACATCTGTGTAGTTTTTATTTGAAGATATTCCTTTTCCCAATGTAGGCCTCTTAGCGCTTAGCATGTCCAATTGCAGTTTCTACAGAAAGAGTGTTTCAGAACGGCTTAATCAAAAGTAAGGTTCAACTCTGTTAGTTGAATGCACAGAACAGAAAGAATTTTCACAGAATGCTACTGTGTAGTTTATATTTGAATATATTCCTTTTTCCACTATTACCCTCTTAGCGCTCCGAATGTCCACTTGCATTTTCTACAGAAAGAGTGTTCAGAACTGCGCAATCAAAAGTATGGTTTAACTCTGTTAGCTTAATGAACATATCAGAAATAAGTTTCAGACAATGCTTCTGTGTAGTTTTTATTTGAAGATATTATTTTTCCCAATATAGGCCTCTTAGCGCTCAGAATATCCAATTGCAGTTTCTACAGAAAGAGTGTTTCAGAAAGGCTCAATCAAAAGTAAGGTTCAACTCTGTTAGTTGAATGCACAGAACAGAAAGAAGTTTCATACAATGCTTCTGTGTAGTTTATATTTGAACATATTCTTTTTTCCACTATTACCCACTTAGCGCTACGAATGTCCAGTTGCATTTTCTACAGACAGAGTGTTTCAAAACTGCTCAATCAAAAGTATGGTTTAACTCTGTTAGCTGAATGCTTAGATCAGAAAGAAGTTTCACATAATGCTTCTGTGTAGTTTATATTTGAATATATTCCTTTTTCCACTAGTACTCTCTTAGCGCTCCAAATGTCCAGTTGCATTTTCTACAGAAAGAGTGTTCAGATCTGCTCAATCAAAAGTATGGTTTAACTCTGTTAGCTGAATGCAGAGATCAGAAAGAAGTTTCACAGAATGATTCTGTGTAGTTTATATTTGGAGACATTCCTTTTTCCACTATTACCCTCTTAGCGCTCCGAATCTCCACTTGCATTTTCTACAGAAAGAGTGTTTCAGAACGGCTCAATCAAAACTAAGGTTCAACTCTTTTAGTTGAACAAACAGAACAGAAAGAAGTTTCACACAATTCTTCTCTGTAGTTTTTATTTGTAGACATTCTTTTTCCCAATATAGGCCTCCTAGCGCTCAGAATGTCCAATTGCAGTTTCTACAGAAAGAGTGTTTCAGAACGGCTCAATCAAAAGTAAGGTTCAACTCTGTTATTTGAATGCACAGAAAAGAAAGAAGTTTCATACAATGCTTCTGTGTAGTTTATATTTGAACATATTCTTTTTTCCACTATTACCCACTTAGCGCTACGAATGTCCAGTTTCATTTTCTACAGACAGAGTGTTTCAAAACTGCTCAATCAAAAGTATGGTTTAACTCTGTTAGCTGAATGCTCAGATCAGAAAGAAGTTTCACAGAATGCTTCTGTGTAGTTTATATTTGAATATATTCCTTTTTCCACTACTACGCTCTTAGCGCTCCAAATGTCCAGTTGCATTTTCTACAGAAAGAGTGTTCAGGTGTGCTCAATCAAAAGTATGGTTTAACTCTGTTAGCTGAATGCACAGATCAGAAAGAATTTTCACCGAATGATTCTGTGTAGTTTATATTTGAAGACATTCCTTTTTCCACTATTACCCTCTTAGCGCTCTGAATCTCCACTTGCATTTTCTACAAAAAGAGAGTTTCATAACTGCTAAAGCAAAAATGTGTTTTATCTCCGTTAACTGAATTTACAGATCAGAAATAAGTTTCACAGAATACATCTGTGTAGTTTTTATTTGAAGATATTCCTTTTCCCAATGTAGGCCTCTTAGCGCTTAGCATGTCCAATTGCAGTTTCTACAGAAAGAGTGTTTCAGAACGGCTTAATCAAAAGTAAGGTTCAACTCTGTTAGTTGAATGCACAGAACAGAAAGAATTTTCACAGAATGCTACTGTGTAGTTTATATTTGAATATATTCCTTTTTCCACTATTACCCTCTTAGCGCTCCGAATGTCCACTTGCATTTTCTACAGAAAGAGTGTTCAGAACTGCGCAATCAAAAGTATGGTTTAACTCTGTTAGCTTAATGAACATATCAGAAATAAGTTTCAGACAATGCTTCTGTGTAGTTTTTATTTGAAGATATTATTTTTCCCAATATAGGCCTCTTAGCGCTCAGAATATCCAATTGCAGTTTCTACAGAAAGAGTGTTTCAGAAAGGCTCAATCAAAAGTAAGGTTCAACTCTGTTAGTTGAATGCACAGAACAGAAAGAAGTTTCATACAATGCTTCTGTGTAGTTTATATTTGAACATATTCTTTTTTCCACTATTACCCACTTAGCGCTACGAATGTCCAGTTGCATTTTCTACAGACAGAGTGTTTCAAAACTGCTCAATCAAAAGTATGGTTTAACTCTGTTAGCTGAATGCTCAGATCAGAAAGAAGTTTCACAGAATGCTTCTGTGTAGTTTATATTTGAATATATTCCTTTTTCCACTACTACTCTCTTAGCGCTCCAAATGTCCAGTTGCATTTTCTACAGAAAGAGTGTTCAGATCTGCTCAATCAAAAGTATGGTTTAACTATGTTAGCTGAATGCACAGATCAGAAAGAAGTTTCACACAATGATTCTGTGTAGTTTATATTTGGAGACATTCCTTTTTCCACTATTACCCTCTTAGCGCTCCGAATCTCCACTTGCATTTTCTACAGAAAGAGTGTTTCAGAACGGCTAAATCAAAACTAAGGTTCAACTCATTTAGTTGAACAAACAGAACAGAAAGAAGTTTCACACAATTCTTCTCTGTAGTTTTTATTTGTAGACATTCTTTTTCCCAATATAGGCCTCTTAACGCTCAGAATGTCCAATTGCAGTTTCTACAGAAAGAGTGTTTCAGAACGGCTCAATCAAAAGTAAGGTTCAACTCTGTTAGTTGAATGCACAGAACAGAAAGAAGTTTCATACAATGCTTCTGTGTAGTTTATATTTGAACATATTCTTTTTCCACTATTACCCACTTAGCGCTACGAATGTCCAGTTGCATTTTCTACAGACAGAGTGTTTCAAAACTGCTCAATCAAAAGTATGGTTTAACTCTGTTAGCTGTATGCTCAGATCAGAAAGAAGTTTCACAGAATGCTTCTGTGTAGTTTATATTTGAATATATTCCTTTTTCCACTACTACGCTCTTAGCGCTCCAAATGTCCAGTTGCATTTTCTACAGAAAGAGTGTTCAGATCTGCTCAATCAAAAGTATGGTTTAACTCTGTTAGCTGAATGCACAGATCAGAAAGAAGTTTCACCGAATGATTCTGTGTAGTTTATATTTGAAGACATTCCTTTTTCCACTATTACCCTCTTAGCGCTCCGAATCTCCACTTGCATTTTCTACAAAAAGAGAGTTTCATAACTGCTCAATCAAAAATATGTTTTATCTCTGTTAACTGAATTTACAGATCAGAAATAAGTTTCACAGAATGCATCTGTGTAGTTTTTATTTGAAGATATTCCTTTTCCCAATGTAGGCCTCTTAGCGCTTAGCATGTCCAATTGCAGTTTCTACAGAAAGAGTGTTTCAGAACGGCTCAATCAAAAGTAATTTTCAACTCTGTTAGTTGAATGCACAGAACAGAAAGAATTTTCACAGAATGCTACTGTGTAGTTTATATTTGAATATATTCTTTTTCCACTATTACCCTCTTAGCGCTCCGAATGTCCACTTGCATTTTCTACAGAAAGAGTGTTCAGAACTGCGCAATCAAAAGTATGGTTTAACTTTGTTAGCTTAATGAACATATCAGAAACAAGTTTCACACAATGCTTCTGTGTAGTTTTTATTTGAAGATATTATTTTTCCCAATAGAGGCCTCTTAGCGCTCAGAATGTCCAATTGCAGTTTCTACAGAAAGAGTGTTTCAGAAAGGCTCAATCAAAAGTAAGGTTCAACTCTGTTAGTTGAATGCACAGAACAGAAAGAAGTTTCATACAATGCTTCTGTGTAGTTTATATTTGAACATATTCTTTTTTCCACTATTACCCTCTTAGCGCTACGAATGTCCAGTTGCATTTTCTACAGACAGAGTGTTTCAAAACTGCTCAATCAAAAGTATGGTTTAACTCTGTTAGCTGAATGCTCAGATCAGAAAGAAGTTTCACAGAATGCTTCTGTGTAGTTTATATTTGAATATATTCCTTTTTCCACTAGTACTCTCTTAGCGCTCCAAATGTCCAGTTGCATTTTCTACAGAAAGAGTGTTCAGATCTGCTCAATCAAAAGTATGGTTTAACTCTGTTAGCTGAATGCACAGATCAGAAAGAAGTTTCACAGAATGATTCTGTGTAGTTTATATTTGGAGACATTCCTTTTTCCACTATTACCCTCTTAGCGCTCCGAATCTCCACTTGCATTTTCTACAGAAAGAGTGTTTCAGAACGGCTCAATCAAAACTAAGGTTCAACTCTTTTAGTTGAACAAACAGAACAGAAAGAAGTTTCACACAATTCTTCTCTGTAGTTTTTATTTGTAGACATTCTTTTTCCCAATATAGGCCTCCTAGCGCTCAGAATGTCCAATTGCAGTTTCTACAGAAAGAGTGTTTCAGAACGGCTCAATCAAAAGTAAGGTTCAACTCTGTTATTTGAATGCACAGAAAAGAAAGAAGTTTCATACAATGCTTCTGTGTAGTTTATATTTGAACATATTCTTTTTTCCACTATTACCCACTTAGCGCTACGAATGTCCAGTTTCATTTTCTACAGACAGAGTGTTTCAAAACTGCTCAATCAAAAGTATGGTTTAACTCTGTTAGCTGAATGCTCAGATCAGAAAGAAGTTTCACAGAATGCTTCTGTGTAGTTTATATTTGAATATATTCCTTTTTCCACTACTACGCTCTTAGCGCTCCAAATGTCCAGTTGCATTTTCTACAGAAAGAGTGTTCAGGTGTGCTCAATCAAAAGTATGGTTTAACTCTGTTAGCTGAATGCACAGATCAGAAAGAATTTTCACCGAATGATTCTGTGTAGTTTATATTTGAAGACATTCCTTTTTCCACTATTACCCTCTTAGCGCTCCGAATCTCCACTTGCATTTTCTACAAAAAGAGAGTTTCATAACTGCTAAATCAAAAATGTGTTTTATCTCCGTTAACTGAATTTACAGATCAGAAATAAGTTTCACAGAATACATCTGTGTAGTTTTTATTTGAAGATATTCCTTTTCCCAATGTAGGCCTCTTAGCGCTTAGCATGTCCAATTGCAGTTTCTACAGAAAGAGTGTTTCAGAACGGCTTAATCAAAAGTAAGGTTCAACTCTGTTAGTTGAATGCACAGAACAGAAAGAATTTTCACAGAATGCTACTGTGTAGTTTATATTTGAATATATTCCTTTTTCCACTGTTACCCTCTTAGCGCTCCGAATGTCCACTTGCATTTTCTACAGAAAGAGTGTTCAGAACTGCGCAATCAAAAGTATGGTTTAACTCTGTTAGCTTAATGAACATATCAGAAACAAGTTTCACACAATGCTTCTGTGTAGTTTTTATTTGAAGATATTATTTTTCTCAATAGAGGCCTCTTAGCGCTCAGAATGTCCAATTGCAGTTTCTACAGAAAGAGTGTTTCAGAAAGGCTCAATCAAAAGTAAGGTTCAACTCTGTTAGTAGAATGCACAGAACAGAAAGAAGTTTCATACAATGCTTCTGTGTAGTTTATATTTGAACATATTCTTTTTTCCACTATTACCCTCTTAGCGCTACGAATGTCCAGTTGCATTTTCTACAGACAGAGTGTTTCAAAACTGCTCAATCAAAAGTATGGTTTAACTCTGTTAGCTGAATGCTCAGATCAGAAAGAAGTTTCACAGAATGCTTCTGTGTAGTTTATATTTGAATATATTCCTTTTTCCACTAGTACTCTCTTAGCGCCCCATATGTCCAGTTGCATTTTCTACAGAAAGAGTGTTCAGATCTGCTCAATCAAAAGTATGGTTTAACTCTGTTAGCTGAATGCACAGATCAGAAAGAAGTTTCACAGAATGATTCTGTGTAGTTTATATTTGGAGACATTCCTTTTTCCACTATTACCCTCTTAGCGCTCCGAATCTCCACTTGCATTTTCTACAGAAAGAGTGTTTCAGAACGGCTCAATCAAAACTAAGGTTCAACTCTTTTAGTTGAACAAACAGAACAGAAAGAAGTTTCACACAATTCTTCTCTGTAGTTTTTATTTGTAGACATTCTTTTTCCCAATATAGGCCTCCTAGCGCTCAGAATGTCCAATTGCAGTTTCTACAGAAAGAGTGTTTCAGAACGGCTCAATCAAAAGTAAGGTTCAACTCTGTTAGTTGAATGCACAGAACAGAAAGAAGTTTCATACAATGCTTCTGTGTAGTTTATATTTGAACATATTCTTTTTCCACTATTACCCACTTAGCGCTACGAATGTCCAGTTGCATTTTCTACAGACAGAGTGTTTCAAAACTGCTCAATCAAAAGTATGGTTTAACTCTGTTAGCTGTATGCTCAGATCAGAAAGAAGTTTCACAGAATGCTTCTGTGTAGTTTATATTTGAATATATTCCTTTTTCCACTACTACGCTCTTAGCGCTCCAAATGTCCAGTTGCATTTTCTACAGAAAGAGTGTTCAGATCTGCTCAATCAAAAGTATGGTTTAACTCTGTTAGCTGAATGCACAGATCAGAAAGAAGTTTCACCGAATGCTTCTGTGTAGTTTATATTTGAAGACATTCCTTTTTCCACTATTACCCTCTTAGCGCTCCGAATCTCCACTTGCATTTTCTACAAAAAGAGAGTTTCATAACTGCTCAATCAAAAATATGTTTTATCTCTGTTAACTGAATTTACAGATCAGAAATAAGTTTCACAGAATGCATCTGTGTAGTTTTTATTTGAAGATATTCCTTTTCCCAATGTAGGCCTCTTAGCGCTTAGCATGTCCAATTGCAGTTTCTACAGAAAGAGTGTTTCAGAACGGCTCAATCAAAAGTAAGGTTCAACTCCGTTAGTTGAATGCACAGAACAGAAAGAATTTTCACAGAATGCTACTGTGTAGTTTATATTTGAATATATTCTTTTTCCACTATTACCCTCTTAGCGCTCCGAATGTCCACTTGCATTTTCTACAGAAAGAGTGTTCAGAACTGCGCAATCAAAAGTATGGTTTAACTCTGTTAGATTAATGAACATATCAGAAACAAGTTTCACACAATGCTTCTGTGTAGTTTTTATTTGAAGATATTGTTTTTCCCAATAGAGGCCTCTTAGCGCTCAGAATGTCCAATTGCAGTTTCTACAGAAAGAGTGTTTCAGAAAGGCTCAATCAAAAGTAAGGTTCAACTCTGTTAGTTGAATGCACAGAACAGAAAGAAGTTTCATACAATGCTTCTGTGTAGTTTATATTTGAACATATTCTTTTTTCCACTATTACCCTCTTAGCGCTACGAATGTCCAGTTGCATTTTCTACAGACAGAGTGTTTCAAAACTGCTCAATCAAAAGTATGGTTTAACTCTGTTAGCTGAATGCTCAGATCAGAAAGAAGTTTCACAGAATGCTTCTGTGTAGTTTATATTTGAATATATTCCTTTTTCCACTAGTACTCTCTTAGCGCTCCAAATGTCCAGTTGCATTTTCTACAGAAAGAGTGTTCAGATCTGCTCAATCAAAAGTATGGTTTAACTCTGTTAGCTGAATGCACAGATCAGAAAGAAGTTTCACAGAATGATTCTGTGTAGTTTATATTTGGAGACATTCCTTTTTCCACTATTACCCTCTTAGCGCTCCGAATCTCCACTTGCATTTTCTACAGAAAGAGTGTTTCAGAACGGCTCAATCAAAACTAAGGTTCAACTCTTTTAGTTGAACAAAGAGAACAGAAAGAAGTTTCACACAATTCTTCTCTGTAGTTTTTATTTGTAGACATTCTTTTTCCCAATATAGGCCTCCTAGCGCTCAGAATGTCCAATTGCAGTTTCTACAGAAAGAGTGTTTCAGAACGGCTCAATCAAAAGTAAGGTTCAACTCTGTTATTTGAATGCACAGAAAAGAAAGAAGTTTCATACAATGCTTCTGTGTAGTTTATATTTGAACATATTCTTTTTTCCACTATTACCCACTTAGCGCTACGAATGTCCAGTTTCATTTTCTACAGACAGAGTGTTTCAAAACTGCTCAATCAAAAGTATGGTTTAACTCTGTTAGCTGAATGCTCAGATCAGAAAGAAGTTTCACAGAATGCTTCTGTGTAGTTTATATTTGAATATATTCCTTTTTCCACTACTACGCTCTTAGCGCTCCAAATGTCCAGTTGCATTTTCTACAGAAAGAGTGTTCAGGTGTGCTCAATCAAAAGTATGGTTTAACTCTGTTAGCTGAATGCACAGATCAGAAAGAATTTTCACCGAATGATTCTGTGTAGTTTATATTTGAAGACATTCCTTTTTCCACTATTACCCTCTTAGCGCTCCGAATCTACACTTGCATTTTCTACAAAAAGAGAGTTTCATAACTGCTAAATCAAAAATATGTTTTATCTCCGTTAACTGAATTTACAGATCAGAAATAAGTTTCACAGAATACATCTGTGTAGTTTTTATTTGAAGATATTCCTTTTCCCAATGTAGGCCTCTTAGCGCTTAGCATGTCCAATTGCAGTTTCTACAGAAAGAGTGTTTCAGAACGGCTTAATCAAAAGTAAGGTTCAACTCTGTTAGTTGAATGCACAGAACAGAAAGAATTTTCACAGAATGCTACTGTGTAGTTTATATTTGAATATATTCCTTTTTCCACTATTACCCTCTTAGCGCTCCGAATGTCCACTTGCATTTTCTACAGAAAGAGTGTTCAGAACTGCGCAATCAAAAGTATGGTTTAACTCTGTTAGCTTAATGAACATATCAGAAACAAGTTTCACACAATGCTTCTGTGTAGTTTTTATTTGAAGATATTATTTTTCTCAATAGAGTCCTCTTAGCGCTCAGAATGTCCAATTGCAGTTTCTACAGAAAGAGTGTTTCAGAAAGGCTCAATCAAAAGTAAGGTTCAACTCTGTTAGTAGAATGCACAGAACAGAAAGAAGTTTCATACAATGCTTCTGTGTAGTTTATATTTGAACATATTCTTTTTTCCACTATTACCCTCTTAGCGCTACGAATGTCCAGTTGCATTTTCTACAGACAGAGTGTTTCAAAACTGCTCAATCAAAAATATGGTTTAACTCTGTTAGCTGAATGCTCAGATCAGAAAGAAGTTTCACAGAATGCTTCTGTGTAGTTTATATTTGAATATATTCCTTTTTCCACTAGTACTCTCTTAGCGCCCCATATGTCCAGTTGCATTTTCTACAGAAAGAGTGTTCAGATCTGCTCAATCAAAAGTATGGTTTAACTCTGTTAGCTGAATGCACAGATCAGAAAGAAGTTTCACAGAATGATTCTGTGTAGTTTATATTTGGAGACATTCCTTTTTCCACTATTACCCTCTTAGCGCTCCGAATCTCCACTTGCATTTTCTACAGAAAGAGTGTTTCAGAACGGCTCAATCAAAACTAAGGTTCAACTCTTTTAGTTGAACAAACAGAACAGAAAGAAGTTTCACACAATTCTTCTCTGTAGTTTTTATTTGTAGACATTCTTTTTCCCAATATAGGCCTCCTAGCGCTCAGAATGTCCAATTGCAGTTTCTACAGAAAGAGTGTTTCAGAACGGCTCAATCAAAAGTAAGGTTCAACTCTGTTAGTTGAATGCACAGAACAGAAAGAAGTTTCATACAATGCTTCTGTGTAGTTTATATTTGAACATATTCTTTTTCCACTATTACCCACTTAGCGCTACGAATGTCCAGTTGCATTTTCTACAGACAGAGTGTTTCAAAACTGCTCAATCAAAAGTATGGTTTAACTCTGTTAGCTGTATGCTCAGATCAGAAAGAAGTTTCACAGAATGCTTCTGTGTAGTTTATATTTGAATATATTCCTTTTTCCACTACTACGCTCTTAGCGCTCCAAATGTCCAGTTGCATTTTCTACAGAAAGAGTGTTCAGATCTGCTCAATCAAAAGTATGGTTTAACTCTGTTAGCTGAATGCACAGATCAGAAAGAAGTTTCACCGAATGCTTCTGTGTAGTTTATATTTGAAGACATTCCTTTTTCCACTATTACCCTCTTAGCGCTCCGAATCTCCACTTGCATTTTCTACAAAAAGAGAGTTTCATAACTGCTCAATCAAAAATATGTTTTATCTCTGTTAACTGAATTTACAGATCAGAAATAAGTTTCACAGAATGCATCTGTGTAGTTTTTATTTGAAGATATTCCTTTTCCCAATGTAGGCCTCTTAGCGCTTAGCATGTCCAATTGCAGTTTCTACAGAAAGAGTGTTTCAGAACGGCTCAATCAAAAGTAAGGTTCAACTCCGTTAGTTGAATGCACAGAACAGAAAGAATTTTCACAGAATGCTACTGTGTAGTTTATATTTGAATATATTCTTTTTCCACTATTACCCTCTTAGCGCTCCGAATGTCCACTTGCATTTTCTACAGAAAGAGTGTTCAGAACTGCGCAATCAAAAGTATGGTTTAACTCTGTTAGATTAATGAACATATCAGAAACAAGTTTCACACAATGCTTCTGTGTAGTTTTTATTTGAAGATATTGTTTTTCCCAATAGAGGCCTCTTAGCGCTCAGAATGTCCAATTGCAGTTTCTACAGAAAGAGTGTTTCAGAAAGGCTCAATCAAAAGTAAGGTTCAACTCTGTTAGTTGAATGCACAGAACAGAAAGAAGTTTCATACAATGCTTCTGTGTAGTTTATATTTGAACATATTCTTTTTTCCACTATTACCCTCTTAGCGCTACGAATGTCCAGTTGCATTTTCTACAGACAGAGTGTTTCAAAACTGCTCAATCAAAAGTATGGTTTAACTCTGTTAGCTGAATGCTCAGATCAGAAAGAAGTTTCACAGAATGCTTCTGTGTAGTTTATATTTGAATATATTCCTTTTTCCACTAGTACTCTCTTAGCGCTCCAAATGTCCAGTTGCATTTTCTACAGAAAGAGTGTTCAGATCTGCTCAATCAAAAGTATGGTTTAACTCTGTTAGCTGAATGCACAGATCAGAAAGAAGTTTCACAGAATGATTCTGTGTAGTTTATATTTGGAGACATTCCTTTTTCCACTATTACCCTCTTAGCGCTCCGAATCTCCACTTGCATTTTCTACAGAAAGAGTGTTTCAGAACGGCTCAATCAAAACTAAGGTTCAACTCTTTTAGTTGAACAAAGAGAACAGAAAGAAGTTTCACACAATTCTTCTCTGTAGTTTTTATTTGTAGACATTCTTTTTCCCAATATAGGCCTCCTAGCGCTCAGAATGTCCAATTGCAGTTTCTACAGAAAGAGTGTTTCAGAACGGCTCAATCAAAAGTAAGGTTCAACTCTGTTATTTGAATGCACAGAAAAGAAAGAAGTTTCATACAATGCTTCTGTGTAGTTTATATTTGAACATATTCTTTTTTCCACTATTACCCACTTAGCGCTACGAATGTCCAGTTTCATTTTCTACAGACAGAGTGTTTCAAAACTGCTCAATCAAAAGTATGGTTTAACTCTGTTAGCTGAATGCTCAGATCAGAAAGAAGTTTCACAGAATGCTTCTGTGTAGTTTATATTTGAATATATTACTTTTTCCACTACTACGCTCTTAGCGCTCCAAATGTCCAGTTGCATTTTCTACAGAAAGAGTGTTCAGGTGTGCTCAATCAAAAGTATGGTTTAACTCTGTTAGCTGAATGCACAGATCAGAAAGAATTTTCACCGAATGATTCTGTGTAGTTTATATTTGAAGACATTCCTTTTTCCACTATTACCCTCTTAGCGCTCGGAATCTACACTTGCATTTTCTACAAAAAGAGAGTTTCATAACTGCTAAATCAAAAATATGTTTTATCTCCGTTAACTGAATTTACAGATCAGAAATAAGTTTCACAGAATACATCTGTGTAGTTTTTATTTGAAGATATTCCTTTTCCCAATGTAGGCCTCTTAGCGCTTAGCATGTCCAATTGCAGTTTCTACAGAAAGAGTGTTTCAGAACGGCTTAATCAAAAGTAAGGTTCAACTCTGTTAGTTGAATGCACAGAACAGAAAGAATTTTCACAGAATGCTACTGTGTAGTTTATATTTGAATATATTCCTTTTTCCACTATTACCCTCTTAGCGCTCCGAATGTCCACTTGCATTTTCTACAGAAAGAGTGTTCAGAACTGCGCAATCAAAAGTATGGTTTAACTCTGTTAGCTTAATGAACATATCAGAAACAAGTTTCACACAATGCTTCTGTGTAGTTTTTATTTGAAGATATTATTTTTCTCAATAGAGGCCTCTTAGCGCTCAGAATGTCCAATTGCAGTTTCTACAGAAAGAGTGTTTCAGAAAGGCTCAATCAAAAGTAAGGTTCAACTCTGTTAGTAGAATGCACAGAACAGAAAGAAGTTTCATACAATGCTTCTGTGTAGTTTATATTTGAACATATTCTTTTTTCCACTATTACCCTCTTAGCGCTACGAATGTCCAGTTGCATTTTCTACAGACAGAGTGTTTCAAAACTGCTCAATCAAAAGTATGGTTTAACTCTGTTAGCTGAATGCTCAGATCAGAAAGAAGTTTCACAGAATGCTTCTGTGTAGTTTATATTTGAATATATTCCTTTTTCCACTAGTACTCTCTTAGCGCCCCATATGTCCAGTTGCATTTTCTACAGAAAGAGTGTTCAGATCTGCTCAATCAAAAGTATGGTTTAACTCTGTTAGCTGAATGCACAGATCAGAAAGAAGTTTCACAGAATGATTCTGTGTAGTTTATATTTGGAGACATTCCTTTTTCCACTATTACCCTCTTAGCGCTCCGAATCTCCACTTGCATTTTCTACAGAAAGAGTGTTTCAGAACGGCTCAATCAAAACTAAGGTTCAACTCTTTTAGTTGAACAAACAGAACAGAAAGAAGTTTCACACAATTCTTCTCTGTAGTTTTTATTTGTAGACATTCTTTTTCCCAATATAGGCCTCCTAGCGCTCAGAATGTCCAATTGCAGTTTCTACAGAAAGAGTGTTTCAGAACGGCTCAATCAAAAGTAAGGTTCAACTCTGTTAGTTGAATGCACAGAACAGAAAGAAGTTTCATACAATGCTTCTGTGTAGTTTATATTTGAACATATTCTTTTTCCACTATTACCCACTTAGCGCTACGAATGTCCAGTTGCATTTTCTACAGACAGAGTGTTTCAAAACTGCTCAATCAAAAGTATGGTTTAACTCTGTTAGCTGTATGCTCAGATCAGAAAGAAGTTTCACAGAATGCTTCTGTGTAGTTTATATTTGAATATATTCCTTTTTCCACTACTACGCTCTTAGCGCTCCAAATGTCCAGTTGCATTTTCTACAGAAAGAGTGTTCAGATCTGCTCAATCAAAAGTATGGTTTAACTCTGTTAGCTGAATGCACAGATCAGAAAGAAGTTTCACCGAATGCTTCTGTGTAGTTTATATTTGAAGACATTCCTTTTTCCACTATTACCCTCTTAGCGCTCCGAATCTCCACTTGCATTTTCTACAAAAAGGGAGTTTCATAACTGCTCAATCAAAAATATGTTTTATCTCTGTTAACTGAATTTACAGATCAGAAATAAGTTTCACAGAATGCATCTGTTTAGTTTTTATTTGAAGATATTCCTTTTCCCAATGTAGGCCTCTTAGCGCTTAGCATGTCCAATTGCAGTTTCTACAGAAAGAGTTTTTCAGAACGGCTCAATCAAAAGTAAGGTTCAACTCTGTTAGTTGAATGCACAGAACAGAAAGAATTTTCACAGAATGCTACTGTGTAGTTTATATTTGAATATATTCTTTTTCCACTATTACCCTCTTAGCGCTCCGAATGTCCACTTGCATTTTCTACAGAAAGAGTGTTCAGAACTGCGCAATCAAAAGTATGGTTTAACTCTGTTAGATTAATGAACATATCAGAAACAAGTTTCACACAATGCTTCTGTGTAGTTTTTATTTGAAGATATTATTTTTCCCAATAGAGGCCTCTTAGCGCTCAGAATGTCCAATTGCAGTTTCTACAGAAAGAGTGTTTCAGAAAGGCTCAATCAAAAGTAAGGTTCAACTCTGTTAGTTGAATGCACAGAACAGAAAGAAGTTTCATACAATGCTTCTGTGTAGTTTATATTTGAACATATTCTTTTTTCCACTATTACCCTCTTAGCGCTACGAATGTCCAGTTGCATTTTCTACAGACAGAGTGTTTCAAAACTGCTCAATCAAAAGTATGGTTTAACTCTGTTAGCTGAATGCTCAGATCAGAAAGAAGTTTCACAGAATGCTTCTGTGTAGTTTATATTTGAATATATTCCTTTTTCCACTAGTACTCTCTTAGCGCTCCAAATGTCCAGTTGCATTTTCTACAGAAAGAGTGTTCAGATCTGCTCAATCAAAAGTATGGTTTAACTCTGTTAGCTGAATGCACAGATCAGAAAGAAGTTTCACAGAATGATTCTGTGTAGTTTATATTTGGAGACAGTCCTTTTTCCACTATTACCCTCTTAGCGCTCCGAATCTCCACTTGCATTTTCTACAGAAAGAGTGTTTCAGAACGGCTCAATCAAAACTAAGGTTCAACTCTTTTAGTTGAACAAAGAGAACAGAAAGAAGTTTCACACAATTCTTCTCTGTAGTTTTTATTTGTAGACATTCTTTTTCCCAATATAGGCCTCCTAGCGCTCAGAATGTCCAATTGCAGTTTCTACAGAAAGAGTGTTTCAGAACGGCTCAATCAAAAGTAAGGTTCAACTCTGTTATTTGAATGCACAGAAAAGAAAGAAGTTTCATACAATGCTTCTGTGTAGTTTATATTTGAACATATTCTTTTTTCCACTATTACCCACTTAGCGCTACGAATGTCCAGTTTCATTTTCTACAGACAGAGTGTTTCAAAACTGCTCAATCAAAAGTATGGTTTAACTCTGTTAGCTGAATGCTCAGATCAGAAAGAAGTTTCACAGAATGCTTCTGTGTAGTTTATATTTGAATATATTCCTTTTTCCACTACTACGCTCTTAGCGCTCCAAATGTCCAGTTGCATTTTCTACAGAAAGAGTGTTCAGGTGTGCTCAATCAAAAGTATGGTTTAACTCTGTTAGCTGAATGCACAGATCAGAAAGAATTTTCACCGAATGATTCTGTGTAGTTTATATTTGAAGACATTCCTTTTTCCACTATTACCCTCTTAGCGCTCCGAATCTACACTTGCATTTTCTACAAAAAGAGAGTTTCATAACTGCTAAATCAAAAATATGTTTTATCTCCGTTAACTGAATTTACAGATCAGAAATAAGTTTCACAGAATACATCTGTGTAGTTTTTATTTGAAGATATTCCTTTTCCCAATGTAGGCCTCTTAGCGCTTAGAATGTCCAATTGCAGTTTCTACAGAAAGAGTGTTTCAGAACGGCTTAATCAAAAGTAAGGTTCAACTCTGTTAGTTGAATGCACAGAACAGAAAGAATTTTCACAGAATGCTACTGTGTAGTTTATATTTGAATATATTCCTTTTTCCACTATTACCCTCTTAGCGCTCCGAATGTCCACTTGCATTTTCTACAGAAAGAGTGTTCAGAACTGCGCAATCAAAAGTATGGTTTAACTCTGTTAGCTTAATGAACATATCAGAAACAAGTTTCACACAATGCTTCTGTGTAGTTTTTATTTGAAGATATTATTTTTCTCAATAGAGGCCTCTTAGCGCTCAGAATGTCCAATTGCAGTTTCTACAGAAAGAGTGTTTCAGAAAGGCTCAATCAAAAGTAAGGTTCAACTCTGTTAGTAGAATGCACAGAACAGAAAGAAGTTTCATACAATGCTTCTGTGTAGTTTATATTTGAACATATTCTTTTTTCCACTATTACCCTCTTAGCGCTACGAATGTCCAGTTGCATTTTCTACAGACAGAGTGTTTCAAAACTGCTCAATCAAAAGTATAGTTTAACTCTGTTAGCTGAATGCTCAGATCAGAAAGAAGTTTCACAGAATGCTTCTGTGTAGTTTATATTTGAATATATTCCTTTTTCCACTAGTACTCTCTTAGCGCCCCATATGTCCAGTTGCATTTTCTACAGAAAGAGTGTTCAGATCTGCTCAATCAAAAGTATGGTTTAACTCTGTTAGCTGAATGCACAGATCAGAAAGAAGTTTCACAGAATGATTCTGTGTAGTTTATATTTGGAGACATTCCTTTTTCCACTATTACCCTCTTAGCGCTCCGAATCTCCACTTGCATTTTCTACAGAAAGAGTGTTTCAGAACGGCTCAATCAAAACTAAGGTTCAACTCTTTTAGTTGAACAAACAGAACAGAAAGAAGTTTCACACAATTCTTCTGTGTAGTTTTTATTTGTAGACATTCTTTTTCCCAATATAGGCCTCCTAGCGCTCAGAATGTCCAATTGCAGTTTCTACAGAAAGAGTGTTTCAGAACGGCTCAATCAAAAGTAAGGTTCAACTCTGTTAGTTGAATGCACAGAACAGAAAGAAGTTTCATACAATGCTTCTGTGTAGTTTATATTTGAACATATTCTTTTTCCACTATTACCCACTTAGCGCTACGAATGTCCAGTTGCATTTTCTACAGACAGAGTGTTTCAAAACTGCTCAATCAAAAGTATGGTTTAACTCTGTTAGCTGTATGCTCAGATCAGAAAGAAGTTTCACAGAATGCTTCTGTGTAGTTTATATTTGAATATATTCCTTTTTCCACTACTACGCTCTTAGCGCTCCAAATGTCCAGTTGCATTTTCTACAGAAAGAGTGTTCAGATCTGCTCAATCAAAAGTATGGTTTAACTCTGTTAGCTGAATGCACAGATCAGAAAGAAGTTTCACCGAATGATTCTGTGTAGTTTATATTTGAAGACATTCCTTTTTCCACTATTACCCTCTTAGCGCTCCGAATCTCCACTTGCATTTTCTACAAAAAGAGAGTTTCATAACTGCTCAATCAAAAATATGTTTTATCTCTGTTAACTGAATTTACAGATCAGAAATAAGTTTCACAGAATGCATCTGTGTAGTTTTTATTTGAAAATATTCCTTTTCCCAATGTAGGCCTCTTAGCGCTTAGCATGTCCAATTGCAGTTTCTACAGAAAGAGTGTTTCAGAACGGCTCAATCAAAAGTAAGGTTCAACTCTGTTAGTTGAATGCACAGAACAGAAAGAATTTTCACAGAATGCTACTGTGTAGTTTATATTTGAATATATTCCTTTTTCCACTATTACCCTCTTAGCGCTCCGAATGTACACTTGCATTTTCTACCGAAAGAGGGTTCAGAACTGCGCAATCAAAAGTATGGTTTAACTCTGTTAGCTTAATGAACATATCAGAAATAAGTTTCAAACAATGCTTCTGTGTGGTTTTTATTTCAAGATATTATTTTTCCCAATAGAGGCCTCTTAGCGCTCAGAATGTCCAATTGCAGTTTCTACAGAAAGAGTGTTTCAGAAAGGCTCAATCAAAAGTAAGGTTCAACTCTGTTAGTTGAATGCACAGAACAGAAAGAAGTTTCATACAATGCTTCTGTGTAGTTTATATTTGAACATATTCTTTTTTCCACTATTTCCCTCTTAGCGCTACGAATGTCCAGTTGCATTTTCTACAGACAGAGTGTTTCAATACTGATCAATCAAAAGTATGGTTTAACTCTGTTAGCTGAATGCTCAGATCAGAAAGAAGTTTCACAGAATGCTTCTGTGTAGTTTATATTTGAATATATTCCTTTTTCCACTAGTACTCTCTTAGCGCTCCAAATGTCCAGTTGCATTTTCTACAGAAAGAGTGTTCAGATCTGCTCAATCAAAAGTATGGTTTAACTCTGTTAGCTGAATGCACAGATCAGAAAGAAGTTTCACAGAATGATTCTGTGTAGTTTATATTTGAAGACATTCCTTTTTCCACTATTACCCTCTTAGCGCTCCGAATCTCCACTTGCATTTTCTACAGAAAGAGTGTTTCAGAACGGCTCAATCAAAACTAAGGTTCAACTCTTTTAGTTGAACAAACAGAACAGAAAGAAGTTTCACACAATTCTTCTCTGTAGTTTTTATTTGTAGACATTCTTTTTCCCAATATAGGCCTCCTAGCGCTCAGAATGTCCAATTGCAGTTTCTACAGAAAGAGTGTTTCAGAACGGCTCAATCAAAAGTAAGGTTCAACTCTGTTATTTGAATGCAAAGAAAAGAAAGAAGTTTCATACAATGCTTCTGTGTAGTTTATATTTGAACATATTCTTTTTTCCACTATTACCCACTTAGCGCTACGAATGTCCAGTTTCATTTTCTACAGACAGAGTGTTTCAAAACTGCTCAATCAAAAGTATGGTTTAACTCTGTTAGCTGAATGCTCAGATCAGAAAGAAGTTTCACAGAATGCTTCTGTGTAGTTTATATTTGAATATATTCCTTTTTCCACTACTACGCTCTTAGCGCTCCAAATGTCCAGTTGCATTTTCTACAGAAAGAGTGTTCAGATGTGCTCAATCAAAAGTATGGTTTAACTCTGTTAGCTGAATGCACAGATCAGAAAGAAGTTTCACCGAATGATTCTGTGTAGTTTATATTTGAAGACATTCCTTTTTCCACTATTACCCTCTTAGCGCTCCGAATCTCCACTTGCATTTTCTACAAAAAGAGAGTTTCATAACTGCTCAATCAAAAATATGTTTTATCTCTGTTAACTGAATTTACAGATCAGGAATAAGTTTCACAGAATGCATCTGTGTAGTTTTTATTTGAAGATATTCCTTTTCCCAATGTAGGCCTCTTAGCGCTTAACATGTCCAATTGCAGTTTCTACAGAAAGAGTGTTTCAGAACGGCTCAATCAAAAGTAAGGTTCAACTCTGTTAGTTGAATGCACAGAACAGAAAGTATTTTCACAGAATGCTACTGTGTAGTTTATATTTGAATATATTCCTTTTTCCACTATTACCCTCTTAGCGCTCCGAATGTCCACTTGCATTTTCTTCAGAAAGAGTGTTCAGAACTGCGCAATCAAAAGTATGGTTTAACTTTGTTAGCTTAATGAACATATCAGAAACAGGTTTCACACAATGCTTCTGTGTAGTTTTTATTTGAAGATATTATTTTTCCCAATAGAGGCCTCTTAGCGCTCAGAATGTCCAATTGCAGTTTCTACAGAAAGAGTGTTTCAGAAAGGCTCAATCAAAAGTAAGGTTCAACTCTGTTAGTTGAATGCACAGAACAGAAAGAAGTTTCATACAATGCTTCTGTGTAGTTTATATTTGAACATATTCTTTTTTCCACTATTACCCTCTTAGCGCTACGAATGTCCAGTTGCATTTTCTACAGACAGAGGGTTTCAAAACTGCTCAATCAAAAGTATGGTTTAACTCTGTTAGCTGAATGCTCAGATCAGAAAGAAGTTTCACAGAATGCTTCTGTGTAGTTTATATTTGAATATATTCCTTTTTCCACTAGTACTCTCTTAGCGCTCCAAATGTCCAGTTGCATTTTCTACAGAAAGAGTGTTCAGATCTGCTCAATCAAAAGTATGGTTTAACTCTGTTAGCTGAATGCACAGATCAGAAAGAAGTTTCACAGAATGATTCTGTGTAGTTTATATTTGGAGACATTCCTTTTTCCACTATTACCCTCTTAGCGCTCCGAATCTCCACTTGCATTTTCTACAGAAAGAGTGTTTCAGAACGGCTCAATCAAAACTAAGGTTCAACTCTTTTAGTTGAACAAACAGAACAGAAAGAAGTTTCACACAATACTTCTCTGTAGTTTTTATTTGTAGACATTCTTTTTCCCAATATATGCCTCCTAGCGCTCAGAATGTCCAATTGCAGTTTCTACAGAAAGAGTGTTTCAGAACGGCTCAATCAAAAGTAAGGTTCAACTCTGTTATTTGAATGCACAGAACAGAAAGAAGTTTCATACAATGCTTCTGTGTAGTTTATATTTGAACATATTCTTTTTTCCACTATTACCCACTTAGCGCTACGAATGTCCAGTTTCATTTTCTACAGACAGAGTGTTTCAAAACTGCTCAATCAAAAGTATGGTTTAACTCTGTTAGCTGAATGCTCAGTTCAGAAAGAAGTTTCACAGAATGCTTCTGTGTAGTTTATATTTGAATATATTCCTTTTTCCACTACTACGCTCTTAGCGCTCCAAATGTCCAGTTGCATTTTCTACAGAAAGAGTGTTCAGATGTGCTCAATCAAAAGTATGGTTTAACTCTGTTAGCTGAATGCACAGATCAGAAAGAAGTTTCACCGAATGATTCTGTGTAGTTTATATTTGAAGACATTCCTTTTTCCACTATTACCCTCTTAGCGCTCCGAATCTCCACTTGCATTTTCTACAAAAAGAGAGTTTCATAACTGCTCAATCAAAAATATGTTTTATCTCTGTTAACTGAATTTACAGATCAGAAATAAGTTTCACAGAATGCATCTGTGTAGTTTTTATTTGAAGATATTCCTTTTCCCAATGTAGGCCTCTTAGCGCTTAGCATGTCCAATTGCAGTTTCTACAGAAAGAGTGTTTCAGAACGGCTCAATCAAAAGTAAGGTTCAACTCTGTTAGTTGAATGCACAGAACAGAAAGAATTTTCACAGAATGCTACTGTGTAGTTTATATTTGAATATATTCCTTTTTCCACTATTACCCTCTTAGCGCTCCGAATGTCCACTTGAATTTTCTACAGAAAGAGTGTTCAGAACTGCGCAATCAAAAGTATGGTTTAACTCTGTTAGCTTAATGAACATATCAGAAACAAGTTTCACACAATGCTTCTGTGTAGTTTTTATTTGAAGATATTATTTTTCCCAATAGAGGCCTCTTAGCGCTCAGAATGTCCAATTGCAGTTTCTACAGAAAGAGTGTTTCAGAACGGCTCAATCAAAAGTAAGGTTCAACTCTGTTAGTTGAATGCACAGAACAGAAAGAAGTTTCATACAATGCTTCTGTGTAGTTTATATTTGAACATATTCTTTTTTCCACTATTACCCACTTAGCGCTACGAATGTCCAGTTGCATTTTCTACAGACAGAGTGTTTCAAAACTGCTCAATCAAAAGTATGGTTTAACTCTGTTAGCTGAATGCTCAGATCAGAAAGAAGTTTCACAGAATGCTTCTGTGTAGTTTATATTTGAATATATTCCTTTTTCCACTACTACTCTCTTAGCGCTCCAAATGTCCAGTTGCATTTTCTACAGAAAGAGTGTTCAGATCTGCTCAATCAAAAGTATGGTTTAACTCTGTTAGCTGAATGCACAGATCACAAAGAAGTTTCACAGAATGATTCTGTGTAGTTTATATTTGGAGACATTCCTTTTTCCACTATTACCCTCTTAGCGCTCCAAATCTCCACTTGCATTTTCTACAGAAAGAGTGTTTCAGAACGGCTCAATCAAAACTAATGTTCAACTCTTTTAGTTGAACAAACAGAACAGAAAGAAGTTTCACACAATTCTTCTGTGTAGTTTTTATTTGTAGACATTCTTTTTCCCAATATAGGCCTCTTAGCGCTCAGAATGTCCAATTGCAGTTTCTACAGAAAGAGTGTTTCAGAACGGCTCAATCAAAAGTAAGGTTCAACTCTGTTAGTTGAATGCACAGAACAGAAAAAGTTTCATACAATGCTTCTGTGTAGTTTATATTTGAACATATTCTTTTTTCCACTATTACCCACTTAGCGCTACGAATGTCCAGTTGCATTTTCTACAGACAGAGTGTTTCAAAACTGCTCAATCATAAGTATGGTTTAACTCTGTTAGCTGAATGCTCAGATCAGAAAGAAGTTTCACAGAATGCTTCTGTGTAGTTTATATTTGAAAATATTCCTTTTTCCACTACTACTCTCTTAGCGCTCCAAATGTCCAGTTGCATTTTCTACAGAAAGAGTGTTCAGATCTGCTCAATCAAAAGTATGGTTTAACTCTGTTAGCTGAATGCACAGATCAGAAAGAAGTTTCACCGAATGATTCTGTGTAGTTTATATTTGAAGACATTCCTTTTTCCACTATTACCCTCTTAGCGCTCCGAATCTCCACTTGCATTTTCTACAAAAAGAGTGTTTCATAACTGCTCAATCAAAAATATGTTTTATCTCTGTTAACTGAATTTACAGATCAGAAATAAGTTTCACAGAATGCATCTGTGTAGTTTTTATTTGAAGATATTCTTTTTCCCAATGTAGGCCTCTTAGCGCTTAGCATGTCCAATTGCAGTTTCTACAGAAAGAGTGTTTCAGAACGGCTCAATCAAAAGTAAGGTTCAACTCTGTTAGTTGAATGCACAGAACAGAAAGAATTTTCACAGAATGCTACTGTGTAGTTTATATTTGAATATATTCCTTTTTCCACTATTACCCTCTTAGCGCTCCGAATCTCCACTTGCATTTTCTACAGAAAGAGTGTTCAGAACTGCGCAATCAAAAGTATGGTTTAACTCTGTTAGCTGAATGCACAGATCAGAAAGAAGTTTCACACAATGCTTCTGTGTAGTTTTTATTTGAAGATATTATTTTTCCCAATAGAGGCCTCTTAGCGCTCAGAATGTCCAATTGCAGTTTCTACAGAAAGAGTGTTTCAGAAAGGCTCAATCAAAAGTAAGGTTCAACTCTGTTAGTTGAATGCACAGAACAGAAAGTAGTTTCATACAATGCTTCTGTGTAGTTTATATTTGAACATATTCTTTTTTCCACTATTACCCACTTAGCGCTACGAATGTCCAGTTGCATTTTCTACAGACAGAGTGTTTCAAAACTGCTCAATCAAAAGTATGGTTTAACTCTGTTAGCTGAATGCTCAGATCAGAAAGAAGTTTCACAGAATGCTTCTGTGTAGTTTATATTTGAATATATTCCTTTTTCCACTACTACTCTCTTAGCGCTCCAAATGTCCAGTTGCATTTTCTACAGAAAGAGTGTTCAGATCTGCTCAATCAAAAGTATGGTTTAACTCTGTTAGCTGAATGCTCAGATCAGAAAGAAGTTTCACAGAATCCTTCTGTGTAGTTTATATTTGAATATATTCCTTTTTCCACTACTACTCTCTTAGCGCTCCAAATGTCCAGTTGCATTTTCTACAGAAAGAGTGTTCAGATCTGCTCAATCAAAAGTATGGTTTAACTCTGTTAGCTGAATGCACAGATCAGAAATAAGTTTCACAGAATGATTCTGTGTAGTTTATATTTGGAGACATTCCTTTTTCCACTATTACCCTCTTAGCGCTCCGAATCTCCACTTGCATTTTCTACAGAAAGACTGTTTCAGAACGGCTCAATCAAAACTAAGGTTCAACACTTTTAGTTGAACAAACAGAACAGAAAGAAGTTTCACACAATTCTTCTTTGTAGTTTTTATTTGTAGACATTCTTTTTCCCAATATAGGCCTCCTAGCGCTCAGAATGTCCAATTGCAGTTTCTACAGAAAGAGTGTTTCAGAACGGCTCAATCAAAAGTAAGGTTCAACTATGTTAGTTGAATGCACAGAACAGAAAGAAGTTTCATACAATGCTTCTGTGTAGCTTATATTTGAACATATTCTTTTTTCCACTATTACCCACTTAGCGCTACGAATGTCCAGTTGCATTTTCTACAGACAGAGTGTTTCAAAACTGCTCAATCAAAAGTATGGTTTAACTCTGTTAGCTGAATGCTCAGATCAGAAAGAAGTTTCACAGAATGCTTCTGTGTAGTTTATATTTGAATATATTCCTTTTTCCACTACTACTCTCTTAGCGCACCAAATGTCCAGTTGCATTTTCTACAGAAAGAGTGTTCAGATCTGCTCAATCAAAAGTATGGTTTAACTCTGTTAGCTGAATGCACAGATCAGAAAGAAGTTTCACAGAATGATTCTGTGTAGTTTATATTTGGAGACATTCCTTTTTCCACTATTACCCTCTTAGCGCTCCGAATCTCCACTTGCATTTTCTACAGAAAGAGTGTTTCAGAACGGCTCAATCAAAACTAATGTTCAACTCTTTTAGTTGAACAAACAGAACAGAAAGAAGTTTCACAAAATTCTTCTGTGTAGTTTTTATTTGTAGACATTCTTTTTCCCAATATAGGCCTCTTAGCGCTCAGAATGTCCAATTGCAGTTTCTACAGAAAGAGTGTTTCAGAACGGCTCAATCAAAAGTAAGGTTCAACTCTGTTAGTTGAATGCACAGAACAGAAAAATTTTCATACAATGCTTCTGTGTAGTTTATATTTGAACATATTCTTTTTTCCACTATTACCCACTTAGCGCTACGAATGTCCAGTTGCATTTTCTACAGACAGAGTGTTTCAAAACTGCTCAATCATAAGTATGGTTTAACTCTGTTAGCTGAATGCTCAGATCAGAAAGAAGTTTCACAGAATGCTTCTGTGTAGTTTATATTTGAAAATATTCCTTTTTCCACTACTACTCTCTTAGCGCTCCAAATGTCCAGTTGCATTTTCTACAGAAAGAGTGTTCAGATCTGCTCAATCAAAAGTATGGTTTAACTCTGTTAGCTGAATGCACAGATCAGAAAGAAGTTTCACCGAATGATTCTGTGTAGTTTATATTTGAAGACATTCCTTTTTCCACTATTACCCTCTTAGCGCTCCGAATCTCCACTTGCATTTTCTACAAAAAGAGTGTTTCATAACTGCTCAATCAAAAATATGTTTTATCTCTGTTAACTGAATTTACAGATCAGAAATAAGTTTCACAGAATGCATCTGTGTAGTTTTTATTTGAAGATATTCTTTTTCCCAATGTAGGCCTCTTAGCGCTTAGCATGTCCAATTGCAGTTTCTACAGAAAGAGTGTTTCAGAACGGCTCAATCAAAAGTAAGGTTCAACTCTGTTAGTTGAATGCACAGAACAGAAAGAATTTTCACAGAATGCTACTGTGTAGTTTATATTTGAATATATTCCTTTTTCCACTATTACCCTCTTAGCGCTCCGAATCTCCACTTGCATTTTCTACAGAAAGAGTGTTCAGAACTGCGCAATCAAAAGTATGGTTTAACTCTGTTAGCTGAATGCACAGATCAGAAAGAAGTTTCACACAATGCTTCTGTGTAGTTTTTATTTGAAGATATTATTTTTCCCAATAGAGGCCTCTTAGCGCTCAGAATGTCCAATTGCAGTTTCTACAGAAAGAGTGTTTCAGAAAGGCTCAATCAAAAGTAAGGTTCAACTCTGTTAGTTGAATGCACAGAACAGAAAGTAGTTTCATACAATGCTTCTGTGTAGTTTATATTTGAACATATTCTTTTTTCCACTATTACCCACTTAGCGCTACGAATGTCCAGTTGCATTTTCTACAGACAGAGTGTTTCAAAACTGCTCAATCAAAAGTATGGTTTAACTCTGTTAGCTGAATGCTCAGATCAGAAAGAAGTTTCACAGAATGCTTCTGTGTAGTTTATATTTGAATATATTCCTTTTTCCACTACTACTCTCTTAGCGCTCCAAATGTCCAGTTGCATTTTCTACAGAAAGAGTGTTCAGATCTGCTCAATCAAAAGTATGGTTTAACTCTGTTAGCTGAATGCACAGATCAGAAAGAAGTTTCACAGAATGATTCTGTGTAGTTTATATTTGGAGACATTCCTTTTTCCACTATTACCCTCTTAGCGCTCCGAATGTCCACTTGCATTTTCTACAGAAAGAGTGTTTCAGAACAGCTCAATCAAAACTAAGGTTCAACTCTTTTAGTTGAACAAACAGAACAGAAAGAAGTTTCACACAATTCTTCTGTGTAGTTTTTATTTGTAGACATTCTTTTTCCCAATATAGGCCTCTTAGTGCTCAGAATGTCCAATTGCAGTTTCTACAGAAAGAGTGTTTCAGAACGGCTCAATCAAAGTAAGGTTCAACTCTGTTAGTTGAATGCACAGAACAGAAAGTAGTTTCATACAATGCTTCTGTGTATTTTATATTTGAACATATTCTTTTTCCACTATTACCCACTTAGCGCTACGAATGTCCAGTTGCATTTTCTACAGACAGAGTGTTTCAAAACTGCTCAATCAAAAGTATGGTTTAACTCTGTTAGCTGAATGCTCAGATCAGAAAGAAGTTTCACAGAATGATTCTGTGTAGTTTATATTTGAATATATTCCTTTTTCCACTACTACGCTCTTAGCGCTCCAAATGTCCAGTTGCATTTTCAACAGAAAGAGTGTTCAGATCTGCTCAATCAAAAGTATGGTTTAACTCTGTTAGCTGAATGCACAGATCAGAAAGAAGTTTCACCGAATGATTCTGTGTAGTTTATATTTGAAGACATTCCTTTTTCCACTATTACCCTCTTAGCGCTCCGAATCTCCACTTGCATTTTCTACAAAAAGAGTGTTTCATAACTGCTCAATCAAAAATATGTTTTATCTCTGTTAACTGAATTTACAGATCAGAAATAAGTTTCACAGAATGCGTCTGTGCAGTTTTTATTTGAAGATATTCTTTTTAACAATTTAGGCCTCTTAGCGCTTATCATGTCCAATTGCAGTTTCTACAGAAAGAGTGTTTCAGAACGGCTCAATCAAAAGTAAGGTTCAACTCTGTTAGTTGAATGCACAGAACAGAAAGAATTTTCACAGAATGCTACTGTGTAGTTTATATTTGAATATATTCCTTTTTCCACTATTACCCTCTTAGCGCTCCGAATGTCCACTTGCATTTTCTACAGAAAGAGTGTTCAGAACTGCGCAATCAAAAGTATGGTTTAACTCTGTTAGCTTAATGAACATATCAGAAATAAGTTTCACACAATGCTTCTGTGTAGTTTTTATTTGAAGATATTATTTTTCCCAATATAGGCCTCTTAGCGCTCAGAATGTCCAATTGCAGTTTCTACAGAAAGAGTGTTTCAGAAAGGCTCAATCAAAAGTAAGGTTCAACTCTGTTAGTTGAATGCACAGAACAGAAAGAAGTTTCATACAATGCTTCTGTGTAGTTTATATTTGAACATATTCTTTTTTCCACTATTACCCACTTAGCGCTACGAATGTCCAGTTGCATTTTCTATAGACAGAGTGTTTCAAAACTGCTCAATCATAAGTATGGTTTAACTCAGTTAGCTGAATGCTCAGATCAGAAAGAAGTTTCACAGAATGGTTCTGTGTAGTTTATATTTGAATATATTCCTTTTTCCACTACTACTCTCTTAGCGCTCCAAATGTCCAGTTGCATTTTCTACAGAAAGAGTGTTCAGATGTGCTCAATCAAAAGTATGGTTTAACTCTGTTAGCTGAATGCACAGATCAGAAAGAAGTTTCACAGAATGATTCTGTGTAGTTTATATTTGGAGACATTCCTTTTTCCACTATTACCCTCTTAGCGCTCCGAATCTCCACTTGCATTTTCTACAGAAAGAGTGTTTCAGAACAGCTCAATCAAAACTAAGGTTCAACTCTTTTAGTTGAACAAACAGAACAGAAAGAAGTTTCACACAATTCTTCTGTGTAGTTTTTATTTGTAGACATTCTTTTTCCCAATATAGGCCTCTTAGCGCTCAGAATGTCCAATTGCAGTTTCTACAGAAAGAGTGTTTCAGAACGGCTCAATCAAAAGTAAGGTTCAAATCTGTTAGTTGAATGCACAGAACAGAAAGAAGTTTCATACAATGTTTCTGTGTAGTTTATATTTGAACATATTCTCTTTTCCACTATTACCCACTTAGCGCTACGAATGTCCAGTTGCATTTTCTACAGACAGAGTGTTTCAAAACTGCTCAATCAAAAGTATGGTTTAACTCTGTTAGCTGAATGCTCAGATCAGAAAGAAGTTTCACAGAATGCTTCTGTGTAGTTTATATTTGAATATATTCCTTTTTCCACTACTACGCTCTTAGCGCTCCAAATGTCCAGTTGCATTTTCAACAGAAAGAGTGTTCAGATCTGCTCAATCAAAAGTATGGTTTAACTCTGTTAGCTGAATGCACAGATCAGAAAGAAGTTTCACCGAATGATTCTGTGTAGTTTATATTTGAAGACATTCCTTTTTCCACTATTACCCTCTTAGCGCTCAGAATCTCCACTTGCATTTTCTACAAAAAGAGTGTTTCCTAACTGCTCAATCAAAAATATGTTTTATCTCTGTTAACTGAATTTACAGATCAGAAATAAGTTTCACAGAATGCATCTGTGTAGTTTTTATTTGAAGATATTCTTTTTCCCAATGTAGGCCTCTTAGCGCTTAGCATGTCCAATTGCAGTTTCTACAGAAATAGTGTTTCAGAACGGCTCAATCAAAAGTAAGGTTCAACTCTGTTAGTTGAATGCACAGAACAGAAAGAATTTTCACAGAATGCTACTGTGTAGTTTATATTTGAATATATTCCTTTTTCCACTATTACCCTCTTAGCGCTCCGAATGTCCACTTGCATTTTCTACAGAAAGAGTGTTCAGAACTGCCCAATCAAAAGTATGGTTTAACTCTGTTAGCTTAATGAACATATCAGAAATAAGTTTCACACAATGCTTCTGTGTAGTTTTTATTTGAAGATATTATTTTTCCCAATATAGGCCTCTTAGCGCTCAGAATGTCCAATTGCAGTTTCTACAGAAAGAGTGTTTCAGAAAGGCTCAATCAAAAGTAAGGTTCAACTCTGTTAGTTGAATGCACAGAACAGAAAGTAGTTTCATACAATGCTTCTGTGTAGTTTATATTTGAACATATTCTTTTTTCCACTATTACCCACTTAGCGCTACGAATGTCCAGTTGCATTTTCTACAGACAGAGTGTTTCAAAACTGCTCAATCATAAGTATGGTTTAACTCAGTTAGCTGAATGCTCAGATCAGAAAGAAGTTTCACAGAATGCTTCTGTGTAGTTTATATTTGAATATATTCCTTTTTCCACTACTACTCTCTTAGCGCTCCAATTGTCCAGTTGCATTTTCTACAGAAAGAGTGTTCAGATGTGCTCAATCAAAAGTATGGTTTAACTCTGTTAGCTGAATGCACAGATCAGAAAGAAGTTTCACAGAATGATTCTGTGTAGTTTATATTTGGAGACATTCCTTTTTCCACTATTACCCTCTTAGCGCTCCGAATCTCCACTTGCATTTTCTACAGAAAGAGTGTTTCAGAACAGCTCAATCAAAAATAAGGTTCAACTCTTTTAGTTGAACAAACAGAACAGAAAGAAGTTTCACACAATTCTTCTGTGTAGTTTTTATTTGTAGACATTCTTTTTCCCAATATAGGCCTCTTAGCGCTCAGAATGTCCAATTGCAGTTTCTACAGAAAGAGTGTTTCAGAACGGCTCAATCAAAAGTAAGGTTCAAATCTGTTAGTTGAATGCACAGAACAGAAAGAAGTTTCATACAATGTTTCTGTGTAGTTTATATTTGAACATATTCTCTTTTCCACTATTACCCACTTAGCGCTACGAATGTCCAGTTGCATTTTCTACAGACAGAGTGTTTCAAAACTGCTCAATCAAAAGTATGGTTTAACTCTGTTAGCTGAATGCTCAGATCAGAAAGAAGTTTCACAGAATGCTTCTGTGTAGTTTATATTTGAATATATTCCTTTTTCCACTACTACTCTCTTAGCGCTCCAAATGTCCAGTTGCATTTTCTACAGAAAGAGTGTTCAGATGTGCTCAATCAAAAGTATGGTTTAACTCTGTTAGCTGAATGCACAGATCAGAAAGAAGTTTCACAGAATGATTCTGTGTAGTTTATATTTGGAGACATTCCTTTTTCCACTATTACCCTCTTAGCGCTCCGAATCTCCACTTGCATTTTCTACAGAAAGAGTGTTTCAGAACAGCTCAATCAAAAATAAGGTTCAACTCTTTTAGTTGAACAAACAGAACAGAAAGAAGTTTCACACAATTCTTCTGTGTAGTTTTTATTTGTAGACATTCTTTTTCCCAATATAGGCCTCTTAGCGCTCAGAATGTCCAATTGCAGTTTCTACAGAAAGAGTGTTTCAGAACGGCTCAATCAAAAGTAAGGTTCAAATCTGTTAGTTGAATGCACAGAACAGAAAGAAGTTTCATACAATGTTTCTGTGTAGTTTATATTTGAACATATTCTCTTTTCCGCTATTACCCACTTAGCGCTACGAATGTCCAGTTGCATTTTCTACAGACAGAGTGTTTCAAAACTGCTCAATCAAAAGTATGGTTTAACTCTGTTAGCTGAATGCTCAGATCAGAAAGAAGTTTCACAGAATGCTTCTGTGTAGTTTATATTTGAATATATTCCTTTTTCCACTACTACGCTCTTAGCGCTCCAAATGTCCAGTTGCATTTTCAACAGAAAGAGTGTTCAGATCTGCTCAATCAAAAGTATGGTTTAACTCTGTTAGCTGAATGCACAGATCAGAAAGAAGTTTCACCGAATGATTCTGTGTAGTTTATATTTGAAGACATTCCTTTTTCCACTATTACCCTCTTAGCGCTCAGAATCTCCACTTGCATTTTCTACAAAAGAGTTTTTCATAACTGCTCAATAAAAAATATGTTTTATCTCTGTTAACTGAATTTACAGATCAGAAATAAGATTCACAGAATGCATCTGTGTAGTTTTTATTTGAAGATATTCTTTTTCCCAATGTAGGCCTCTTAGCGCTTAGCATGTCCAATTGCAGTTTCTACAGAAATAGTGTTTCAGAACGGCTCAATCAAAAGTAAGGTTCAACTCTGTTAGTTGAATGCACAGAACAGAAAGAATTTTCACAGAATGCTACTGTGTAGTTTATATTTGAATATATTCCTTTTTCCACTATTACCCTCTTAGCGCTCCGAATGTCCACTTGCATTTTCTACAGAAAGAGTGTTCAGAACTGCGCAATCAAAAGTATGGTTTAACTCTGTTAGCTTAATGAACATATCAGAAATAAGTTTCACACAATGCTTCTGTGTAGTTTTTATTTGAAGATATTATTTTTCCCAATATAGGCCTCTTAGCGCTCAGAATGTCCAATTGCAGTTTCTACAGAAAGAGTGTTTCAGAAAGGCTCAATCAAAAGTAAGGTTCAACTCTGTTAGTTGAATGCACAGAACAGAAAGAAGTTTCATACAATGCTTCTGTGTATTTTATATTTGAACATATTATTTTTCCACTATTACCCACTTAGCGCTACGAATGTCCAGTTGCATTTTCTACAGACAGAGTGTTTCAAAACTGCTCAATCAAAAGTATGGTTTAACTCTGTTAGCTGAATGCTCAGATCAGAAAGAAGTTTCACAGAATGCTTCTGTGTAGTTTATATTTGAATATATTCCTTTTTCCACTACTACGCTCTTAGTGCTCCAAATGTCCAGTTGCATTTTCAACAGAAAGAGTGTTCAGATCTGCTCAATCAAAAGTATGGTTTAACTCTGTTAGCTGAATGCACAGATCAGAAAGAAGTTTCACCGAATGATTCTGTGTAGTTTATATTTGGAGACATTCCTTTTTCCACTATTACCCTCTTAGCGCTCCGAATCTCCACTTGCATTTTCTACAAAAAGAGTGTTTCATAACTGCTCAATCAAAAATATGTTTTATCTCTGTTAACTGAATTTACAGATCAGAAATAAGTTTCACAGAATGCATCTGTGCAGTTTTTATTTGAAGATATTCTTTTTCCCAATTTAGGCCTCTTAGCGCTTAGCATGTCCAATTGCAGTTTCTACAGAAAGAGTGTTTCAGAACGGCTCAATCAAAAGTAAGGTTCAACTCTGTTAGTTGAATGCACAGAACAGAAAGAATTTTCACAGAATGCTACTGTGTAGTTTATATTTGAATATATTCCTTTTTCCACTATTACCCTCTTAGCGCTCCGAATGTCCACTTGCATTTTCTACAGAAAGAGTGTTCAGAACTGCGCAATCAAAAGTATGGTTTAACTCTGTTAGCTTAATGAACATATCAGAAATAATTTTCACACAATGCTTCTGTGTAGTTATTATTTGAAGATATTATTTTTCCCAATATAGGCCTCTTAGCGCTCAGAATGTCCAATTGCAGTTTCTACAGAAAGAGTGTTTCAGAAAGGCTCAATCAAAAATAAGGTTCAACTCTGTTAGTTGAATGCACAGAACAGAAAGGAGTTTCATACAATGCTTCTGTGTAGTTTATATTTGAACATATTCTTTTTTCCACTATTACCCACTTAGCGCTACGAATGTCCAGTTGCATTTTCTACAGACAGAGTGTTTCAAAACTGCTCAATCATAAGTATGGTTTAACTCAGTTAGCTGAATGCTCAGATCAGAAAGAAGTTTCACAGAATGCTTCTGTGTAGTTTATATTTGAATATATTCCTTTTTCCACTACTACTCTCTTAGCGCTCCAAATGTCCAGTTGCATTTTCTACAGAAAGAGTGTTCAGATCTGCTCAATCAAAAATATGGTTTAACTCTGTTAGCTGAATGCACAGATCAGAAAGAAGTTTCACAGAATGATTCTGTGTAGTTTATATTTGGAGACATTCCTTTTTCCACTATTACCCTCTTAGCGCTCCGAATCTCCACTTGCATTTTCTACAGAAAGAGTGTTTCAGAACGGCTCAATCAAAACTAAGGTTCAACTCTTTTAGTTGAACAAACAGAACAGAAAGAAGTTTCACACAATTCTTCTGTGTAGTTTTTATTTGTAGACATTCTTTATCCCAATATAGGCCTCTTAGCGCTCAGAATGTCCAATTGCAGTTTCTACAGAAAGAGTGTTTCAGAACGGCTCAATCAAAAGTAAGGTTCAACTCTGTTAGTTGAATGCACAGAACAGAAAGAAGTTTCATACAATGCTTCTGTGTAGTTTATATTTGAACATATTCTCTTTTCCACTATTACCCACTTAGCGCTACGAATGTCCAGTTGCATTTTCTACAGACAGAGTGTTTCAAAACTGCTCAATCAAAAGTATGGTTTAACTCTGTTAGCTGAATGCTCGGATCAGAAAGAAGTTTCACAGAATGCTTCTGTGTAGTTTATATTTGAATATATTCCTTTTTCCACTACTACGCTCTTAGCGCTCCAAATGTCCAGTTGCATTTTCAACAGAAAGAGTGTTCAGATCTGCTCAATCAAAAGTATGGTTTAACTCTGTTAGCTGAATGCACAGATCAGAAAGAAGTTTCACCGAATGATTCTGTGTAGTTTATATTTGAAGACATTCCTTTTTCCACTATTACCCCCTTAGCGCTCCGAATCTCCACTTGCATTTTCTACAAAAAGAGTGTTTCATAACTGCTCAATCAAAAATATGTTTTATCTCCGTTAACTGAATTTACAGATCAGAAATAAGTTTCACAGAATGCATCTGTGTAGTTTTTATTTGAAGATATTCTTTTTCCCAATGTAGGCCTCTTAGCGCTTAGCATGTCCAATTGCAGTTTCTACAGAAATAGTGTTTCAGAACGGCTCAATCAAAAGTAAGGTTCAACTCTGTTAGTTGAATGCACAGAACAGAAAGAATTTTCACAGAATGCTACTGTGTAGTTTATATTTGAATAAATTCCTTTTTCCACTATTACCCTCTTAGCGCTCCGAATGTCCACTTGCATTTTCTACAGAAAGAGTGTTCAGAACTGCGCAATCAAAAGTATGGTTTAACTCTGTTAGCTTAATGAACATACCAGAAATAAGTTTCACACAATGCTTCTGTGTAGTTTTTATTTGAAGATATTATTTTTCCCAATATAGGCCTCTTAGCGCTCAGAATGTTCAATTGCAGTTTCTACAGAAAGAGTGTTTCAGAAAGGCTCAATCAAAAGTAAGGTTCAACTCTGTTAGTTGAATGCACAGAACAGAAAGAAGTTTCATACAATGCTTCTGTGTATTTTATATTTGAACATATTCTTTTTCCACTATTACCCACTTAGCGCTACGAATGTCCAGTTGCATTTTCTACAGACAGAGTGTTTCAAAACTGCTCAATCAAAAGTATGGTTTAACTCTGTTAGCTGAATGCTCAGATCAGAAAGAAGTTTCACAGAATGCTTCTGTGTAGTTTATATTTGAATATATTCCTTTTTCCACTACTACGCTCTTAGCGCTCCAAATGTCCAGTTGCATTTTCAACAGAAAGAGTGTTCAGATCTGCTCAATCAAAAGTATGGTTTAACTCTGTTAGCTGAATGCACAGATCAGAAAGAAGTTTCACCGAATGATTCTGTGTAGTTTATATTTGAAGACATTCCTTTTTCCACTATTACCCTCTTAGCGCTCCGAATCTCCACTTGCATTTTCTACAAAAAGAGTGTTTCATAACTGCTCAATCAAAAATATGTTTTATCTCTGTTAACTGAATTTACAGATCAGAAATAAGTTTCACAGAATGAATCTGTGTAGTTTTTATTTGAAGATATTCTTTTTCCCAATGTAGGCCTCTTAGCGCTTAGCATGTCCAATTGCAGTTTCTACAGAAAGAGTGTTTCAGAACGGCTCAATCAAAAGTAAGGTTCAACTCTGTTAGTTGAATGCACAGAACAGAAAGAATTTTCACAGAATGCTACTGTGTAGTTTATATTTGAATATATACCTTTTTCCACTATTACCCTCTTAGCGCTCCGAATGTCCACTTGCATTTTCTACAGAAAGAGTGTTCAGAACTGCGCAATCAAAAGTATGGTTTAACTCTGTTAGCTTAATGAACATATCAGAAATAAGTGTCACACAATTCTTCTGTTTAGTTTTTATTTGAAGATATTATTTTTCCCAATATATGCCTCTTAGCGCTCAGAATGTCCAATTGCAGTTTCTACAGAAAGAGTGTTTCAGAAAGGCTCAATCAAAAGTAAGGTTCAACTCTGTTAGTTGAATGCACAGAACAGAAAGAAGTTTCATACAATGCTTCTGTGTAGTTTATATTTGAACATATTCTTTTTTCCACTATTACCCACTTAGCGCTACGAATGTCCAGTTGCATTTTCTACAGACAGAGTGTTTCAAAACTGCTCAATCATAAGTACGGTTTAACTCTGTTAGCTGAATGCTCAGATCAGAAAGAAGTTTCACAGAATGCTTCTGTGTAGTTTATATTTGAATATATTCCTTTTTCCACTACTACTCTCTTAGCGCTCCAAATGTCCAGTTGCATTTTCTACAGAAAGAGTGTTCAGATCTGCTCAATCAAAAGTATGGTTTAACTCTGTTAGCTGAATGCACAGATCAGAAAGAAGTTTCACAGAATGATTCTGTGTAGTTTATATTTGGAGACATTCCATTTTCCACTATTACCCTCTTAGCGCTCCGAATCTCCACTTGCATTTTCTACAGAAAGAGTGTTTCAGAACGGCTCAATCAAAACTAAGGTTCAACTCTTTTAGTTGAACAAACAGAACAGAAAGAAGTTTCACACAATTCTTCTGTGTAGTTTTTATTTGTAGACATTCTTTTTCCCAATATAGGCCTCTTAGCGCTCAGAGTGTCCAATTGCAGTTTCTACAGAAAGAGTGTTTCAGAACGGCTCAATCAAAAGTAAGGTTCAACTCTGTTAGTTGAATGCACAGAACAGCAAGAAGTTTCATACAATGCTTCTGTGTAGTTTATATTTGAACATATTCTCTTTTCCACTATTACCCACTTAGCGCTACGAATGTCCAGTTGCATTTTCTACAGAGTGTTTCAAAACTGCTCAATCAAAAGTATGGTTTAACTCTGTTAGCTGTATGCTCAGATCAGAAAGAAGTTTCACAGAATGCTTCTGTGTAGTTTATATTTGAATATATTCCTTTTTCCACTACTACACTCTTAGCGCTCCAAATGTCCGGTTGCATTTTCAACAGAAAGAGTGTTCAGATCTGCTCAATCAAAAGTATGGTTTAACTCTGTTAGCTGAATGCACAGATCAGAAAAAAGTTTCACCGAATGATTCTGTGTAGTTTATATTTGAAGACATTCCTTTTTCCACTATTACCATCTTAGTGCTCCGAATCTCCACTTGCATTTTCTACAAAGGAGTGTTTCATAACTGCTCAATCAAAAATATGTTTTATCTCTGTTAACTGAATTTACAGATCAGAAATAAGTTTCACAGAATGCATCTGTGTAGTTTTTATTTGAAGATATTCTTTTTCCCAATGTAGGCCTCTTAGCGCTTAGCAGGTCCAATTGCAGTTTCTACAGAAAGAGTGTTTCAGAACGGCTCAATCAAAAGTAAGGTTCAACTCTGTTAGTTGAATGCACAGAACAGAAAGAATTTTCACAGAATGCTACTGTGTAGTTTATATTTGAATATATTCCTTTTTCCAATATTACCCTCTTAGCGCTCTGAATGTCCACTGGCATTTTCTACAGAAAGAGTGTTCAGAACTGCGCAATCAAAAGTATGGTTTAACTCTGTTAGCTTAATGAACATATCAGAAATAAGTTTCACACAATGCTTCTGTGTAGTTTTTATTTGAAGATATTATTTTTCCCAATAGAGGCCTCTTAGTGCTCAGAATGTCCAATTGCAGTTTCTACAGAAAGAGTGTTTCAGAACGGCTCAATCAAAAGTAAGGTTCAACTCTGTTAGTTGAATGCACAGAACAGAAAGAAGTTTCATACAATGCTTCTGTGTAGTTTATATTTGAACATATTCTTTTTTCCACTATTACCCACTTAGCGCTACGAATGTCCAGTTGCATTTTCTACAGACAGAGTGTTTCAAAACTGCTCAATCAAAAGTATGGTTTAACTCTGTTAGCTAAATGCTCAGATCAGAAAGAAGTTTCACAGAATGCTTCTGTGTAGTTTATATTTGAATATATTCCTTTTTCCACTACTACTCTCTTAGCGCTCCAAATGTCCAGTTGCATTTTCTACAGAAAGAGTGTTCAGATGTGCTCAATCAAAAGTATGGTTTAACTCTGTTAGCTGAATGCACAGATCAGAAAGAAGTTTCACAGAATGATTCTGTGTAGTTTATATTTGGAGACATTCCTTTTTCCACTATTACCCTCTTAGCGCACCGAATCTCCACTTGCATTTTCTACAGAAAGAGTGTTTCAGAACAGCTCAATCAAAACTAAGGTTCAACTCTTTTAGTTGAACAAACAGAACAGAAAGAAGTTTCACACAATTCTTCTGTGTAGTTTTTATTTGTAGACATTCTTTTTCCCAATATAGGCCTCTTAGCGCTCAGAATGTCCAATTGCAGTTTCTACAGAAAGAGTGTTTCAGAACGGCTCAATCAAAAGTAAGGTTCAAATCTGTTAGTTGAATGCACAGAACAGAAAGAAGTTTCATACAATGTTTCTGTGTAGTTTATATTTGAACATATTCTCTTTTCCACTATTACCCACTTAGCGCTACGAATGTCCAGTTGCATTTTCTACAGACAGAGTGTTTCAAAACTGCTCAATCAAAAGTATGGTTTAACTCTGTTAGCTGAATGCTCAGATCAGAAAGAAGTTTCACAGAATGCTTCTGTGTAGTTTATATTTGAATATATTCCTTTTTCCACTACTACGCTCTTAGCGCTCCAAATGTCCAGTTGCATTTTCAACAGAAAGAGTGTTCAGATCTGCTCAATCAAAAGTATGGTTTAACTCTGTTAGCTGAATGCACAGATCAGAAAGAAGTTTCACCGAATGATTCTGTGTAGTTTATATTTGAAGACATTCCTTTTTCCACTATTACCCTCTTAGCGCTCAGAATCTCCACTTGCATTTTCTACAAAAAGAGTGTTTCATAACTGCTCAATCAAAAATATGTTTTATCTCTGTTAACTGAATTTACAGATCAGAAATAAGTTTCACATAATGCATCTGTGTAGTTTTTATTTGAAGATATTCTTTTTCCCAATGTAGGCCTCTTAGCGCTTAGCATGTCCAATTGCAGTTTCTACAGAAATAGTGTTTCAGAACGGCTCAATCAAAAGTAAGGTTCAACTCTGTTAGTTGAATGCACAGAACAGAAAGAATTTTCACAGAATGCTACTGTGTAGTTTATATTTGAATATATTCCTTTTTCCACTATTACCCTCTTAGCGCTCCGAATGTCCACTTGCATTTTCTACAGAAAGAGTGTTCAGAACTGCGCAATCAAAAGTATGGTTTAACTCTGTTAGCTTAATGAACATATCAGAAATAAGTTTCACACAATGCTTCTGTCTAGTTTTTATTTGAAGATATTATTTTTCCCAATAGAGGCCTCTTAGCGCTCAGAATGTCCAATTGCAGTTTCTACAGAAAGAGTGTTTCAGAAAGGCTCAATCAAAAGTAAGGTTCAACTCTGTTAGTTGAATGCACAGAACAGAAAGAAGTTTCATACAATGCTTCTGTGTATTTTATATTTGAACATATTATTTTTCCACTATTACCCACTTAGCGCTACGAATGTCCAGTTGCATTTTCTACAGACAGAGTGTTTCAAAACTGCTCAATCAAAAGTATGGTTTAACTCTGTTAGCTGAATGCTCAGATCAGAAAGAAGTTTCACAGAATGCTTCTGTGTAGTTTATATTTGAAGACATTCCTTTTTCCACTATTACCCTCTTAGCGCTCAGAATCTCCACTTGCATTTTCTACAAAAAGAGTGTTTCATAACTGCTCAATCAAAAATATGTTTTATCTCTGTTAACTGAATTTACAGATCAGAAATAAGTTTCACAGAATTCATCTGTGCAGTTTTTATTTCAAGATATTCTTTTTCCCAATTTAGGCCTCTTAGCGCTTAGCATGTCCAATTGCAGTTTCTACAGAAAGAGTGTTTCAGAACGGCTCAATCAAAAGTAAGGTTCAACTCTGTTAGTTGAATGCACAGAACAGAAAGAATTTTCACAGAATGCTACTGTGTAGTTTATATTTGAATATATTCCTTTTTCCACTATTACCCTCTTAGCGCTCCGAATGTCCACTTGCATTTTCTACAGAAAGAGTGTTCAGAACTGCGCAATCAAAAGTATGGTTTAACTCTGTTAGCTTAATGAACATATCAGAAATAAGTTTCACACAATGCTTCTGTGTAGTTTTTATTTGAAGATATTATTTTTCCCAATATAGGCCTCTTAGCGCTCAGAATGTCCAATTGCAGTTTCTACAGAAAGAGTGTTTCAGAAAGGCTCAATCAAAAGTAAGGTTCAACTCTGTTAGTTGAATGCACAGAACAGAAAGAAGTTTCATACAATGCTTCTGTGTAGTTTATATTTGAACATATTCTTTTTTCCACTATTACCCACTTAGCGCTACGAATGTCCAGTTGCATTTTCTACAGACAGAGTGTTTCAAAACTGCTCAATCATAAGTATGGTTTAACTCAGTTAGCTGAATGCTCAGATCAGAAAGAAGTTTCACAGAATGCTTCTGTGTAGTTTATATTTGAATATATTCCTTTTTCCACTACTACTCTCTTAGCGCTCCAAATGTCCAGTTGCATTTTCTACAGAAAGAGTGTTCTAATGTGCTCAATCAAAAGTATGGTTTAACTCTGTTAGCTGAATGCACAGATCAGAAAGAAGTTTCACAGAATGATTCTGTGTAGTTTATATTTGGAGACATTCCTTTTTCCACTATTACCCTCTTAGCGCTCCGAATCTCCACTTGCATTTTCTACAGAAAGAGTGTTTCAGAACAGCTCAATCAAAACTAAGGTTCAACTCTTTTAGTTGAACAAACAGAACAGAAAGAAGTTTCACACAATTCTTCTGTGTAGTTTTTATTTGCAGACATTCTTTTTCCCAATATAGGCCTCTTAGCGCTCAGAATGTCCAATTGCAGTTTCTACAGAAAGAGTGTTTCAGAACGGCTCAATCAAAAGTAAGGTTCAACTCTGTTAGTTGAATGCACAGAACAGAAAGAAGTTTCATACAATGTTTCTGTGTAGTTTATATTTGAACATATTCTCTTTTCCACTATTACCCACTTAGCGCTACGAATGTCCAGTTGCATTTTCTACAGACAGAGTGTTTCAAAACTGCTCAATCAAAAGTATGGTTTAACTCTGTTAGCTGAATGCTCAGATCAGAAAGAAGTTTCACAGAATGCTTCTGTGTAGTTTATATTTGAATATATTCCTTTTTCCACTACTACGCTCTTAGCGCTCCAAATGTCCAGTTGCATTTTCAACAGAAAGAGTGTTCAGATCTGCTCAATCAAAAGTATGGTTTAACTCTGTTAGCTGAATGCACAGATCAGAAATAAGTTTCACCGAATGATTCTGTGTAGTTTATATTTGAAGACATTCCTTTTTCCACTATTACCCTCTTAGCGCTCCGAATCTCCACTTGCATTTTCTACAAAAAGAGTGTTTCATAACTGCTCAATCAAAAATATGTTTTATCTCTGTTAACTGAATTTACAGATCAGAAATAAGTTTCACAGAATGCATCTGTGTAGTTTTTATTTGAAGATATTCTTTTTCCCAATATAGGCCTCTTAGCGCTTAGCATGTCCAATTGCAGTTTCTACAGAAATAGTGTTTCAGAACGGCTCAATCAAAAGTAAGGTTCAACTCTGTTAGTTGAATGCACAGAACAGAAAGAATTTTCACAGAATGCTACTGTGTAGTTTATATTTGAATATATTCCTTTTTCCACTATTACCCTCTTAGCGCTCCGAATGTCCACTTGCATTTTCTACAGAAAGAGTGTTCAGAACTGCGCAATCAAAAGTATGGTTTAACTCTGTTAGCTTAATGAACATATCAGAAATAAGTTTCACACAATGCTTCTGTGTAGTTTTTATTTGAAGATATTATTTTTCCCAATATAGGCCTCTTAGCGCTCAGAATGTCCAATTGCAGTTTCTACAGAAAGAGTGTTTCAGAAAGGCTCAATCAAAAGTAAGGTTCAACTCTGTTAGTTGAATGCACAGAACAGAAAGTAGTTTCATACAATGCTTCTGTGTATTTTATATTTGAACATATTCTTTTTCCACTATTACCCACTTAGCGCTACGAATGTCCAGTTGCATTTTCTACAGACAGAGTGTTTCAAAACTGCTCAATCAAAAGTATGGTTTAACTCTGTTAGCTGAATTCTCAGATCAGAAAGAAGTTCCACAGAATGCTTCTGTGTAGTTTATATTTGAATATATTCCTTTTTCCACTACTACGCTCTTAGCGCTCCAAATGTCCAGTTACATTTTCAACTGAAAGAGTGTTCAGATCTGCTCAATCAAAAGTATGGTTTAACTCTGTTAGCTGAATGCACAGATCAGAAAGAAGTTTCACCGAATGATTCTGTGTAGTTTATATTTGAAGACATTCCTTTTTCCACTATTACCCTCTTAGCGCTCCGAATCTCCACTTGCATTTTCTACAAAAAGAGTGTTTCATAACTGCTCAATCAAAAATATGTTTTATCTCTGTTAACTGAATTTACAGATCAGAAATAAGTTTCACAGAATGCATCTGTGCAGTTTTTATTTGAAGATATTCTTTTTCCCAATTTAGGCCTCTTAGCGCTTAGCATGTCCAATTGCAGTATCTACAGAAAGAGTGTTTCAGAACGGCTCAATCAAAAGTAAGGTTCAACTCTGTTAGTTGAATGCACAGAATAGAAAGAATTTTCACAGAATGCTACTGTGTAGTTTATATTTGAATATATTCCTTTTTCCACTATTACCCTCTTAGCGCTCTGAATGTCCACTTGCATTTTCTACAGAAAGAGTGTTCAGAACTGCGCAATCAAAAGTATGGTTTAACTCTGTTAGCTTAATGAACATATCAGAAATAATTTTCACACAATGCTTCTGTGTAGTTTTTATTTGAAGATATTATTTTTCCCAATATAGGCCTCTTAGCGCTCAGAATGTCCAATTGCAGTTTCTACAGAAAGAGTATTTCAGAAAGGCTCAATCAAAAGTAAGGTTCAACTCTGTTAGTTGAATGCACAGAACAGAAAGGAGTTTCATACAATGCTTCTGTGTAGTTTATATTTGAACATATTCTTTTTTCCACTATTACCCACTTAGCGCTACGAATGTCCAGTTGCATTTTCTACAGACAGAGTGTTTCAAAACTGCTCAATCATAAGTATGGTTTAACTCAGTTAGCTGAATGCTCAGATCAGAAAGAAGTTTCACAGAATGCTTCTGTGTAGTTTATATTTGAATATATTCCTTTTTCCACTACTACTCTCTTAGCGCTCCAAATGTCCAGTTGCATTTTCTACAGAAAGAGTGTTCAGATCTGCTCAATCAAAAATATGGTTTAACTCTGTTAGCTGAATGCACAGATCAGAAAGAAGTTTCACAGAATGATTCTGTGTAGTTTATATTTGGAGACATTCCTTTTTCCACTATTACCCTCTTAGCGCTCCGAATCTCCACTTGCATTTTCTACAGAAAGAGTGTTTCAGAACGGCTCAATCAAAACTAAGGTTCAACTCTTTTAGTTGAACAAACAGAACAGAAAGAAGTTTCACACAATTCTTCTGTGTAGTTTTTATTTGTAGACATTCTTTATCCCAATATAGGCCTCTTAGCGCTCAGAATGTCCAATTGCAGTTTCTACAGAAAGAGTGTTTCAGAACGGCTCAATCAAAAGTAAGGTTCAACTCTGTTAGTTGAATGCACAGAACAGAAAGAAGTTTCATACAATGCTTCTGTGTAGTTTATATTTGAACATATTCTCTTTTCCACTATTACCCACTTAGCGCTACGAATGTCCAGTTGCATTTTCTACAGACAGAGTGTTTCAAAACTGCTCAATCAAAAGTATGGTTTAACTCTGTTAGCTGAATGCTCGGATCAGAAAGAAGTTTCACAGAATGCTTCTGTGTAGTTTATATTTGAATATATTCCTTTTTCCACTACTACGCTCTTAGCGCTCCAAATGTCCAGTTGCATTTTCAACAGAAAGAGTGTTCAGATCTGCTCAATCAAAAGTATGGTTTAACTCTGTTAGCTGAATGCACAGATCAGAAAGAAGTTTCACCGAATGATTCTGTGTAGTTTATATTTGAAGACATTCCTTTTTCCACTATTACCCCCTTAGCGCTCCGAATCTCCACTTGCATTTTCTACAAAAAGAGTGTTTCATAACTGCTCAATCAAAAATATGTTTTATCTCTGTTAACTGAATTTACAGATCAGAAATAAGTTTCACAGAATGCATCTGTGTAGTTTTCATTTGAAGATATTCTTTTTCCCAATGTAGGCCTCTTAGCGCTTAGCATGTCCAATTGCAGTTTCTACAGAAATAGTGTTTCAGAACGGCTCAATCAAAAGTAAGGTTCAACTCTGTTAGTTGAATGCACAGAACAGAAAGAATTTTCACAGAATGCTACTGTGTAGTTTATATTTGAATAAATTCCTTTTTCCACTATTACCCTCTTAGCGCTCCGAATGTCCACTTGCATTTTCTACAGAAAGAGTGTTCAGAACTGCGCAATCAAAAGTATGGTTTAACTCTGTTAGCTTAATGAACATACCAGAAATAAGTTTCACACAATGCTTCTGTGTAGTTTTTATTTGAAGATATTATTTTTCCCAATATAGGCCTCTTAGCGCTCAGAATGTCCAATTGAAGTTTCTACAGAAAGAGTGTTTCAGAAAGGCTCAATCAAAAGTAAGGTTCAACTCTGTTAGTTGAATGCACAGAACAGAAAGAAGTTTCATACAATGCTTCTGTGTATTTTATATTTGAACATATTCTTTTTCCACTATTACCCACTTAGCGCTACGAATGTCCAGTTGCATTTTCTACAGACAGAGTGTTTCAAAACTGCTCAATCAAAAGTATGGTTTAACTCTGTTAGCTGAATGCTCAGATCAGAAAGAAGTTTCACAGAATGCTTCTGTGTAGTTTATATTTGAATATATTCCTTTTTCCACTACTACGCTCTTAGCGCTCCAAATGTCCAGTTGCATTTTCAACAGAAAGAGTGTTCACATCTGCTCAATCAAAAGTATGGTTTAACTCTGTTAGCTGAATGCACAGATCAGAAAGAAGTTTCACCGAATGATTCTGTGTAGTTTATATTTGAAGACATTCCTTTTTCCACTATTACCCTCTTAGCGCTCCGAATCTCCACTTGCATTTTCTACAAAAAGAGTGTTTCATAACTGCTCAATCAAAAATATGTTTTATCTCTGTTAACTGAATTTACAGATCAGAAATAAGTTTCACAGAATGAATCTGTGTAGTTTTTATTTGAAGATATTCTTTTTCCCAATGTAGGCCTCTTAGCGCTTAGCATGTCCAATTGCAGTTTCTACAGAAAGAGTGTTTCAGAACGGCTCAATCAAAAGTAAGGTTCAACTCTGTTAGTTGAATGCACAGAACAGAAAGAATTTTCACAGAATGCTACTGTGTAGTTTATATTTGAATATATTCCTTTTTCCACTATTACCCTCTTACCGCTCCGAATGTCCACTTGCATTTTCTACAGAAAGAGTGTTCAGAACTGCGCAATCAAAAGTATGGTTTAACTCTGTTAGCTTAATGAACATATCAGAAATAAGTGTCACACAATGCTTCTGTTTAGTTTTTATTTGAAGATATTATTTTTCCCAATATATGCCTCTTAGCGCTCAGAATGTCCAATTGCAGTTTCTACAGAAAGAGTGTTTCAGAAAGGCTCAATCAAAAGTAAGGTTCAACTCTGTTAGTTGAATGCACAGAACAGAAAGAAGTTTCATACAATGCTTCTGTGTAGTTTATATTTGAACATATTCTTTTTTCCACTATTAACCACTTAGCGCTACGAATGTCCAGTTGCATTTTCTACAGACAGAGTGTTTCAAAACTGCTCAATCAAAAGTATGGTTTAACTCTGTTAGCTGTATGCTCAGATCAGAAAGAAGTTTCACAGAATGCTTCTGTGTAGTTTATATTTGAATATATTCCTTTTTCCACAACTACGCTCTTAGCGCTCCAAATGTCCTGTTGCATTTTCAACAGAAAGAGTGTTCAGATCTGCTCAATCAAAAGTATGGTTTAACTCTGTTAGCTGAATGCACAGATCAGAAAGAAGTTTCACCGAATGATTCTGTGTAGTTTATATTTGAAGACATTCCTTTTTCCACTATTACCATCTTAGTGCTCCGAATCTCCACTTGCATTTTCTACAAAGGAGTGTTTCATAACTGCTCAATCAAAAATATGTTTTATCTCTGTTAACTGAATTTACAGATCAGAAATAAGTTTCACAGAATGCATCTGTGTAGTTTTTATTTGAAGATATTCTTTTTCCCAATGTAGGCCTCTTAGCGCTTAGCAGGTCCAATTGCAGTTTCTACAGAAAGAGTGTTTCAGAACGGCTCAATCAAAAGTAAGGTTCAACTCTGTTAGTTGAATGCACAGAACAGAAAGAATTTTCACAGAATGCTACTGTGTAGTTTATATTTGAATATATTCCTTTTTCCAATATTACCCTCTTAGCGCTCTGAATGTCCACTGGCATTTTCTACAGAAAGAGTGTTCAGAACTGCGCAATCAAAAGTATGGTTTAACTCTGTTAGCTTAATGAACATATCAGAAATAAGTTTCACACAATGCTTCTGTGTAGTTTTTATTTGAAGATATTATTTTTCCCAATAGAGGCCTCTTAGTGCTCAGAATGTCCAATTGCAGTTTCTACAGAAAGAGTGTTTCAGAACGGCTCAATCAAAAGTAAGGTTCAACTCTGTTAGTTGAATGCACAGAACAGAAAGAAGTTTCATACAATGCTTCTGTGTTGTTTATATTTGAACATATTCTTTTTTCCACTATTACCCACTTAGCGCTACGAATGTCCAGTTGCATTTTCTACAGACAGAGTGTTTCAAAACTGCTCAATCAAAAGTATGGTTTAACTCTGTTAGCTAAATGCTCAGATCAGAAAGAAGTTTCACAGAATGCTTCTGTGTAGTTTATATTTGAATATATTCCTTTTTCCACTACTACTCTCTTAGCGCTCCAAATGTCCAGTTGCATTTTCTACAGAAAGAGTGTTCAGATCTGCTCAATCAAAAGTATGGTTTAACTCTGTTAGCTGAATGCACAGGTCAGAAAGAAGTTTCACAGAATGATTCTGTGTAGTTTATATTTGGAGACATTCCTTTTTCCACTATTACCCTCTTAGCGCTCCGAATCTCCACTTGCATTTTCTACAGAAAGAGTGTTTCAGAATGGCTCAATGAAAACTAATGTTCAACACTTTTAGTGGAACAAACAGAACAGAAAGAAGTTTCACACAATTCTTCTGTGTAGTTTTTATTTGTAGACATTCTTTTTCCCAATATAGGCCTCTTAGCGCTCAGAATGTCCAATTGCAGTTTCTACAGAAAGAGTGTTTCAGAACGGCTCAATCAAAAGTAAGTTTCAACTCTGTTAGTTGAATGCACAGAACAGAAAGAAGTTTCATACAATGCTTCTGTGTAGTTTATATTTGAACATATACTTTTTTCCACTATTACCCACTTAGCGCTAGGAAAGTCCAGTTGCATTTTCAACAGACAGAGTGTTTCAAAACTGCTCAATCAAAAGTATGGTTTAACTCTGTTAGCTGTATGCTCAGATCAGAAAGAAGTTTCACAGAATGCTTCTGTGTAGTTTATATTTGAATATATTCCTTTTTCCACTACTACGCTCTTAGCGCTCCAAATGTCCAGTTGCATTTTCAACAGAAAGAGTGTTCAGATCTGCTCAATCAAAAGTATGGTTTAACTCTGTTAGCTGAATGCACAGATCAGAAAGAAGTTTCACCGAATGATTCTGTGTAGTTTATATTTGAAGACATTACTTTTTCCACTATTACCCTCTTAGCGCTCCGAATCTCCACTTGCATTTTCTACAAAAAGAGTGTTTCATAACTGCTCAATCAAAAATATGATTTATCTCTGTTAACTGAATTTACAGATCAGAAATAAGTTTCACAGAATGCATCTGTGTAGTTTTTATTTGAATATATTCTTTTTCCCAATGTAGGCCTCTTAGCGCTTATCATGTCCAATTGCAGTTTCTACAGAAAGAGTGTTTCAGAACGGCTCAATCAAAAGTAAGGTTCAACTCTGTTAGTTGAATGCACAGAACAGAAAGAATTTTCACAGAATGCTACTGTGTAGTTTATATTTGAATATATTCCTTTTTCCACTATTACCCTCTTAGCGCTCCGAATGTCCACTTGCATTTTCTACAGAAAGAGTGTTCAGAACTGCGCAATCAAAAGTATGGTTTAACTCTGTTAGCTTAATGAACATATCAGAAATAAGTTTCACACAATGCTTCTGTGTAGTTTTTATTTGAAGATATTATTTTTCCCAATATAGGCCTCTTAGCGCTCAGAATGTCCAATTGCAGTTTCTACAGAAAGAGTGTTTCAGAAAGGCTCAATCAAATGTAAGGTTCAACTCTGTTAGTTGAATGCACAGAACAGAAAGAAGTTTCATACAATGCTTCTGTGTAGTTTATATTTGAACATATTCTTTTTTCCACTATTACCCACTTAGCGCTACGAATGTCCAGTTGCATTTTCTACAGACAGAGTGTTTCAAAACTGCTCAATCATTAGTATGGTTTAACTCAGTTAGCTGAATGCTCAGATCAGAAAGAAGTTTCACAGAATGCTTCTGTGTAGTTTATATTTGAATATATTCCTTTTTCCACTACTACTCTCTTAGCGCTCCAAATGTCCAGTTGCATTTTCTACAGAAAGAGTGTTCAGATCTGCTCAATCAAAAGTATGGTTTAACTCTGTTAGCTGAATGCACAGATCAGAAAGAAGTTTCACAGAATGATTCTGTGTAGTTTATATTTGGAGACATTCCTTTTTCCACTATTACCCTCTTAGCGCTCCGAATCTCCACTTGCATTTTCTACAGAAAGAGTGTTTCAGAACGGCTCAATCAAAACTAAGGTTCAACTCTTTTAGTTGAACAAACAGAACAGAAAGAAGTTTCACACAATTCTTCTGTGTAGTTTTTATTTGTAGACATTCTTTTTCCCAATATAGGCCTCTTAGCGCTCAGAATGTCCAATTGCAGTTTCTACAGAAAGAGTGTTTCAGAACGGCTCAATCAAAAGTAAGGTTCAACTCTGTTAGTTGAATGCACAGAACAGAAAGAAGTTTCATACAATGTTTCTGTGTAGTTTATATTTGAACATATTCTCTTTTCCACTATTACCCACTTAGCGCTACGAATGTCCAGTTGCATTTTCTACAGACAGAGTGTTTCAAAACTGCTCAATCAAAAGTATGGTTTAACTCTGTTAGCTGAATGCTCAGATCAGAAAGAAGTTTCACAGAATGCTTCTGTGTAGTTTATATTTGAATATATTCCTTTTTCCACTACTACGCTCTTAGCGCTCCAAATGTCCAGTTGCATTTTCAACAGAAAGAGTGTTCAGATCTGCTCAATCAAAAGTATGGTTTAACTCTGTTAGCTGAATGCACAGATCAGAAATAAGTTTCACCGAATGATTCTGTGTAGTTTATATTTGAAGACATTCCTTTTTCCACTATTACCCTCTTAGCGCTCCGAATCTCCACTTGCATTTTCTACAAAAAGAGTGTTTCATAACTGCTCAATCAAAAATATGTTTTATCTCTGTTAACTGAATTTACAGATCAGAAATAAGTTTCACAGAATGCATCTGTGTAGTTTTTATTTGAAGATATTCTTTTTCCCAATGTAGGCCTCTTAGCGCTTAGCATGTCCAATTGCAGTTTCTACAGAAATAGTGTTTCAGAACGGCTCAATCAAAAGTAAGGTTCAATTCTGTTAGTTGAATGCACAGAACAGAAAGTATTTTCATACAATGCTTCTGTGTAGTTTATATATGAACATATTCTCTTTTCCACTATTACCCACTTAGCGCTACGAATGTCCAGTTGCATTTTCTACAGAGTGTTTCAAAACTGCTCAATCAAAAGTATGGTTTAACTCTGTTAGCTGTATGCTCAGATCAGAAAGAAGTTTCACAGAATGCTTCTGTGTAGTTTATATTTGAATATATTCCTTTTTCCACTACTACGCTCTTAGCGCTCCAAATGTCCAGTTGCATTTTCAACAGAAAGAGTGTTCAGATCTGCTCAATCAAAAGTATGGTTTAACTCTGTTAGCTGAATGCACAGATCAGAAAGAAGTTTCACCGAATGATTCTGTGTAGTTTATATTTGAAGACATTCCTTTTTCCACTATTACCCTCTTAGCGCTCCGAATCTCCACTTGCATTTTCTACAAAGGAGTGTTTCATAACTGCTCAATCAAAAATATGTTTTATCTCTGTTAACTGAATTTACAGATCAGAAATAAGTTTCACAGAATGCATCTGTGTAGTTTTTATTTGAAGATATTCTTTTTCCCTATGTAGGCCTCTTAGCGCTTAGCATGTCCAATTGCAGTTTCTACAGAAAGAGTGTTTCAGAACGGCTCAATCAAAAGTAAGGTTCAACTCTGTTAGTTGAATGCACAGAACAGAAAGAATTTTCACAGAATGCTACTGTGTAGTTTATATTTGAATATATTACTTTTTCCACTCTTACATTCTTAGCGCTCTGAATGTCCACTTGCATTTTCTACAGAAAGAGTGTTCAGAACTGCGCAATCAAAAGTATGGTTTAACTCTGTTAGCTTAATGAACATATCAGAAATAAGTTTCACACAATGCTTCTGTGTAGTTTTTATTTGAAGATATTATTTTTCCCAATAGAGGCCTCTTAGCGCTCAGAATGTCCAATTGCAGTTTCTACAGAAAGAGTGTTTCAGAAAGGCTCAATCAAAAGTAAGGTTCAACTCTGTTAGTTGAATGCACAGAACAGAAAGTAGTTTCATACAATGCTTCTGTGTAGTTTATATTTGAACATATTCTTTTTTCCACTATTACCCACTTAGCGCTACGAATGTCCAGTTGCATTTTCTACAGACAGAGTGTTTCAAAACTGCTCAATCAAAAGTATGGTTTAACTCTGTTAGCTAAATGCTCAGATCAGAAAGAAGTTTCACAGAATGCTTCTGTGCAGTTTATATTTGAATATATTCCTTTTTCCACTACTACTCTCTTAGCGCTCCAAATGTCCAGTTGCATTTTCTACAGAAAGAGTGTTCAGATCTGCTCAATCAAAAGTATGGTTTAACTCTGTTAGCTGAAAGCACAGGTCAGAAAGAAGTTTCACAGAATGATTCTGTGTAGTTTATATTTGGAGACATTCCTTTTTCCACTATTACCCTCTTAGCGCTCCGAATCTCCACTTGCATTTTCTACAGAAAGAGTGTTTCAGAACGGCTCAATGAAAACTAATGTTCAACTCTTTTAGTGGAACAAACAGAACAGAAAGAAGGTTCACACAATTCTTCTGTGTAGTTTTTATTTGTAGACATTCTTTTTCCCAATATAGGCCTCTTAGCGCTCAGAATGTCCAATTGCAGTTTCTACAGAAAGAGTGCTTCAGAACGGCTCAATCAAAAGTAAGGTTCAACTCTGTTAGTTGAATGCACAGAACAGAAAGAAGTTTCATACAATGCTTCTGTGTAGTTTATATTTGAACATATACTTTTTTCCACTATTACCCACTTAGCGCTAGGAAAGTCCAGTTGCATTTTCAACAGACAGAGTGTTTCAAAACTGCTCAATCAAAAGTATGGTTTAACTCTGTTAGCTGTATGCTCAGATCAGAAAGAAGTTTCACAGAATGCTTCTGTGTAGTTTATATTTGAATATATTCCTTTTTCCACTACTACGCTCTTAGCGCTCCAAATGTCCAGTTGCATTTTCAACAGAAAGAGTGTTCAGATCTGCTCAATCAAAAGTATGGTTTAACTCTGTTAGCTGAATGCACAGATCAGAAAGAAGTTTCACCGAATGATTCTGTGTAGTTTTTATTTGAAGACATTACTTTTTCCACTATTACCCTCTTAGCGCTCCGAATCTCCACTTGCATTTTCTACAAAAAGAGTGTTTCATAACTGCTCAATCAAAAATATGTTTTATCTCTGTTAACTGAATTTACAGATCAGAAATAAGTTTCACAGAATGCATTTCTGTAGTTTTTATTTGAATATATTCTTTTTCCCAATGTAGGCCTCTTAGCGCTTAGCATGTCCAATTGCAGTTTCTACAGAAAGAGTGTTTCAGAACGGCTCAATCAAAAGTAAGGTTCAACTCTGTTAGTTGAATGCACAGAACAGAAAGAATTTTCACAGAATGCTACTGTGTAGTTTATATTTAAATATATTCCTTTTTCCACTATTACCCTCTTAGCGCTCCGAATGTCCACTTGCATTTTCTACAGAAAGAGTGTTCAGAACTGTGCAATCAAAAGTATGGTTTAACTCTGTTAGCTTAATGAACATATCAGAAATAAGTTTCACACAATGCTTCTGTGTAGTTTTTATTTGAAGATATTATTTTTCCCAATAGAGGCCTCTTAGCGCTCAGAATGTCCAATTGCAGTTTCTACAGAAAGAGTGTTTCAGAAAGGCTCAATCAAAAGTAAGGTTCAACTCTGTTAGTTGAATGCACAGAACAGAAAGAAGTTTCATACAATGCTTCTGTGTAGTTTATATTTGAACATATTCTTTTTTCCACTATTACCCACTTAGCGCTACGAATGTCCAGTTGCATTTTCTACAGACAGAGTGTTTCAAAACTGCTCAATCAAAAGTATGGTTTAACTCTGTTAGCTGAATGCTCAGATCAGAAAGAAGTTTCACAGAATGCTTCTGTGTAGTTTATATTTGAATATATTCCTTTTTCCACTACTACGCTCTTAGCGCTCCAAATGTCCAGTTGCATTTTCAACAGAAAGAGTGTTCAGATCTGCTCAATCAAAAGTATGGTTTAACTCTGTTAGCTGAATGCACAGATCAGAAAGAAGTTTCACCGAATGATCCTGTGTAGTTTATATTTGAAGACATTACTTTTTCCACTATTACCCTCTTAGCGCTCCGAATCTCCACTTGCATTTTCTACAAAAAGAGTGTTTCATAACTGCTCAATCAAAAATATGTTTTATCTCTGTTAACTGAATTTACAGATCAGAAATAAGTTTCACAGAATGCATCTGTGTAGTTTTTATTTGAAGATATTTTTTTACCAATGTAGGCCTCTTAGCGCTTAGCATGTCTAATTGCAGTTTCTACAGAAAGAGTGTTTCAGAACGGCTCAATCAAAAGTAAGGTTCAACTCTGTTAGTTGAATGCACAGAACAGAAAGTATTTTCACAGAATGCTACTGTGTAGTTTATATTTGAATATATTCCTTTTTCCACTATTACCCTCTTAGCGCTCCGAATGTCCACTTGCATTTTCTACAGAAAGAGTGTTCAGAACTGCGCAATCAAAAGTATGGTTTAACTCTGTTAGCTTAATGAACATATCAGAAATAAGTTTCACACAATGCTTCTGTGTAGTTTTTATTTGAAGATATTATTTTTCCCAATATAGGCCTCTTAGCGCTCAGAATGTCCAATTGTAGTTTCTACAGAAAGAGTGTTTCAGAAAGGCTCAATCAAAAGTAAGGTTCAACTCTGTTAGTTGAATGCACAGAACAGAAAGAAGTTTCATACAATGCTTCTGTGTAGTTTATATTTGAACATATTCTTTTTTCCACTATTACCCACTTAGCGCTACGAATGTCCAGTTGCATTTTCTACAGACAGAGTGTTTCAAAACTGCTCAATCATAAGTATGGTTTAACTCAGTTAGCTGAATGCTCAGATCAGAAAGAAGTTTCACAGAATGCTTCTGTGTAGTATATATTTGAATATATTCCTTTTTCCACTACTACTCTCTTAGCGCTCCAAATGTCCAGTTGCATTTTCTACAGAAAGAGTGTTCAGATCTGCTCAATCAAAAGTATGGTTTAACTCTGTTAGCTGAATGCACAGATCAGAAAGAAGTTTCACAGAATGATTCTGTGTAGTTTATATTTGGAGACATTCCTTTTTCCACTATTACCCTCTTAGCGCTCCGAATCTCCACTTGCATTTTCTACAGAAAGAGTGTTTCAGAACGGCTCAATCAAAACTAAGGTTCAACTCTTTTAGTTGAACAAACAGAACAGAAAGAAGTTTCACACAATTCTTCTGTGTAGTTTTTATTTGTAGACATTCTTTTTCCCAATATAGGCCTCTTAGCGCTCAGAATGTCCAATTGCAGTTTCTACAGAAAGAGTGTTTCAGAACGGCTCAATCAAAAGTAAGGTTCAACTCTGTTAGTTGAATGCACAGAACAGAAAGAAGTTTCATACAATGTTTCTGTGTAGTTTATATTTGAACATATTCTCTTTTCCACTATTACCCACTTAGCGCTACGAATGTCCAGTTGCATTTTCTACAGACAGAGTGTTTCAAAACTGCTCAATCAAAAGTATGGTTTAACTCTGTTAGCTGAATGCTCAGATCAGAAAGAAGTTTCACAGAATGCTTCTGTGTAGTTTATATTTGAATATATTCCTTTTTCCACTACTACGCTCTTAGCGCTCCAAATGTCCATTTGCATTTTCAACAGAAAGAGTGTTCAGATCTGCTCAATCAAAAGTATGGTTTAACTCTGTTAGCTGAATGCACAGATCAGAAATAAGTTTCACCGAATGATTCTGTGTAGTTTATATTTGAAGACATTCCTTTTTCCACTATTACCCTCTTAGCGCTCCGAATCTCCACTTGCATTTTCTACAAAAAGAGTGTTTCATAACTGCTCAATCAAAAATATGTTTTATCTCTGTTAACTGAATTTACAGATCAGAAATAAGTTTCACAGAATGCATCTGTGTAGTTTTTATTTGAAGATATTCTTTTTCCCAATGTAGGCCTCTTAGCGCTTAGCATGTCCAATTGCAGTTTCTACAGAAATAGTGTTTCAGAACGGCTCAATCAAAAGTAAGGTTCAACTCTGTTAGTTGAATGCACAGAACAGAAAGAATTTTCATACAATGCTTCTGTGTAGTTTATATTTGAACATATTCTCTTTTCCACTATTACCCACTTAGCGCTACGAATGTCCAGTTGCATTTTCTACAGAGTGTTTCAAAACTGCTCAATCAAAAGTATGGTTTAACTCTTTTAGCTGTATGCTCAGATCAGAAAGAAGTTTCACAGAATGCTTCTGTGTAGTTTATATTTGAATATATTCCTTTTTCCACTACTACGCTCTTAGCGCTCCAAATGTCCAGTTGCATTTTCAACAGAAAGAGTGTTCAGATCTGCTCAATCAAAAGTATGGTTTAACTCTGTTAGCTGAATGCACAGATCAGAAAGAAGTTTCACCGAATGATTCTGTGTAGTTTATATTTGAAGACATTCCTTTTTCCACTATTACCCTCTTAGCGCTCCGAATCTCCACTTGCATTTTCTACAAAAAGAGTGTTTCATAACTGCTCAATCAAAAATATGTTTTATCTCTGTTAACTGAATTTACAGATCAGAAATAAGTTTCACAGAATGCATCTGTGTAGTTTTTATTTGAAGATATTCTTTTTCCCAATGTAGGCCTCTTAGCGCTTAGCATGTCCAATTGCAGTTTCTACAGAAATAGTGTTTCAGAACGGCTCAATCAAAAGTAAGGTTCAACTCTGTTAGTTGAATGCACAGAACAGAAACAATTTTCATACAATGCTTCTGTGTAGTTTATATTTGAACATATTCTCTTTTCCACTATTACACACTTAGCGCTACGAATGTCCAGTTGCATTTTCTACAGAGTGTTTCAAAACTGCTCAATCAAAAGTATGGTTTAACTCTTTTAGCTGTATGCTCAGATCAGAAAGAAGTTTCACAGAATGCTTCTGTGTAGTTTATATTTGAATATATTCCTTTTTCCACTACTACGCTCTTAGCGCTCCAAATGTCCAGTTGCATTTTCAACAGAAAGAGTGTTCAGATCTGCTCAATCAAAAGTATGGTTTAACACTGTTAGCTGAATGCACAGATCAGAAAGAAGTTTCACCGAATGATTCTGTGTAGTTTATATTTGAAGACATTCCTTTTTCCACTATTACCCTCTTAGCGCTCCGAATCTCCACTTGCATTTTCTACAAAGGAGTGTTTCATAACTGCTCAATCAAAAATATGTTTTATCTCTGTTAACTGAATTTACAGATCAGAAATAAGTTTCACAGAATGCATCTGTGTAGTTTTTATTTGAAGATAATCTTTTTCCCAATGTAGGCCTCTTAGCGCTTAGCATGTCCAATTGCAGTTTCTACAGAAAGAGTGTTTCAGAACGGCTCAATCAAAAGTAAGGTTCAACTCTGTTAGTTGAATGCACAGAACAGAAAGAATTTTCACAGAATGCTACTGTGTAGTTTATATTTGAATATATTCCTTTTTCCACTATTACCCTCTTAGCGCTCTGAATGTCCACTTGCATTTTCTACAGAAAGAGTGTTCAGAACTGCGCAATCAAAAGTATGGTTTATCTCTGTTAGCTTAATGAACATATCAGAAATAAGTTTCACACAATGCTTCTGTGTAGTTTTTATTTGAAGATATTATTTTTCCCAATAGAGGCCTCTTAGCGCTCAGAATGTCCAATTGCAGTTTCTACAGAAAGAGTGTTTCAGAACGGCTCAATCAAAAGTAAGGTTCAACTCTCTTAGTTGAATGCACAGAACAGAAAGAAGTTTCATACAATGCTTCTGTGTAGTTTATATTTGAACATATTCTTTTTTCCACTATTACCCACTTAGCGCTACGAATGTCCAGTTGCATTTTCTACAGACAGAGTGTTTCAAAACTGCTCAATCAAAAGTATGGTTTAACTCTGTTAGCTAAATGCTCAGATCAGAAAGAAGTTTCACAGAATGCTTCTGTGTAGTTTATATTTGAATATATTCCTTTTTCCACTACTACTCTCTTAGCGCTCCAAATGTCCAGTTGCATTTTCTACAGAAAGAGTGTTCAGATCTGCTCAATCAAAAGTATGGTTTAACTCTGTTAGCTGAATGCACAGGTCAGAAAGAAGTTTCACAGAATGATTCTGTGTAGTTTATATTTGGAGACATTCCTTTTTCCACTATTACCCTCTTAGCGCTCCGAATCTCCACTTGCATTTTCTACAGAAAGAGTGTTTCAGAACGGCTCAATGAAAACTAATGTTCAACTCTTTTAGTGGAACAAACAGAACAGAAAGAAGTTTCACACAATTCTTCTGTGTAGTTTTTATTTGTAGACATTCTTTTTCCCAATATAGGCCTCTTAGCGCTCAGAATGTCCAATTGCAGTTTCTACAGAAAGAGTGTTTCAGAACGGCTCAATCAAAAGTAAGGTTCAACTCTGTTAGTTGAATGCACAGAACAGAAAGAAGTTTCATACAATGTTTCTGTGTAGTTTATATTTGAACATATTCTCTTTTCCACTATTACCCACTTAGCGCTACGAATGTCCAGTTGCATTTTCTACAGACAGAGTGTTTCAAAACTGCTCAATCAAAAGTATGGTTTAACTCTGTTAGCTGAATGCTCAGATCAGAAAGAAGTTTCACAGAATGCTTCTGTGTAGTTTATATTTGAATATATTCCTTTTTCCACTACTACGCTCTTAGCACTCCAAATGTCCAGTTGCATTTTCAACAGAAAGAGTGTTCAGATCTGCTCAATCAAAAGTATGGTTTAACTCTGTTAGCTGAATGCACAGATCAGAAATAAGTTTCACCGAATGATTCTGTGTAGTTTATATTTGAAGACATTCCTTTTTCCACTATTACCCTCTTAGCGCTCCGAATCTCCACTTGCATTTTCTACAAAAAGAGTGTTTCATAACTGCTCAATCAAAAATATGTTTTATCTCTGTTAACTGAATTTACAGATCAGAAATAAGTTTCACAGAATGCATCTGTGTAGTTTTTATTTGAAGATATTCTTTTTCCCAATGTAGGCCTCCTAGCGCTTAGCATGTCCAATTGCAGTTCCTACAGAAATAGTGTTTCAGAACGGCTCAATCAAAAGTAAGGTTCAACTCTGTTAGTTGAATGGACAGAACAGAAAGAATTTTCATACAATGCTTCTGTGTAGTTTATATTTGAACATATTCTCTTTTCCACTATTACCCACTTAGCGCTACGAATGTCCAGTTGCATTTTCTACAGAGTGTTTCAAAACTGCTCAATCAAAAGTATGGTTTAACTCTTTTAGCTGTATGCTCAGATCAGAAAGAAGTTTCACAGAATGCTTCTGTGTAGTTTATATTTGAATATATTCCTTTTTCCACTACTACGCTCTTAGCGCTCCAAATGTCCAGTTGCATTTTCAACAGAAAGAGTGTTCAGATCTGCTCAATCAAAAGTATGGTTTAACTCCGTTAGATGAATGCACAGATCAGAAATAAGTTTCACCGAATGATTCTGTGTAGTTTATATTTGAAGACATTCCTTTTTCCACTATTACCCTCTTAGCGCTCCGAATCTCCACTTGCATTTTCTACAAAAAGAGTGTTTCATAACTGCTCAATCAAAAATATGTTTTATCTCTGTTAACTGAATTTACAGATCAGAAATAAGTTTCACAGAATGCATCTGTGTAGTTTTTATTTGAAGATATTCTTTTTCCCAATGTAGGCCTCTTAGCGCTTAGCATGTCCAATTGCAGTTTCTACAGAAATAGTGTTTCAGAACGGCTCAATCAAAAGTAAGGTTCAACTCTGTTAGTTGAATGCACAGAACAGAAAGAATTTTCATACAATGCTTCTGTGTAGTTTATATTTGAACATATTCTCTTTTCCACTATTACCCACTTAGCGCTACGAATGTCCAGTTGCATTTTCTACAGAGTGTTTCAAAACTGCTCAATCAAAAGTATGGTTTAACTCTTTTAGCTGTATGCTCAGATCAGAAAGGAGTTTCACAGAATGCTTCTGTGTAGTTTATATTTGAATATATTCCTTTTTCCACTACTACGCTCTTAGCGCTCCAAATGTCCAGTTGCATTTTCAACAGAAAGAGTGTTCAGATCTGCTCAATCAAAAGTATGGTTTAACTCTGTTAGCTGAATGCACAGATCAGAAAGAAGTTTCACAGAATGATTCTGTGTAGTTTATATTTGGAGACATTCCTTTTTCCACTATTACCCTCTTAGCGCTCCGAATCTCCACTTGCATTTTCTACAGAAAGAGTGTTTCAGAACGGCTCAATCAAAACTAAGGTTCAACTCTTTTAGTTGAACAAACAGAACAGAAAGAAGTTTCACACAATTCTTCTGCGTAGTTTTTATTTGTAGACATTCTTTTTCCCAATATAGGCCTCTTAGCGCTCAGAATGTCCAATTGCAGTTTCTACAGAAAGAGTGTTTCAGAACGGCTCAATCAAAAGTAAGGTTCAACTCTCTTAGTTGAATGCACAGAACAGAAAGAAGTTTCATACAATGCTTCTGTGTAGTTTATATTTGAACATATTCTCTTTTCCACTATTACCCACTTAGCGCTACGAATGTCCAGTTGCATTTTCTACAGACAGAGTGTTTCAAAACTGCTCAATCAAAAGTATGGTTTAACTCTGTTAGCTGAATGCTCAAATCAGAAAGAATTTTCACAGAATGCTTCTGTGTAGTTTATATTTGAATATATTCCTTTTTCCACTACTACTCTCTTAGCGCTCCAAATGTCCAGTTGCATTTTCAACAGAAAGAGTGTTCAGATCTGCTCATTCAAAAGTATGGTTTAACTCTGTTAGCTGAATGCACATATCAGAAAGAAGTTTCACAGAATGATTCTGTGTAGTTTATATTTGGAGACATTCCTTTTTCCACTATAACCCTCTTAGCGCTCCGAATCTCCACTTGCATTTTCTACAGAAAGACTGTTACAGAATGGCTCAATCAAAACTAAGGTTCAACTCTTTTAGTTGAACAAACAGAACAGAAAGAAGTTTCACAAAATTCTTCTGTGTAGTTTTTATTTGTAGACATTCTTTTTCCCAATATAGGCCTCTTAGCGCTCAGAATGTCCAATTGCAGTTTCTACAGAAAGAGTGTTTCAGAACGGCTCAATCAAAAGTAAGGTTCAACTCTGTTAGTTGAATGCACAGAACAGAAAGAAGTTTCATACAATGCTTCTGTGTAGTTTATATTTGAACATATTCTTTTTTCCACTATTACCCACTTAGCGCTACGAATGTCCAGTTGCATTTTCTACAGACAGAGTGTTTCAAAACTGCTCAATCAAAAGTATGGTTTAACTCTGTTAGCTGAATGCTCAGATCAGAAAGAAGTTTCACAGAATGCTTCTGTGTAGTTTATATTTGAATATATTTCTTTTTCCACTACTTCGCTCTTAGCGCTCCAAATCTCCAGTTGCATTTTCAACAGAAAGAGTGTTCAGATCTGCTCAATCAAAAGTATGGTTTAACTCTGTTAGCTGAATGCACAGATCAGAAAGGAGTTTCACCGAATGATTCTGTGTAGTTTATATTTGAAGACATTCCTTTTTCCACTATTACCCTCTTAGCGCTCCGAATCTCCACTTGCATTTTCTACAAAAAGAGTGTTTCATAACTGCTCAATCAAAAATATGTTTTATCTCTGTTAACTGAATTTACAGATCAGAAATAAGTTTCACAGAGTGCATCTGTGTAGTTTATATTTGAAGATATTCTTTTTCCCAATGTAGGCCTCTTAGCGCTTAGCATGTCCAATTGCAGTTTCTACAGAAAGAGTGTTTCAGAACGGCTCAATCAAAAGTAAGGTTCAACTCTGTTAGCTGAATGCACAGAACAGAAAGAGTTTTCACAGAATGCTACTGTGTAGTTTATATTTGAATATATTCCTTTTTCCACTATTACCCTCTTAGCGCTCCGAATGTCCACTTGCATTTTCTACAGAAAGAGTGTTCAGAACTGCGCAATCAAAAGTATGGTTTAACTCTGTTAGCTTAATGAACATATCAGAAATAAGTTTCACACAATGCTTCTGTGTAGTTTTTATTTGAAGATATTATTTTTCCCAATATAGGCCTCTTAGCGCTCAGAATGTCCAATTGCAGTTTCTACAGAAAGAGTGTTTCAGAAAGGCTCAATCAAAAGTAAGGTTCAACTCTGTTAGTTGAATGCACAGAACAGAAAGAAGTTTCATACAATGCTTCTGTGTAGTTTATATTTGAACATATTCTTTTTTCCACTATTACCCACTTAGCGCTACGAATGTCCAGTTGCATTTTCTACAGACAGAGTGTTTCAAAACTGCTCAATCAAAAGTATGGTTTAACTCTGTTAGCTGAATGCTCAGTTCAGAAAGAAGTTTCACAGAATGCTTCTGTGTAGTTTATATTTGAATATATTCCTTTTTCCACTACTACGCTCTTAGCGCTCCAAATGTCCAGTTGCATTTTCAACAGAAAGAGTGTTCAGATCTGCTCAATCAAAAGTATGGTTTAACTCTGTTAGCTGAATGCACAGATCAGAAAGAAGTTTCACAGAATGATTCTGTGTAGTTTATATTTGGAGACATTCCTTTTTCCACTATTACCCTCTTAGCGCTCCGAATCTCCACTTGCATTTTCTACAGAAAGAGTGTTTCAGAACGGCTCAATCAAAACTAAGGTTCAACTCTTTTAGTTGAACAAACAGAACAGAAAGAAGTTTCACACAATTCTTCTGTGTAGTTTTTATTTGTAGACATCCTTTTTCCCAATATAGGCCTCTTAGCGCTCAGAATGTCCAACTGCAGTTTCTACAGAAAGAGTGTTTCAGAACGGCTCAATCAAAAGTAAGGTTCAACTCTGTTAGTTGAATGCACAGAACAGAAAGGAGTTTCATACAATGCTTCTGTGTAGTTTATATTTGAACATATTCTTTTTTCCACTATTACCCACTTAGCGCTACGAATGTCCAGTTGCATTTTCTACAGACAGAGTGTTTCAAAACTGCTCAATCAAAAGTATGGTTTAACTCTGTTAGCTGAATGCTCAGATCAGAAAGAAGTTTCACAGAATGCTTCTGTGTAGTTTATATTTGAATATATTCCTTTTTCCACTACTACGCTCTTAGCGCTCCAAATGTCCAGTTGCATTTTCTACAGAAAGTGTGTTCAGATCTGCTCAATCAAAAGTATGGTTTAACTCTGTTAGCTGAATGCACAGATCAGAAAGAAGTTTCACCGAATGATTCTGTGTAGTTTATATTTGAAGACATTCGTTTTTCCACTATTACCCCCTTAGCGCTCCGAATCTCCACTTGCATTTTCTACAAAAAGAGTGTTTCATAACTGCTCAATCAAAAATATGTTTTATCTCTGTTAACTGAATTTACAGATCAGAAATAATTTTCACAGAATGCATCTGTGTAGTTTTTATTTGAAGATATTCTTTTTCCCAATGTAGGCCTCTTAGCGCTTAGCATGTCCAATTGCAGTTTCTACAGAAAGAGTGTTTCAGAACGGCTCAATCAAAAGTAAGGTTCAACTCTGTTAGTTGAATGCACAGAACAGAAAGAATTTTCACAGAATGCTACTGTGTAGTTTATATTTGAATATATTCCTTTTTCCACTATTACCCTATTAGCGCTCCGAATGTCCACTTGCATTTTCTACAGAAAGAGTGTTCAGAACTGCGCAATCAAAAGTATGGTTTAACTCTGTTAGCTTAATGAACATATCAGAAATAAGTTTCACACAATGCTTCTGTGTAGTTTTTATTTGAAGATATTATTTTTCCCAATATAGGCCTCTTAGCGCTCAGAATGTCCAATTGCAGTTTCTACAGAAAGAGTGTTTCAGAAAGGCTCAATCAAAAGTAAGGTTCAACTCTGTTAGTTGAATGCACAGAACAGAAAGAAGTTTCATACAATGCTTCTGTGTAGTTTATATTTGAACATATTCTCTTTTCCACTATTACCCACTTAGCGCTACGAATGTCCAGTTGCATTTTCTACAGACAGAGTGTTTCAAAACTGCTCAATCAAAAGTATGGTTTAACTCTGTTAGCTGAATGCTCAAATCAGAAAGAATTTTCACAGAATGCTTCTGTGTAGTTTATATTTGAATATATTCCTTTTTCCACTACTACTCTCTTAGCGCTCCAAATGTCCAGTTGCATTTTCAACAGAAAGAGTGTTCAGATCTGCTCATTCAAAAGTATGGTTTAACTCTGTTAGCTGAATGCACATATCAGAAAGAAGTTTCACAGAATGATTCTGTGTAGTTTATATTTGGAGACATTCCTTTTTCCACTATAACCCTCTTAGCGCTCCGAATCTCCACTTGCATTTTCTACAGAAAGACTGTTACAGAATGGCTCAATCAAAACTAAGGTTCAACTCTTTTAGTTGAACAAACAGAACAGAAAGAAGTTTCACAAAATTCTTCTGTGTAGTTTTTATTTGTAGACATTCTTTTTCCCAATATAGGCCTCTTAGCGCTCAGAATGTCCAATTGCAGTTTCTACAGAAAGAGTGTTTCAGAACGGCTCAATCAAAAGTAAGGTTCAACTCTGTTAGTTGAATGCACAGAACAGAAAGAAGTTTCATACAATGCTTCTGTGTAGTTTATATTTGAACATATTCTTTTTTCCACTATTACCCACTTAGCGCTACGAATGTCCAGTTGCATTTTCTACAGACAGAGTGTTTCAAAACTGCTCAATCAAAAGTATGGTTTAACTCTGTTAGCTGAATGCTCAGATCAGAAAGAAGTTTCACAGAATGCTTCTGTGTAGTTTATATTTGAATATATTTCTTTTTCCACTACTTCGCTCTTAGCGCTCCAAATCTCCAGTTGCATTTTCAACAGAAAGAGTGTTCAGATCTGCTCAATCAAAAGTATGGTTTAACTCTGTTAGCTGAATGCACAGATCAGAAAGGAGTTTCACCGAATGATTCTGTGTAGTTTATATTTGAAGACATTCCTTTTTCCACTATTACCCTCTTAGCGCTCCGAATCTCCACTTGCATTTTCTACAAAAAGAGTGTTTCATAACTGCTCAATCAAAAATATGTTTTATCTCTGTTAACTGAATTTACAGATCAGAAATAAGTTTCACAGAGTGCATCTGTGTAGTTTTTATTTGAAGATATTCTTTTTCCCAATGTAGGCCTCTTAGCGCTTAGCATGTCCAATTGCAGTTTCTACAGAAAGAGTGTTTCAGAACGGCTCAATCAAAAGTAAGGTTCAACTCTGTTAGCTGAATGCACAGAACAGAAAGAGTTTTCACAGAATGCTACTGTGTAGTTTATATTTGAATATATTCCTTTTTCCACTATTACCCTCTTAGCGCTCCGAATGTCCACTTGCATTTTCTACAGAAAGAGTGTTCAGAACTGCGCAATCAAAAGTATGGTTTAACTCTGTTAGCTTAATGAACATATCAGAAATAAGTTTCACACAATGCTTCTGTGTAGTTTTTATTTGAAGATATTATTTTTCCCAATATAGGCCTCTTAGCGCTCAGAATGTCCAATTGCAGTTTCTACAGAAAGAGTGTTTCAGAAAGGCTCAATCAAAAGTAAGGTTCAACTCTGTTAGTTGAATGCACAGAACAGAAAGAAGTTTCATACAATGCTTCTGTGTAGTTTATATTTGAACATATTCTTTTTTCCACTATTACCCACTTAGCGCTACGAATGTCCAGTTGCATTTTCTACAGACAGAGTGTTTCAAAACTGCTCAATCAAAAGTATGGTTTAACTCTGTTAGCTGAATGCTCAGTTCAGAAAGAAGTTTCACAGAATGCTTCTGTGTAGTTTATATTTGAATATATTCCTTTTTCCACTACTACGCTCTTAGCGCTCCAAATGTCCAGTTGCATTTTCAACAGAAAGAGTGTTCAGATCTGCTCAATCAAAAGTATGGTTTAACTCTGTTAGCTGAATGCACAGATCAGAAAGAAGTTTCACAGAATGATTCTGTGTAGTTTATATTTGGAGACATTCCTTTTTCCACTATTACCCTCTTAGCGCTCCGAATCTCCACTTGCATTTTCTACAGAAAGAGTGTTTCAGAACGGCTCAATCAAAACTAAGGTTCAACTCTTTTAGTTGAACAAACAGAACAGAAAGAAGTTTCACACAATTCTTCTGTGTAGTTTTTATTTGTAGACATCCTTTTTCCCAATATAGGCCTCTTAGCGCTCAGAATGTCCAACTGCAGTTTCTACAGAAAGAGTGTTTCAGAACGGCTCAATCAAAAGTAAGGTTCAACTCTGTTAGTTGAATGCACAGAACAGAAAGGAGTTTCATACAATGCTTCTGTGTAGTTTATATTTGAACATATTCTTTTTTCCACTATTACCCACTTAGCGCTACGAATGTCCAGTTGCATTTTCTACAGACAGAGTGTTTCAAAACTGCTCAATCAAAAGTATGGTTTAACTCTGTTAGCTGAATGCTCAGATCAGAAAGAAGTTTCACAGAATGCTTCTGTGTAGTTTATATTTGAATATATTCCTTTTTCCACTACTACGCTCTTAGCGCTCCAAATGTCCAGTTGCATTTTCTACAGAAAGTGTGTTCAGATCTGCTCAATCAAAAGTATGGTTTAACTCTGTTAGCTGAATGCACAGATCAGAAAGAAGTTTCACCGAATGATTCTGTGTAGTTTATATTTGAAGACATTCGTTTTTCCACTATTACCCCCTTAGCGCTCCGAATCTCCACTTGCATTTTCTACAAAAAGAGTGTTTCATAACTGCTCAATCAAAAATATGTTTTATCTCTGTTAACTGAATTTACAGATCAGAAATAATTTTCACAGAATGCATCTGTGTAGTTTTTATTTGAAGATATTCTTTTTCCCAATGTAGGCCTCTTAGCGCTTAGCATGTCCAATTGCAGTTTCTACAGAAAGAGTGTTTCAGAACGGCTCAATCAAAAGTAAGGTTCAACTCTGTTAGTTGAATGCACAGAACAGAAAGAATTTTCACAGAATGCTACTGTGTAGTTTATATTTGAATATATTCCTTTTTCCACTATTACCCTATTAGCGCTCCGAATGTCCACTTGCATTTTCTACAGAAAGAGTGTTCAGAACTGCGCAATCAAAAGTATGGTTTAACTCTGTTAGCTTAATGAACATATCAGAAATAAGTTTCACACAATGCTTCTGTGTAGTTTTTATTTGAAGATATTATTTTTCCCAATATAGGCCTCTTAGCGCTCAGAATGTCCAATTGCAGTTTCTACAGAAAGAGTGTTTCAGAAAGGCTCAATCAAAAGTAAGGTTCAACTCTGTTAGTTGAATGCACAGAACAGAAAGAAGTTTCATACAATGCTTCTGTGTAGTTTATATTTGAACATATTCTCTTTTCCACTATTACCCACTTAGCGCTACGAATGTCCAGTTGCATTTTCTACAGACAGAGTGTTTCAAAACTGCTCAATCAAAAGTATGGTTTAACTCTGTTAGCTGAATGCTCAAATCAGAAAGAATTTTCACAGAATGCTTCTGTGTAGTTTATATTTGAATATATTCCTTTTTCCACTACTACTCTCTTAGCGCTCCAAATGTCCAGTTGCATTTTCAACAGAAAGAGTGTTCAGATCTGCTCATTCAAAAGTATGGTTTAACTCTGTTAGCTGAATGCACATATCAGAAAGAAGTTTCACAGAATGATTCTGTGTAGTTTATATTTGGAGACATTCCTTTTTCCACTATAACCCTCTTAGCGCTCCGAATCTCCACTTGCATTTTCTACAGAAAGACTGTTACAGAATGGCTCAATCAAAACTAAGGTTCAACTCTTTTAGTTGAACAAACAGAACAGAAAGAAGTTTCACAAAATTCTTCTGTGTAGTTTTTATTTGTAGACATTCTTTTTCCCAATATAGGCCTCTTAGCGCTCAGAATGTCCAATTGCAGTTTCTACAGAAAGAGTGTTTCAGAACGGCTCAATCAAAAGTAAGGTTCAACTCTGTTAGTTGAATGCACAGAACAGAAAGAAGTTTCATACAATGCTTCTGTGTAGTTTATATTTGAACATATTCTTTTTTCCACTATTACCCACTTAGCGCTACGAATGTCCAGTTGCATTTTCTACAGACAGAGTGTTTCAAAACTGCTCAATCAAAAGTATGGTTTAACTCTGTTAGCTGAATGCTCAGATCAGAAAGAAGTTTCACAGAATGCTTCTGTGTAGTTTATATTTGAATATATTTCTTTTTCCACTACTTCGCTCTTAGCGCTCCAAATCTCCAGTTGCATTTTCAACAGAAAGAGTGTTCAGATCTGCTCAATCAAAAGTATGGTTTAACTCTGTTAGCTGAATGCACAGATCAGAAAGGAGTTTCACCGAATGATTCTGTGTAGTTTATATTTGAAGACATTCCTTTTTCCACTATTACCCCCTTAGCGCTCCGAATCTCCACTTGCATTTTCTACAAAAAGAGTGTTTCATAACTGCTCAATCAAAAATATGTTTTATCTCTGTTAACTGAATTTACAGATCAGAAATAAGTTTCACAGAGTGCATCTGTGTAGTTTTTATTTGAAGATATTCTTTTTCCCAATGTAGGCCTCTTAGCGCTTAGCATGTCCAATTGCAGTTTCTACAGAAAGAGTGTTTCAGAACGGCTCAATCAAAAGTAAGGTTCAACTCTGTTAGCTGAATGCACAGAACAGAAAGAGTTTTCACAGAATGCTACTGTGTAGTTTATATTTGAATATATTCCTTTTTCCACTATTACCCTCTTAGCGCTCCGAATGTCCACTTGCATTTTCTACAGAAAGAGTGTTCAGAACTGCGCAATCAAAAGTATGGTTTAACTCTGTTAGCTTAATGAACATATCAGAAATAAGTTTCACACAATGCTTCTGTGTAGTTTTTATTTGAAGATATTATTTTTCCCAATATAGGCCTCTTAGCGCTCAGAATGTCCAATTGCAGTTTCTACAGAAAGAGTGTTTCAGAAAGGCTCAATCAAAAGTAAGGTTCAACTCTGTTAGTTGAATGCACAGAACAGAAAGAAGTTTCATACAATGCTTCTGTGTAGTTTATATTTGAACATATTCTTTTTTCCACTATTACCCACTTAGCGCTACGAATGTCCAGTTGCATTTTCTACAGACAGAGTGTTTCAAAACTGCTCAATCAAAAGTATGGTTTAACTCTGTTAGCTGAATGCTCAGTTCAGAAAGAAGTTTCACAGAATGCTTCTGTGTAGTTTATATTTGAATATATTCCTTTTTCCACTACTACGCTCTTAGCGCTCCAAATGTCCAGTTGCATTTTCAACAGAAAGAGTGTTCAGATCTGCTCAATCAAAAGTATGGTTTAACTCTGTTAGCTGAATGCACAGATCAGAAAGAAGTTTCACAGAATGATTCTGTGTAGTTTATATTTGGAGACATTCCTTTTTCCACTATTACCCTCTTAGCGCTCCGAATCTCCACTTGCATTTTCTACAGAAAGAGTGTTTCAGAACGGCTCAATCAAAACTAAGGTTCAACTCTTTTAGTTGAACAAACAGAACAGAAAGAAGTTTCACACAATTCTTCTGTGTAGTTTTTATTTGTAGACATCCTTTTTCCCAATATAGGCCTCTTAGCGCTCAGAATGTCCAACTGCAGTTTCTACAGAAAGAGTGTTTCAGAACGGCTCAATCAAAAGTAAGGTTCAACTCTGTTAGTTGAATGCACAGAACAGAAAGGAGTTTCATACAATGCTTCTGTGTAGTTTATATTTGAACATATTCTTTTTTCCACTATTACCCACTTAGCGCTACGAATGTCCAGTTGCATTTTCTACAGACAGAGTGTTTCAAAACTGCTCAATCAAAAGTATGGTTTAACTCTGTTAGCTGAATGCTCAGATCAGAAAGAAGTTTCACAGAATGCTTCTGTGTAGTTTATATTTGAATATATTCCTTTTTCCACTACTACGCTCTTAGCGCTCCAAATGTCCAGTTGCATTTTCTACAGAAAGTGTGTTCAGATCTGCTCAATCAAAAGTATGGTTTAACTCTGTTAGCTGAATGCACAGATCAGAAAGAAGTTTCACCGAATGATTCTGTGTAGTTTATATTTGAAGACATTCGTTTTTCCACTATTACCCCCTTAGCGCTCCGAATCTCCACTTGCATTTTCTACAAAAAGAGTGTTTCATAACTGCTCAATCAAAAATATGTTTTATCTCTGTTAACTGAATTTACAGATCAGAAATAATTTTCACAGAATGCATCTGTGTAGTTTTTATTTGAAGATATTCTTTTTCCCAATGTAGGCCTCTTAGCGCTTAGCATGTCCAATTGCAGTTTCTACAGAAAGAGTGTTTCAGAACGGCTCAATCAAAAGTAAGGTTCAACTCTGTTAGTTGAATGCACAGAACAGAAAGAATTTTCACAGAATGCTACTGTGTAGTTTATATTTGAATATATTCCTTTTTCCACTATTACCCTATTAGCGCTCCGAATGTCCACTTGCATTTTCTACAGAAAGAGTGTTCAGAACTGCGCAATCAAAAGTATGGTTTAACTCTGTTAGCTTAATGAACATATCAGAAATAAGTTTCACACAATGCTTCTGTGTAGTTTTTATTTGAAGATATTATTTTTCCCAATATAGGCCTCTTAGCGCTCAGAATGTCCAATTGCAGTTTCTACAGAAAGAGTGTTTCAGAAAGGCTCAATCAAAAGTAAGGTTCAACTCTGTTAGTTGAATGCACAGAACAGAAAGAAGTTTCATACAATGCTTCTGTGTAGTTTATATTTGAACATATTCTTTTTTCCACTATTACCCACTTAGCGCTACGAATGTCCAGTTGCATTTTCTACAGACAGAGTGTTTCAAAACTGCTCAATCAAAAGTATGGTTTAACTCTGTTAGCTGAATGCTCAGATCAGAAAGAAGTTTCACAGAATGCTTCTGTGTAGTTTATATTTGAATATATTCCTTTTTCCACTACTACTCTCTTAGCGCTCCAAATGTCCAGTTGCATTTTCTACAGAAAGAGTGTTCAGATCTGCTCAATCAAAAGTATGGTTTAACTCTGTTAGCTGAATGCACAGATCAGAAAGAAGTTTCACAGAACGATTCTGTGTAGTTTATATTTGGAGACATTCCTTTTTCCACTATTACCCTCTTAGCGCTCCGAATCTCCAGTTGCATTTTCTACAGAAAGAGTGTTTCAGAACGGCTCAATCAAAACTAAGGTTCAACTCTTTTAGTTGAACAAACAGAACAGAAAGAAGTTTCACACAATTCTTCTGTGTAGTTTTTATTTGTAGACATCCTTTTTCCCAATATAGGCCTCTTAGCGCTCAGAATGTCCAACTGCAGTTTCTACAGAAAGAGTGTTTCAGAACGGCTCAATCAAAAGTAAGGTTCAACTCTGTTAGTTGAATGCACAGAACAGAAAGGAGTTTCATACAATGCTTCTGTGTAGTTTATATTTGAACATATTCTTTTTTCCACTATTACCCACTTAGCGCTACGAATGTCCAGTTGCATTTTCTACAGACAGAGTGTTTCAAAACTGCTCAATCAAAAGTATGGTTTAACTCTGTTAGCTGAATGCTCAGATCAGAAAGAAGTTTCACAGAATGCTTCTGTGTAGTTTATATTTGAATATATTCCTTTTTCCACTACTACGCTCTTAGCGCTCCAAATGTCCAGTTGCATTTTCTACAGAAAGTGTGTTCAGATCTGCTCAATCAAAAGTATGGTTTAACTCTGTTAGCTGAATGCACAGATCAGAAAGAAGTTTCACCGAATGATTCTGTGTAGTTTATATTTGAAGACATTCGTTTTTCCACTATTACCCCCTTAGCGCTCCGAATCTCCACTTGCATTTTCTACAAAAAGAGTGTTTCATAACTGCTCAATCAAAAATATGTTTTATCTCTGTTAACTGAATTTACAGATCAGAAATAATTTTCACAGAATGCATCTGTGTAGTTTTTATTTGAAGATATTCTTTTTCCCAATGTAGGCCTCTTAGCGCTTAGCATGTCCAATTGCAGTTTCTACAGAAAGAGTGTTTCAGAACGGCTCAATCAAAAGTAAGGTTCAACTCTGTTAGTTGAATGCACAGAACAGAAAGAATTTTCACAGAATGCTACTGTGTAGTTTATATTTGAATATATTCCTTTTTCCACTATTACCCTATTAGCGCTCCGAATGTCCACTTGCATTTTCTACAGAAAGAGTGTTCAGAACTGCGCAATCAAAAGTATGGTTTAACTCTGTTAGCTTAATGAACATATCAGAAATAAGTTTCACACAATGCTTCTGTGTAGTTTTTATTTGAAGATATTATTTTTCCCAATATAGGCCTCTTAGCGCTCAGAATGTCCAATTGCAGTTTCTACAGAAAGAGTGTTTCAGAAAGGCTCAATCAAAAGTAAGGTTCAACTCTGTTAGTTGAATGCACAGAACAGAAAGAAGTTTCATACAATGCTTCTGTGTAGTTTATATTTGAACATATTCTTTTTTCCACTATTACCCACTTAGCGCTACGAATGTCCAGTTGCATTTTCTACAGACAGAGTGTTTCAAAACTGCTCAATCATAAGTATGGTTTAACTCTGTTAGCTGAATGCTCAGATCAGAAAGAAGTTTCACAGAATGCTTCTGTGTAGTTTATATTTGAATATATTCCTTTTTCCACTACTACTCTCTTAGCGCTCCAAATGTCCAGTTGCATTTTCTACAGAAAGAGTGTTCAGATCTGCTCAATCAAAAGTATGGTTTAACTCTGTTAGCTGAATGCACAGATCAGAAAGAAGTTTCACAGAACGATTCTGTGTAGTTTATATTTGGAGACATTCCTTTTTCCACTATTACCCTCTTAGCGCTCCGAATCTCCACTTGCATTTTCTACAGAAAGAGTGTTTCAGAACGGCTCAATCAAAACTAAGGTTCAACTCTTTTAGTTGAACAAACAGAACAGAAAGAAGTTTCACAAAATTCTTCTGCGTAGTTTTTATTTGTAGACATTCTTTTTCCCAATATAGGCCTCTTAGCGCTCAGAATGTCCAATTGCAGTTTCTACAGAAAGAGTGTTTCAGAACGGCTCAATCAAAAGTAAGGTTCAACTCTGTTAGTTGAATGCACAGAACAGAAAGAAGTTTCATACAATGCTTCTGTGTAGTTTATATTTGAACATATTCTCTTTTCCACTATTACCCACTTAGCGCTACGAATGTCCAGTTGCATTTTCTACAGACAGAGTGTTTCAAAACTGCTCAATCAAAAGTATGGTTTAACTCTGTTAGCTGTATGCTCAGATCAGAAAGAAGTTTCACAGAATGCTTCTGTGTAGTTTATATTTGAATATATTACTTTTTCCACTACAACGCTCTTAGCGCTCCAATTGTCCAGTTGCATTTTCAACAGAAAGAGTGTTCAGATCTACTCAATCAAAAGTATGGTTTAACTCTGTTAGCTGAATGCACAGATCAGAAAGAAGTTTCACCGAATGATTCTGTGTAGTTTATATTTGAAGACATTCCTTTTTCCACTATTACCCTCTTAGCGCTCCGAATCTCCACTTGCATTTTCTACAAAGGAGTGTTTCATAACTGCTCAATCAAAAATATGTTTTATCTCTGTTAACTGAATTTACCGATCAGAAATAAGTTTCACAGAATGCATCTGTGTAGTTTTTATTTGAAAATATTCTTTTTCCCAATGTAGGCCTCTTAGCGCTTAGCATGTCCAATTGCAGTTTCTACAGAAAGAGTGTTTCAGAACGGCTCAATCAAAAGTAAGGTTCAACTCTGTTAGTTGAATGCACAGAACAGAAAGAATTTTCACAGAATGCTACTGTGTAGTTTATATTTGAATATATTCCTTTTTCCACTATTACCCTCTTAGCGCTCTGAATTTCCACTTGCATTTTCTACAGAAAGAGTGTTCAGAACTGCGCAATCAAAAGTATGGTTTAACTCTGTTAGCTTAATGAACATATCAGAAATAAGTTTCACACAATGCTTCTGTGTAGTTTTTATTTGAAGATATTATTTTTCCCAATAGAGGCCTCTTAGCGCTCAGAATGTCCAATTGCAGTTTCTACAGAAAGAGTGTTTCAGAACGGCTCAATCAAAAGTAAGGTTCAACTCTGTTAGTTGAATGCACAGAACAGAAAGAAGTTTCATACAATGCTTCTGTGTAGTTTATATTTGAATATATTCTTTTTTCCACTATTACCCACTTAGCGCTACGAATGTCCAGTTGCATTTTCTACAGACAGAGTGTTTCAAAACTGCTCAATCAAAAGTATGGTTTAACTCTGTTAGCTAAATGCTCAGATCAGAAAGAAGTTTCACAGAATGCTTCTGTGTAGTTTATATTTGAATATATTCCTTTTTCCACTACTACTCTCTTAGCGCTCCAAATGTCCAGTTGCATTTACTACAGAAAGAGTGTTCAGATCTGCTCAATCAAAAGTATGGTTTAACTCTGTTAGCTGAATGCACAGGTCAGAAAGAAGTTTCACAGAATGATTCTGTGCAGTTTATATTTGGAGACATTCCTTTTTCAACTATTACCCTCTTAGCGCTCCGAATCTCCACTTGCATTTTCTACAGAAAGAGTGTTTCAGAACGGCTCAATGAAAACTAATGTTCAACTCTTTTAGTGGAACAAACAGAACAGAAAGAAGTTTCACACAATTCTTCTGTGTAGTTTTTATTTGTAGACATTCTTTTTCCCAATATAGGCCTCTTAGCGCTCAGAATGTCCAATTGCAGTTTCTACAGAAAGAGTGTTTCAGAACGGCTCAATCAAAAGTAAGGTTCAACTCTGTTAGTTGAATGCACAGAACAGAAAGAAGTTTCATACAATGCTTCTGTGTAGTTTATATTTGAACATATAATTTTTTCCACTATTACCCACTTAGCGCTAGGAAAGTCCCGTTGCATTTTCAAAAGACAGAGTGTTTCAAAACTGCTCAATCAAAAGTATGGTTTAACTCTGTTAGCTGTATGCTCAGATCAGAAAGAAGTTTTACAGAATGCTTCTGTGTAGTTTATATTTGAATATATTCCTTTTTCCACTACTACGCTCTTAGCGCTCCAAATGTCCAGTTGCATTTTCAACAGAAAGAGTGTTCAGATCTGCTCAATCAAATGTATGGTTTAACTCTGTTAGCTGAATGCACAGATCAGAAAGAAGTTTCACAGAATGATTCTGTGTAGTTTATATTTGGAGACATTCCTTTTTCCACTATTACCCTCTTAGCGCTCCGAATCTCCACTTGCATTTTCTACAGAAAGAGTGTTTCAGAACGGCTCAATCAAAACTAAGGTTCAACTCTTTTAGTTGAACAAACAGAACAGAAAGAAGTTTCACAAAATTCTTCTGCGTAGTTTTTATTTGTAGACATTCTTTTTCCCAATATAGGCCTCTTAGCGCTCAGAATGTCCAATTGCAGTTTCTACAGAAAGAGTGTTTCAGAACGGCTCAATCAAAAGTAAGGTTCAACTCTGTTAGTTGAATGCATAGAACAGAAAGAAGTTTCATACAATGCTTCTGTGTAGTTTATATTTGAACATATTCTCTTTTCCACTATTACCCACTTAGCGCTACGAATGTCCAGTTGCATTTTCTACAGACAGAGTGTTTCAAAACTGCTCAATCAAAAGTATGGTTTAACTCTGTTAGCTGTATGCTCAGATCAGAAAGAAGTTTCACAGAATGCTTCTGTGTAGTTTATATTTGAATATATTCCTTTTTCCACTACAACGCTCTTAGCGCTCCAATTGTCCAGTTGCATTTTCAACAGAAAGAGTGTTCAGATCTGCTCAATCAAAAGTATGGTTTAACTCTGTTAGCTGAATGCACAGATCAGAAAGAAGTTTCACCGAATGATTCTGTGTAGTTTATATTTGAAGACATCCCTTTTTCCACTATTACCCTCTTAGTGCTCCGAATCTCCACTTGCATTTTCTACAAAGGAGTGTTTCATAACTGCTCAATCAAAAATATGTTTTATCTCTGTTAACTGAATTTACAGATCAGAAATAAGTTTCACAGAATGCATCTGTGTAGTTTTTATTTGAAGATATTCTTTTTCCCAATATAGGCCTCTTAGCGCTTAGCATGTCCAATTGCAGTTTCTACAGAAAGAGTGTTTCAGAACGGCTCAATCAAAAGTAAGGTTCAACTCTGTTAGTTGAATGCACAGAACAGAAAGAATTTTCACAGAATGCTACTGTGTAGTTTATATTTGAATATATTCCTTTTTCCACTATTACCCTCTTAGCTCTCTGAATTTCCACTTGCATTTTCTACAGAAAGAGTGTTCAGAACTGCGCAATCAAAAGTATGGTTTAACTCTGTTAGCTTAATGAACATATCAGGAATAAGTTTCACACAATGCTTCTGTGTAGTTTTTATTTGAAGATATTATTTTTCCCAATAGAGGCCTCTTAGCGCTCAGAATGTCCAATTGCAGTTTCTACAGAAAGAGTGTTTCAGAACGGCTCAATCAAAAGTAAGGTTCAACTCTGTTAGTTGAATGCACAGAACAGAAAGTAGTTTCATACAATGCTTCTGTGTAGTTTATATTTGAACATATTCTTTTTTCCACTATTACCCACTTAGCGCTACGAATGTCCAGTTGCATTTTCTACAGACAGAGTGTTTCAAAACTGCTCAATCAAAAGTATGGTTTAACTCGGTTAGCTAAATGCTCAGATCAGAAAGAAGTTTCACAGAATGCTTCTGTGTAGTTTATATTTGAATATATTCCTTTTTCCACTACTACTCTCTTAGCGCTCCAAATGTCCAGTTGCATTTTCTACAGAAAGAGTGTTCAGATCTGCTCAATCAATAGTATGGTTTAACTCTGTTAGCTGAATGCACAGGTCAGAAAGAAGTTTCACAGAATGATTCTGTGCAGTTTATATTTGGAGACATTCCTTTTTCAACTATTACCCTCTTAGCGCTCCGAATCTCCACTTGCATTTTCTACAGAAAGAGTGTTTCAGAACGGCTCAATGAAAACTAATGTTCAACTCTTTTAGTGGAACAAACAGAACAGAAAGAAGTTTCACACAATTCTTCTGTGTAGTTTTTATTTGTAGACATTCTTTTTCCCAATATAGGCCTCTTAGCGCTCAGAATGTCCAATTGCAGTTTCTACAGAAAGAGTGTTTCAGAACGGCTCAATCAAAAGTAAGGTTCAACTCTGTTAGTTGAATGCAAAGAACAGAAAGAAGTTTCATACAATGCTTCTGTGTAGTTTATATTTGAACATATACTTTTTTCCACTATTACCCACTTAGCGCTAGGAATGTCCAGTTGCATTTTCAACAGACAGAGTGTTTCAAAACTGCTCAATCAAAAGTATGGTTTAACTCTGTTAGCTGTATGCTCAGATCAGAAAGAAGTTTCACAGAATGCTTCTGTGTAGTTTATATTTGAATATATTCCTTTTTCCACTACTACGCTCTTAGCGCTCCAAATGTCCAGTTGCATTTTCAACAGAAAGAGTGTTCAGATCTGCTCAATCAAAAGTATGGTTTAACTCTGTTAGCTGAATGCACATATCAGAAAGAAGTTTCACAGAATGATTCTGTGTAGTTTATATTTGGAGACATTCCTTTTTCCACTATAACCCTCTTAGCGCTCCGAATCTCCACTTGCATTTTCTACAGAAAGACTGTTACAGAATGGCTCAATCAAAACTAAGGTTCAACTCTTTTAGTTGAACAAACAGAACAGAAAGAAGTTTCACAAAATTCTTCTGCGTAGTTTTTATTTGTAGACATTCTTTTTCCCAATATAGGCCTCTTAGCGCTCAGAATGTCCAATTGCAGTTTCTACAGAAAGAGTGTTTCAGAACGGCTCAATCAAAAGTAAGGTTCAACTCTGTTAGTTGAATGCACAGAACAGAAAGAAGTTTCATACAATGCTTCTGTGTAGTTTATATTTGAACATATTCTTTTTTCCACTATTACCCACTTAGCGCTACGAATGTCCAGTTGCATTTTCTACAGACAGAGTGTTTCAAAACTGCTCAATCAAAAGTATGGTTTAACTCTGTTAGCTGAATGCTCAGATCAGAAAGAAGTTTCACAGAATGCTTCTGTGTAGTTTATATTTGAATATATTCCTTTTTCCACTACTACGCTCTTAGCGCTCCAAATCTGCAGTTGCATTTTCAACAGAAAGAGTGTTCAGATCTGCTCAATCAAAAGTATGGTTTAACTCTGTTAGCTGAATGCACAGATCAGAAAGAAGTTTCACCGAATGATTCTGTGTAGTTTATATTTGAAGACATTCCTTTTTCCACTATTACCCACTTAGCGCTCCGAACCTCCACTTGCATTTTCTACAAAAAGAGTGTTTCATAACTGCTCAATCAAAAATATGTTTTATCTCTGTTAACTGAATTTACAGATCAGAAATAAGTTTCACAGAATGCATCTGTGTAGTTTTTATTTGAAGATATTCTTTTTCCCAATGTAGGCCTCTTAGCGCTTAGCATGTCCAATTGCAGTTTCTACAGAAAGAGTGTTTCAGAACGGCTCAATCAAAAGTAAGGTTCAACTCTGTTAGTTGAATGCACAGAACAGAAAGAAGTTTCATACAATGCTTCTGTGTAGTTTATATTTGAACATATTCTTTTTTCCACTATTACCCACTTAGCGCTTCGAATGTCCAGTTGCATTTTCTACAGACAGAGTGTTTCAAAACTGCTCAATCAAAAGTATGGTTTAACTCTGTTAGCTGAATGCTCAGATCAGAAAGAAGTTTCACAGAATGCTTCTGTGTAGTTTATATTTGAATATATTACTTTTTCCACTACAACGCTCTTAGCGCTCCAATTGTCCAGTTGCATTTTCAACAGAAAGAGTGTTCAGATCTGCTCAATCAAAAGTATGGTTTAACTCTGTTAGCTGAATGCACAGATCAGAAAGAAGTTTCACCGAATGATTCTGTGTAGTTTATATTTGAAGACATTCGTTTTTCCACTATTACCCCCTTAGCGCTCCGAATCTCCACTTGCATTTTCAACAAAAAGAGTGTTTCATAACTGCTCAATCAAAAATATGTTTTATCTCTGTTAACTGAATTTACAGATCAGAAATAAGTTTCACAGAATGCATCTGTGTAGTTTTTATTTGAAGATATTATTTTTCCCAATGTAGGCCTCTTAGCGCTTAGCATGTCCAATTGCAGTTTCTACAGAAAGATTGTTTCAGAACGGCTCAATCAAAAGTAAGGTTCAACTCTGTTAGTTGAATGCACAGAACAGAAAGAATTTTCACAGAATGCTACTGTGTAGTTTATATTTGAATATATTCCTTTTTCCACTATTACCCTATTAGCGCTCCGAATGTCCACTTGCATTTTCTACAGAAAGAGTTTTCAGAACTGCGCAATCAAAAGTATGGTTTAACTCTGTTAGCTTAATGAACATATCAGAAATAAGTTTCACACAATGCTTCTGTGTAGTTTTTATTTGAAGATATTATTTTTCCCAATATAGGCCTCTTAGCGCTCAGAATGTCCAATTGCAGTTTCTACAGAAAGAGTGTTTCAGAAAGGCTCAATCAAAAGTAAGGTTCAACTCTGTTAGTTGAATGCACAGAACAGAAAGAAGTTTCATACAATGCTTCTGTGTAGTTTATATTTGAACATATTCTTTTTTCCACTATTACCCACTTAGCTCTACGAATGTCCAGTTGCATTTTCTACAGACAGAGTGTTTCAAAACTGCTGAATCAAAAGTATGGTTTAACTCTGTTAGCTGAATGCTCAGATCAGAAAGAAGTTTCACAGAATGCTTCTGTGTAGTTTATATTTGAATATATTCCTTTTTCCACTACTACGCTCTTAGCGCTCCAAATGTCCAGTTGCATTTTCAACAGAAAGAGTGTTCAGATCTGCTCAATCAAAAGTATGGTTTAACTCTGTTAGCTGAATGCACAGATCAGAAATAAGTTTCACCGAATGATTCTGTGTAGTTTATATTTGAAGACATTCCTTTTTCCACTATTACCCTCTTAGCGCTCCGAATCTCCACTTGCATTTTCTACAAAAAGAGTGTTTCATAACTGCTCAATCAAAAATATGTTTTATCTCTGTTAACTGAATTTACAGATCAGAAATAAGTTTCACAGAATGCATCTGTGTAGTTTTTATTTGAAGATATTCTTTTTCCCAATGTAGGCCTCTTAGCGCTTAGCATGTCCAATTGCAGTTTCTACAGAAAGAGTGTTTCAGAACGGCTCAATCAAAAGTAAGGTTCAACTCTGTTAGTTGAATGCACAGAACAGAAAGAATTTTCACAGAATACTACTGTGTAGTTTATATTTGAATATATTACTTTTTCCACTATTACCCTCTTAGCGCTCCGAATATCCACTTGCATTTTCTACAGAAAGAGTGTTCAGAACTGCGCAATCAAAAGTATGGGTTAACTCTGTTAGCTTAATGAACATATCAGAAATAAGTTTCACAAAATGCTTCTGTGTAGTTTTTATTTGAAGATATTATTTTTCCCAATATAGGCCTCTTAGCGCTCAGAATGTCCAATTGCAGTTTCTACAGAAAGAGTGTTTCAGAAAGGCTCAATCAAAAGTAAGGTTCAACTCTGTTAGTTGAATGCACAGAACAGAAAGAAGTTTCATACAATGCTTCTGTGTAGTTTATATTTGAACATATTCTTTTTTCCACTATTACCCACTTAGCGCTACGAATGTCCAGTTGCATTTTCTACAGACAGAGTGTTTCAAAACTGCTCAATCATAAGTATGGTTTAACTCTGTTAGCTGAATGCTCAGATCAGAAAGAAGTTTCACAGAATGCTTCTGTGTAGTTTATATTTGAATATATTCCTTTTTCCACTACTACTCTCTTAGCGCTCCAAATGTCCAGTTGCATTTTCTACAGAAAGAGTGTTCAGATCTGCTCAATCAAAAGTATGGTTTAACTCTGTTAGCTGAATGCACAGATGAGAAAGAAGTTTCACAGAATGATTCTGTGTAGTTTATATTTGGAGACATTCCTTTTTCCACTATTACCCTCTTAGCGCTCCGAATCTCCACTTGCATTTTCTACAGAAAGAGTGTTTCAGAACGGCTCAATCAAAACTAAGGTTCAACTCTTTTAGTTGAACAAACAGAACAGAAAGAAGTTTCACAAAATTCTTCTGCGTAGTTTTTATTTGTAGACATTCTTTTTCCCAATATAGGCCTCTTAGCGCTCAGAATGTCCAATTGCAGTTTCTACAGAAAGAGTGTTTCAGAACGGCTCAATCAAAAGTAAGGTTCAACTATGTTAGTTGAATGCACAGAACAGAAAGAAGTTTCATACAATGCTTCTGTGTAGTTTATATTTGAACATATTCTCTTTTCCACTATTACCCACTTAGCGCTACGAATGTCCAGTTGCATTTTCTACAGACAGAGTGTTTCAAAACTGCTCAATCAAAAGTATGGTTTAACTCTGTTAGCTGTATGCTCAGATCAGAAAGAAGTTTCACAGAATGCTTCTGTGTAGTTTATATTTGAATATATTCCTTTTTCCACTACAACGCTCTTAGCGCTCCAATTGTCCAGTTGCATTTTCAACAGAAAGAGTGTTCAGATCTGCTCAATCAAAAGTATGGTTTAACTCTGTTAGCTGAATGCACAGATCAGAAAGAAGTTTCACAGAATGATTCTGTGTAGTTTATATTTGGAGACATTCCTTTTTCCACTATTACCCTCTTAGCGCTCGGAATCTCCACTTGCATTTTCTACAGAAAGAGTGTTTCAGAACGGCTAAATCAAAACTAAGGTTCAACTCATTTAGTTGAACAAACAGAACAGAAACAAGTTTCACACAATTCTTCTGTGTAGTTTTTATTTGTAGACATCCTTTTTCCCAATATAGGCCTCTTAGCGCTCAGAATGTCCAACTGCAGTTTCTACAGAAAGAGTGTTTCAGAACGGCTCAATCAAAAGTAAGGTTCAACTCTGTTAGTTGAATGCACAGAACAGAAAGTAGTTTCATACAATGCTTCTGTGTAGTTTATATTTGAACATATTCTTTTTTCCACTATTACCCACTTAGCGCTACGAATGTCCAGTTGCATTTTCTACAGACAGAGTGTTTCAAAACTGCTCAATCAAAAGTATGGTTTAACTCTGCTAGCTGAATGCTCAGATCAGAAAGAAGTTTCACAGAATGCTTCTGTGTAGTTTATATTTGAATATATTCCTTTTTCCACTACTACGCTCTTAGCGCTCAAAATGTCCAGTTGCATTTTCTACAGAAAGTGTGTTCAGATCTGCTCAATCAAAAGTATGGTTTATCTCTGTTAGCTGAATGCACAGATCAGAAAGAAGTTTCACCGAATGATTCTGTGTAGTTTATATTTGAAGACATTCGTTTTTCCACTATTACCCCCTTAGCGCTCCGAATCTCCACTTGCATTTTCTACAAAAAGAGTGTTTCGTAACTGCTCAATCAAAAATATGTTTTATCTCCGTTAACTGAATTTACAGATCAGAAATAAGTTTCACAGAATGCATCTGTGTAGTTTTTATTTGAAGATATTCTTTTTCCCAATGTAGGCCTCTTAGCGCTTAGCATGTCCAATTGCAGTTTCTACAGAAAGAGTGTTTCAGAACGGCTCAATCAAAAGTAAGGTTCAACTCTGTTAGTTGAATGCACAGAACAGAAAGAATTTTCACAGAATGCTACTGTGTAGTTTATATTTGAATATATTCCTTTTTCCACTATTACCCTCTTAGCGCTCCGAATGTCCACTTGCATTTTCTACAGAAAGAGTGTTCAGAACTGCGCAATCAAAAGTATGGTTTAACTCTGTTAGCTTAATGAACATATCAGAAATAAGTTTCACACAATGCTTCTGTGTAGTTTTTATTTGAAGATATCATTTTTCCCAATATAGGCCTCTTAGCGCTCAGAATGTCCAATTGCAGTTTCTACAGAAAGAGAGTTTCAGAAAGGCTCAATCAAAACTAAGGTTCAACTCTGTTAGTTGAATGTACAGAACAGAAAGAAATTTCATACAATGCTTCTGTGTAGTTTATATTTGAACATATTCTTTTTTCCACTATTACCCACTTGGCGCTACGAATGTCCAGTTGCATTTTCTACAGACAGAGTGTTTCAAAACTGCTAAATCAAAAGTATGGTTTAACTCTGTTAGCTGAAAGCTCAGATCAGAAAGAAGTTTCACAGAATGCTTCTGTGTAGTTTATATTTGAATATATTCCTTTTTCCACTACTACTCTCTTAGCGCTCCCAATGTCCAGTTGCATTTTCTACAGAAAGAGTGTTCAGATCTGCTCAATCAAAAGTATGGTTTAACTCTGTTAGCTGAATGCACAGATCAGAAAGAAGTTTCACAGAATGATTCTGTGTAGTTTATATTTGGAGACATTCCTTTTTCCACTATTACCCTCTTAGCGCTCCGAATCTCCACTTGCATTTTTTACAGTAAGAGTGTTTCAGAACGGCACAATCAAAACTAAAGTTCAACTCCTTTAGTTGAACAAACATAAGAGAAAGAAGTTTCACACAATTCTTCTGTGTAGTTTTTATTTGTAGACATTCTTTTTCCCAATATAGGCCTCTTAGCGCTCAGAATGTCCAATTGCAGTTTCTACAGAAAGAGTGTTTCAGAACGGCTCAATCAAAAGTAAGGTTCAACTCTGTTAGTTGAATGCACAGAACAGAAAGAAGTTTCATACAATGCTTCTGTGTAGTTTATATTTGAACATATTCTTTTTTCCACTATTACCCACTTAGCGCTACGAATGTCCAGTTGCATTTTCTACAGACAGAGTGTTTCAAAACTGCTCAATCAAAAGTATGGTTTAACTCTGTTAGCTGAATGCTCAGATCAGAAAGAAGTTTCACAGAATGCTTCTGTGTAGTTTATATTTGAATATATTCCTTTTTCCACTACTACGCTCTTAGCGCTCCAAATGTCCAGTTGCATTTTCAACACAAAGAGTGTTCAGATCTGCTCAATCAAGTATGGTTTAACTCTGTTAGCTGAATGCACAGATCAGAAAGAATTTTCACCGAATGATTCTGTGTAGTTTATATTTGAAGACATTCCTTTTTCCACTATTACCCACTTAGCGCTCCGAATCTCCACTTGCATTTTCTACAAAAAGAGTGTTTCATAACTGCTCAATCAAAAATATGTTTTATCTCTGTTAACTGAATTTACAGATCAGAAATAAGTTTCACAGAATGCATCTGTGTAGTTTTTATTTGAAGATATTCTTTTTCCCAATGTAGGCCTCTTAGCGCTTAGCATGTCCAATTGCAGTTTCTACAGAAAGAGTGTTTCACAACGGCTCAATTAAAAGTAAGGTTCAACCCTGTTAGTTGAATGCACAGAACAGAAAGAATTTTCACAGAATGCTACTGTGTAGTTTATATTTGAATATATTCCTTTTTCCACTATTACCCTCTTAGCGCTCCGAATGTCCACTTGCATTTTCTACAGAAAGAGTGTTCAGAACTGCGCAATCAAAAGTATGGTTTAACTCTGTTAGCTTAATGAACATATCAGAAATAAGTTTCACACAATGCTTCTGTGTAGTTTTTATTTGAAGATATCATTTTTCCCAATAGAGGCCTCTTAGCGCTCAGAATGTCCAATTGCAGTTTCTACAGAAAGAGTGTTTCAGAAAGGCTCAATCAAAACTAAGGTTCAACTCTGTTAGTTGAATGCACAGAACAGAAAGTAATTTCATACAATGCTTCTGTGTAGTTTATATTTGAACATATTCTTTTTTCCACTATTACCCACTTGGCGCTACGAATGTCCAGTTGCATTTTCTACAGACAGAGTGTTTCAAAACTGCTCAATCAAAAGTATGGTTTAACTCTGTTAGCTGAAAGCTCAGATCAGAAAGAAGTTTCACAGAATGCTTCTGTGTAGTTTATATTTGAATATATTCCTTTTTCCACTACTACTCTCTTAGCGCTCCAAATGTCCAGTTGCATTTTCTACAGAAAGAGTGTTCAGATCTGCTCAATCAAAAGTATGGTTTAACTCTGTTAGCTGAATGCACAGATCAGAAAGAAGTTTCACAGAATGATTCTGTGTAGTTTATATTTGGAGACATTCCTTTTTCCACTATTACCCTCTTAGCGCTCCGAATCTCCACTTGCATTTTCTACAGAAAGAGTGTTTCAGAACGGCACAATCAAAACTAAAGTTCAACTCCTTTAGTTGAACAAACAGAACAGAAAGGAGTTTCACACAATTCTTCTGTGTAGTTTTTATTTGTAGACATTCTTTTTCCCAATATAGGCCTCTTAGCGCTCAGAAGGTCCAATTGCAGTTTCTACAGAAAGAGTGTTTCAGAACGGCTCAATCAAAAGTAAGGTTCTACTCTGTTAGTTGAATGCACAGAACAGAAAGAAGTTTCATACAATGCTTCTGTGTAGTTTATATTTGAACATATTCTTTTTTCCACTATGACCCACTTAGGGCTTCGAATGTCCAGTTGCATTTTCTACAGACAGAGTGTTTCAAAACTGCTCAATCAAAAGTATGGTTTAACTCTGTTAGCTGAATGCTCAGATCAGAAAGAAGTTTCACAGAATGCTTCTGTGTAGTTTATATTTGAATATATTCCTTTTTCCACTACTACGCTCTTAGCGCTCCAAATGTCCAGTTGCATTTTCTACACAAAGAGTGTTCAGATCTGCTCAATCAAAAGTATGGTTTAACTCTGTTAGCTGAATGCACAGATCAGAAAGAAGTTTCACAGAATGATTCTGCGTAGTTTATATTTGAAGACATTCCTTTTTCCACTATTACCCCCTTAGCGCTCCGAATCTCCACTTGCATTTTCTACAAAAAGAGTGTTTCATAACTGCTCAATCAAAAATATGTTTTAACTCTGTTAACTGAATTTACAGATCAGAAATAAGTTTCACAGAATGCATCTGTGTAGTTTTTATTTGAAGATATTCTTTTTCCCAATGTAGTCCTCTTAGCGCTTAGCATGTCCAATTGCAGTTTCTACAGAAAGACTATTTCACAACGGCTCAATTAAAAGTATGGTTCAACCCTGTTAGTTGAATGCACAGAATAGAAAGTATTTTCACAGAATGCTACTGTGTAGTTTATATTTGAATATATTCCTTTTTCCACTATTACCCTCTTAGCGCTCCGAATGTCCACTTGCATTTTCTACAGAAAGAGTGTTCAGAACTGCGCAATCAAAAGTATGGTTTAACTCTGTTAGCTTAATGAACATATCAGAAATAAGTTTCACACAATGCTTCTGTGTAGTTTTTATTTGAAGATATTATTTTTCCCAATAGAGGCCTCTTAGCGCGCAGAATGTCCAATTGCAGTTTCTACAGAAAGAGTGTTTCAGAAAGGCTCAATCAAAATAAGGTTCAACTCTGTTAGTTGAATGCACAGAACAGAAAGAATTTTCATACAATGCTTCTGTGTAGTTTATATTTGAATATATTCTTTTTTCCACTATTACCCACTTAGCGCTACGAATGTCCAGTTGCATTTTCTACAGACAGAGTGTTTCAAAACTGCTCAATTAAAAGTATGGTTTAACTCTGTTAGCTGAATGCTCAGATCAGAAAGAAGTTTCACAGAATGCTTCTGTGTAGTTTATATTTGAATATATTCCTTTTTCCACTACTACTCTCATAGCGCTCCAAATGTCCAGTTGCATTTTCTACAGAAAGAGTATTCAGATCTGCTCAATCAAAAGTATGGTTTAACTCTGTTAGCTGAATGCACAGATCAGAAAGAAGTTTCACAGAATGATTCTGTGTAGTTTATATTTGGAGACATTCCTTTTTCCACTATTACCCTCTTAGTGCTCCGAAACTCCACTTGCATTTTCTACAGAAAGAGTGTTTCAGAACGGCTCAATCAAAACTAAGGTTCAACTCTTTTAGTGGAACCACCAGAACAGAAGGAAGTTTCACACAATTCTTCTGTGTAGTTTTTATTTGTAGACATTCTTTTTCCCAATATAGGCCTCTTAGCGCTCAGAATGTCCAATTGCAGTTTCTACAGAAAGAGTGTTTCAGAACGGCTCAATAAAAAGTAAGGTTCAACTCTGTTAGTTGAATGCACAGAACAGAGAGAAGTTTCATACAATGCTTCTGTGTAGTTTATATTTGAACATATTCTTTTTTCCACTATTACCCACTTAGCGCTATGAATGTCCAGTTGCATTTTCTACAGACAGAGTGTTTCAAAACTGCTCAATCAAATGTATGGTTTAACCCTGTTAGCTGAATGCTCAGATCAGCAAGAAGTTTCACAGAATGCTTCTGTGTAGTTTATATTTGAATATATTCCTTTTTCCACTACTACGCTCTTAGCGCTCCAAATGTCCAGTGGCATTTTCTACAGAAAGAGTGTTCAGATCTGCTCAATCAAAAGTATGGTTTAACTCTGTTAGCTGAATGCACAGATCAGAAAGAAGTTTCACAGAATGATTCTGTGTAGTTTATATTTGGAGACATTCCTTTTTCCACTAGAACCCTCTTAGCGCTCCGAATCTCCACTTGCATTTTCTACAGAAAGAGTGTTTCAGAACGGCTCAATCAAAACTAAAGTTCAACTCTTTTAGTTGAACAAACAGAACAGAAAGAAGTTTCACACAATTCTTCTGTGTAGTTTTTATTTGTAGACATTCTTTTTCCCAATATAGGCCTCTTAGCGCTCAGAATGTCCAATTGCAGTTTCTACAGAAAGAGTGTTTCAGAACGGCTCAATCAAAAGTAAGGTTCAACTCTGTTAGTTGAATGCACAGAACAGAAAGAAGTTTCATACAATGCTTCTGTGTAGTTTATATTTGAACATATTCTTTTTTCCACTATTACCCACTTAGCGCTACGAATGTCCAGTTGCATTTTCTACAGACAGAGTGTTTCAAAACTGCTCAATCAAAAGTATGGTTTAACTCTGTTAGCTGAATGCTCAGATCAGAAAGAAGTTTCACAGAATGCTTCTGTGTAGTTTATATTTGAATATATTCCTTTTTCCACTACTACGCTCTTAGTGCTCCAAATGTCCAGTTGCATTTTCTACACAAAGAGTGTTCAGATCTGCTCAATCAAAAGTATGGTTTAACTCTGTTAGCTGAATGCACAGATCAGAAAGAAGTTTCACAGAATGATTCTGTGTAGTTTATATTTGAAGACATTCCTTTTTCCACTATTACCCCCTTAGCGCTCCGAATCTCCACTTGCATTTTCTACAAAAAGAGTGTTTCATAACTGCTCAATCAAAAATATGTTTTATCTCTGTTAACTGAATTTACAGATCAGAAATAAGTTTCACAGAATGCATCTGTGTAGTTTTTATTTGAAGATATTCTTTTTCCCAATGTAGGCCTCTTAGCGCTTAGCATGTCCAATTGCAGTTTCTACAGAAAGAGTGTTTCACAACGGCTCAATTAAAAGTAAGGTTCAACCCTGTTAGTTGAATGCACAGAACAGAAAGAATTTTCACAGAATGCTACTGTGTAGTTTATATTTGAATATATTCCTTTTTCCACTATTACCCTCTTAGCGCTCCGAATGTCCACTTGCAATTTCTACAGAAAGAGTGTTCAGAACTGCGCAATCAAAAGTATGGTTTAACTCTGTTAGCTTAATGAACATATCAGAAATAAGTTTCACACAATGCTTCTGTGTAGTTTTTATTTGAAGATATTATTTTTCCCAATAGAGGCCTCTTAGCGCTCAGAATGTCCAATTGCAGTTTCTACAGAAAGAGTGTTTCAGAAAGGCTCAATCAAAAGTAAGGTTCAACTCTGTTAGTTGAATGCACAGAACAGAAAGAATTTTCATACAATGCTTCTGTGTAGTTTATATTTGAACATATTATTTTTTCCTCTATTACCCACTTAGCGCTACGAATGTCCAGTTGCATTTTCTACAGACAGAGTGTTTCAAAACTGCTCAATCAAAAGTATGGTTTAACTCTGTTAGCTGAATGCTCAGATCAGAAAGAAGTTTCACAGAATGCTTCTGTGTAGTTTATATTTGAATATATTCCTTTTTCCACTACTACTCTCTTAGCGCTCCAAATGTCCAGTTGCATTTTCTACAGAAAGAGTATTCAGATCTGCTCAATCAAAAGTATGGTTTAACTCTGTTAGCTGAATGCACAGATCAGAAAGAAGTTTCACAGAATGATTCTGTGTAGTTTATATTTGGAGACATTCCTTTTTCCACTATTACCCTCCTAGCGCTCCGAATCTCCACTTGCATTTTCTACAGAAAGAGTGTTTCAGAACGGCTCAATCAAAACTAAGGTTCAACTCTTTAGTTGAACCAACAGAACAGAAAGAAGTTTCACACAATTCTTCTGTGTAGTTTTTATTTGTAGACATTCTTTTTCCCAATATAGGCCTCTTAGCGCTCAGAATGTCCAATTGCAGTTTCTACAGAAAGAGTGTTTGAGAACGGCTCAATCAAAAGTAAGGTTCAACTCTGTTAGTTGAATGCACAGAACAGAGAGAAGTTTCATACAATGCTTCTGTGTAGTTTATATTTGAACATATTCTTTTTTCCACTATTACCCACTTAGCGCTATGAATGTCCAGTTGCATTTTCTACAGACAGAGTGTTTCAAAACTGCTCAATCAAAAGTATGGTTTAACCCTGTTAGCTGAATGCTCAGATCAGCAAGAAGTTTCACAGAATGCTTCTGTGTAGTTTATATTGAATATATTCCTTTTTCCACTACTACGCTCTTAGCGCTCCAAATGTCCAGTTGCATTTTCTACAGAAAGAGTGTTCAGATCTGCTCAATCAAAAGTATGGTTTAACTCTGCTAGCTGAATGCACAGATCAGAAAGAAGTTTCACAGAATGATTCTGTGTAGTTTATATTTGGAGACATTCCTTTTTCCACTAGTACCCTCTTAGCACTCCGAATATCCACTTGCATTTTCTACAGAAAGAGTGTTTCAGAGCGGCTCAATCAAAACTAAGGTTCAAATCTTTTAGTTGAACAAACAGAACAGAAAGAAGTTTCACACAATTCTTCTGTGTAGTTTTTATTTGTAGACATCCTTTTTCCCAATATAGGCCTCTTAGCGCTCAGAATGTCCAACTGCAGTTTCTACAGAAAGAGTGTTTCAGAACGGCTCAATCAAAAGTAAGGTTCAACTCTGTTAGTTGAATGCACAGAACAGAAAGGAGTTTCAAACAATGATTCTGTGTAGTTTATATTTGAACATATTCTTTTTTCCACTATTACCCACTTAGCGCTACGAATGTCCAGTTGCATTTTCTACAGACAGAGTGTTTCAAAACTGCTCAATCAAAAGTATGGTTTAACTCTGTTAGCTGAATGCTCAGATCAGAAAGAAGTTTCACAGAATGCTTCTGTGTAGTTTATATTTGAATATATTCCTTTTTCCACTACTACGCTCTTAGCGCTCCAAATGTCCAGTTGCATTTTCTACAGAAAGTGTGTTCAGATCTGCTCCATCAAAAGTATGGTTTAACCCTGTTAGCTGAATGCACAGATTAGAAAGAAGTTTCACCGAATGATTCTGTGTAGTTTATATTTGAAGACATTCGTTTTTCCACTATTACCCACTTAGCGCTCCGAAACCTCACTTGCATTTTCTACAAAAAGAGTGTTTCATAACTGCTCAATCAAAAATATGTTTTATCTCTGTTAACTGAATTTACAGATCAGAAATAAGTTTCACACAATGCATCTGTGTAGTTTTTATTTGAAGATATTCTTTTTCCCAATGTAGGCCTCTTAGCGCTTAGCATGTCCAATTGCAGTTTTACAGAAAGAGTGTTTCAGAATGGCTCAATTAAAAGTAAGGTTCAACCCTGTTAGTTGAATGCACAGAACAGAAAGAATTTTCACAGAATGCTACTGTGTAGTTTATATTTGAATATATTCCTTTTTCCACTATTACCCTCTTAGCGCTCCGAATGTCCACTTGCAATTTCTACAGAAAGAGTGTTCAGAACTGCGCAATCAAAAGTATGGTTTAACTCTGTTAGCTTAATGAACATATCAGAAATAAGTTTCACACAATACTTCTGTGTAGTTTTTATTTGAAGATATTATTTTTCCCAATAGAGGCCTCTTAGCGCTCAGAATGTCCAATTGCAGTTTCTACAGAAAGAGTGTTTCAGAAAGGCTCAATCAAAAGTAAGGTTCAACTCTGTTAGTTGAATGCACAGAACAGAAAGAATTTTCATACAATGCTTCTGTGTAGTTTATATTTGAACATATTATTTTTTCCTCTATTACCCACTTAGCGCTACGAATGTCCAGTTGCATTTTCTACAGACAGAGTGTTTCAAAACTGCTCAATCAAAAGTATGGTTTAACTCTGTTAGCTGAATGCTCAGATCAGAAAGAAGTTTCACAGAATGCTTCTGTGTAGTTTATATTTGAATATATTCCTTTTTCCACTACTACTCTCTTAGCGCTCCAAATGTCCAGTTGCATTTTCTACAGAAAGAGTATTCAGATCTGCTCAATCAAAAGTATGGTTTAACTCTGTTAGCTGAATGCACAGATCAGAAAGAAGTTTCACAGAATGATTCTGTGTAGTTTATATTTGGAGACATTCCTTTTTCCACTATTACCCTCCTAGCGCTCCGAATCTCCACTTGCATTTTCTACAGAAAGAGTGTTTCAGAACGGCTCAATCAAAACTAAGGTTCAACTCTTTAGTTGAACCAACAGAACAGAAAGAAGTTTCACACAATTCTTCTGTGTAGTTTTTATTTGTAGACATTCTTTTTCCCAATATAGGCCTCTTAGCGCTCAGAATGTCCAATTGCAGTTTCTACAGAAGGAGTGTTTGAGAACGGCTCAATCAAAAGTAAGGTTCAACTCTGTTAGTTGAATGCACAGAACAGAGAGAAGTTTCATACAATGCTTCTGTGTAGTTTATATTTGAACATATTCTTTTTTCCACTATTACCCACTTAGCGCTATGAATGTCCAGTTGCATTTTCTACAGACAGAGTGTTTCAAAACTGCTCAATCAAAAGTATGGTTTAACCCTGTTAGCTGAATGCTCAGATCAGCAAGAAGTTTCACAGAATGCTTCTGTGTAGTTTATATTGAATATATTCCTTTTTCCACTACTACGCTCTTAGCGCTCCAAATGTCCAGTTGCATTTTCTACAGAAAGAGTGTTCAGATCTGCTCAATCAAAAGTATGGTTTAACTCTGTTAGCTGAATGCACAGATCAGAAAGAAGTTTCACAGAATGATTCTGTGTAGTTTATATTTGGAGACATTCCTTTTTCCACTAGTACCCTCTTAGCACTCCGAATATCCACTTGCATTTTCTACAGAAAGAGTGTTTCAGAACGGCTCAATCAAAACTAAGGTTCAAATCTTTTAGTTGAACAAACAGAACAGAAAGAAGTTTCACACAATTCTTCTGTGTAGTTTTTATTTGTAGACATCCTTTTTCCCAATATAGGCCTCTTAGCGCTCAGAATGTCCAACTGCAGTTTCTACAGAAAGAGTGTTTCAGAACGGCTCAATCAAAAGTAAGGTTCAACTCTGTTAGTTGAATGCACAGAACAGAAAGGAGTTTCAAACAATGCTTCTGTGTAGTTTATATTTGAACATATTCTTTTTTCCACTATTACCCACTTAGCGCTACGAATGTCCAGTTGCATTTTCTACAGACAGAGTGTTTCAAAACTGCTCAATCAAAAGTATGGTTTAACTCTGTTAGCTGAATGCTCAGATCAGAAAGAAGTTTCACAGAATGCTTCTGTGTAGTTTATATTTGAATATATTCCTTTTTCCACTACTACGCTCTTAGCGCTCCAAATGTCCAGTTGCATTTTCTACAGAAAGTGTGTTCAGATCTGCTCAATCAAAAGTATGGTTTAACCCTGTTAGCTGAATGCACAGATTAGAAAGAAGTTTCACCGAATGATTCTGTGTAGTTTATATTTGAAGACATTCGTTTTTCCACTATTACCCACTTAGCGCTCCGAAACTCCACTTGCATTTTCTACAAAAAGAGTGTTTCATAACTGCTCAATCAAAAATATGTTTTATCTCTGTTAACTGAATTTACAGATCAGAAATAAGTTTCACAGAATGCATCTGTGTAGTTTTTATTTGAAGATATTCTTTTTCCCAATGTAGGCCTCTTAGCGCTTAGCATGTCCAATTGCAGTTTCTACAGAAAGAGTGTTTCAGAACGGCTCAATCAAAAGTAAGGTTCAACTCTGTTAGTTGAATGCACAGAACAGAAAGAATTTTCACAGAATGCTACTGTGTAGTTTATATTTGAATATATTCCTTTTTCCACTATTACCCTCTTAGCGCTCCGAATGTCCACTTGCATTTTCTACAGAAAGAGTGTTCAGAACTGCGCAATCAAAAGTATGGTTTAACTCTGTTAGCTTAATGAACATATCAGAAATAAGTTTCACACAATGCTTCTGTGCAGTTTTTATTTGAAGATATCATTTTTCCCAATATAGGCCTCTTAGCGCTCAGAATGTCCAATTGCAGTTTCTACAGAAAGAGTGTTTCAGAAAGGCTCAATCAAAACTAAGGTTCAACTCTGTTAGTTGAATGCACAGAACAGAAAGAAGTTTCATACAATGCTTCTGTGTAGTTTATATTTGAACATATTCTTTTTTCCACTATTACCCACTTAGCGCTACGAATGTCCAGTTGCATTTTCTACAGACAGAGTGTTTCAAAACTGCTCAATCAAAAGTATGGTTTAACTCTGTTAGCTGAATGCTCAGATCAGAAAGAAGTTTCACAGAATGCTTCTGTGTAGTTTATATTTGAATATATTCCTTTTTCCACTACTACGCTCTTAGCGCTCCAAATGTCCAGTTGCATTTTCTACACAAAGAGTGTTCAGATCTGCTCAATCAAAAGTATGGTTTAACTCTGTTAGCTGAATGCACAGATCAGAAAGAAGTTTCACAGAATGATTCTGCGTAGTTTATATTTGAAGACATTCCTTTTTCCACTATTACCCCCTTAGCGCTCCGAAACTCCACTTGCATTTTCTACAAAAAGAGTGTTTCATAACTGCTCAATCAAAAATATGTTTTAACTCTGTTAACTGAATTTACAGATCAGAAATAAGTTTCACAGAATGCATCTGTGTAGTTTTTATTTGAAGATATTCTTTTTCCCAATGTAGGCCTCTTAGCGCTTAGCATGTCCAATTGCAGTTTCTACAGAAAGAGTGTTTCACAACGGCTCAATTAAAAGTATGGTTCAACCCTGTTAGTTGAATGCACAGAACAGAAAGTATTTTCACAGAATGCTACTGTGTAGTTTATATTTGAATATATTCCTTTTTCCACTATTACCCTCTTAGCGCTCCGAATGTCCACTTGCATTTTCTACAGAAAGACTGTTCAGAACTGCGCAATCAAAAGTATGGTTTAACTCTGTTAGCTTAATGAACATATCAGAAATAAGTTTCACACAATGCTTCTGTGTAGTTTTTATTTGAAGATATTATTTTTCCCAATAGAGGCCTCTTAGCGCGCAGAATGTCCAATTGCAGTTTCTACAGAAAGAGTGTTTCAGAAAGGCTCAATCAAAAGTAAGGTTCAACTCTGTTAGTTGAATGCACAGAACAGAAAGAATTTTCATACAATGCTTCTGTGTAGTTTATATTTGAACATATTCTTTTTTCCACTATTACCCACTTAGCGCTACGAATGTCCAGTTGCATTTTCTACAGACAGAGTGTTTCAAAACTGCTCTATCAAAAGTATGGTTTAACTCTGTTAGCTGAATGCTCAGATCAGAAAGAAGTTTCACAGAATGCTTCTGTGTAGTTTATATTTGAATATATTCCTTTTTCCACTACTACTCTCATAGCGCTCCAAATGTCCAGTTGCATTTTCTACAGAAAGAGTATTCAGATCTGCTCAATCAAAAGTATGGTTTAACTCTGTTAGCTGAATGCACAGATCAGAAAGAAGTTTCACAGAATGATTCTGTGTAGTTTATATTTGGAGACATTCCTTTTTCCACTATTACCCTCTTAGCGCTCCGAAACTCCACTTGCATTTTCTACAGAAAGAGTGTTTCAGAACGGCTCAATCAAAACTAAGGTTCAACTCTTTTAGTTGAACCAACAGAACAGAAAGAAGTTTCACACAATTCTTCTGTGTAGTTTTTATTTGTAGACATTCTTTTTCCCAATATAGGCCTCTTAGCGCTCAGAATGTCCAATTGCAGTTTCTACAGAAAGAGTGTTTCAGAACGGCTCAATAAAAAGTAAGGTTCAACTCTGTTAGTTGAATGCACAGAACAGAGAGAAGTTTCATACAATGCTTCTGTGTAGTTTATATTTGAACATATTCTTTTTTCCACTATTACCCACTTAGCGCTATGAATGTCCAGTTGCATTTTCTACAGACAGAGTGTTTCAAAACTGCTCAATCAAATGTATGGTTTAACCCTGTTAGCTGAATGCTCAGATCAGCAAGAAGTTTCACAGAATGCTTCTGTGTAGTTTATATTTGAATATATTCCTTTTTCCACTACTACGCTCTTAGCGCTCCAAATGTCCAGTGGCATTTTCTACAGAAAGAGTGTTCAGATCTGCTCAATCAAAAGTATGGTTTAACTCTGTTAGCTGAATGCACAGATCAGAAAGAAGTTTCACAGAATGATTCTGTGTAGTTTATATTTGGAGACATTCCTTTTTCCACTAGAAACCTCTTAGCGCTCCGAATCTCCACTTGCATTTTCTACAGAAAGAGTGTTTCAGAACGGCTCAATCAAAACTAAAGTTCAACTCTTTTAGTTGAACAAACAGAACAGAAAGAAGTTTCACACAATTCTTCTGTGTAGTTTTAATTTGTAGACATTCTTTTTCCCAATATAGGCCTCTTAGCGCTCAGAATGTCCAATTGCAGTTTCTACAGAAAGAGTGTTTCAGAACGGCTCAATCAAAAGTAAGGTTCAACTCTGTTAGTTGAATGCACAGAACAGAAAGAAGTTTCATACAATGCTTCTGTGTAGTTTATATTTGAACATATTCTTTTTTCCACTATTACCCACTTAGCGCTACGAATGTCCAGTTGCATTTTCTACAGACAGAGTGTTTCAAAACTGCTCAATCAAAAGTATGGTTTAACTCTGTTAGCTGAATGCTCAGATCAGAAAGAAGTTTCACAGAATGCTTCTGTGTAGTTTATATTTGAATATATTCCTTTTTCCACTACTACGCTCTTAGTGCTCCAAATGTCCAGTTGCATTTTCTACACAAAGAGTGTTCAGATCTGCTCAATCAAAAGTATGGTTTAACTCTGTTAGCTGAATGCACAGATCAGAAAGAAGTTTCACAGAATGATTCTGTGTAGTTTATATTTGAAGACATTCCTTTTTCCACTATTACCCCCTTAGCGCTCCGAATCTCCACTTGCATTTTCTACAAAAAGAGTGTTTCATAACTGCTCAATCAAAAATATGTTTTATCTCTGTTAACTGAATTTACAGATCAGAAATAAGTTTCACAGAATGCATCTGTGTAGTTTTTATTTGAAGATATTCTTTTTCCTAATGTAGGCCTCTTAGCGCTTAGCATGTCCAATTGCAGTTTCTACAGAAAGAGTGTTTCAGAACGGCTCAATCAAAAGTAAGGTTCAACTCTGTTAGTTGAATGCACAGAAAAGAAAGAATTTTCACAGAATGCTACTGTGTAGTTTATATTTGAATATATTCCTTTTTCCACTATTACCCTCTTAGCGCTCCGAATGTCCACTTGCATTTTCTACAGAAAGAGTGTTCAGAACTGCACAATCAAAAGTATGGTTTAACTCTGTTAGCTTAATGAACATATCAGAAATAAGTTTCACCCAATGCTTCTGTGTAGTTTTTATTTGAAGATATTATTTTTCCCAATAGAGGCCTCTTAGCGCTCAGAATGTCCAATTGCAGTTTCTACAGAAAGAGTGTTTCAGAAAGGCTCAATCAAATGTAAGGTTCAACTCTGTTAGTTGAATGCACAGAACAGAAAGAATTTTCATACAATGCTTCTGTGTAGTTTATATTTGAACATATTCTTTTTTCCACTATTACCCACTTAGCGCTACGAATGTCCAGTTGCATTTTCTACAGACAGAGTGTTTCAAAACTGCTCAATCAAAAGTATGGTTTAACTCTGTTAGCTGAATGCTCAGATCAGAAAGAAGTTTCACAGAATGCTTCTGTGTAGTTTATATTTGAATATATTCCTTTTTCCACTACTACTCTCTTAGCGCTCCAAATGTCCAGTTGCATTTTCTACAGAAAGAGTATACAGATCTGCTCAATCAAAAGTATGGTTTAACCCTGTTAGCTGAATGCACAGATCAGAAAGAAGTTTCACAGAATGATTCTGTGTAGTTTATATTTGGAGACATTCCTTTTTCCACTATTACCCTCTTAGCGCTCCGAATCTCCACTTGCATTTTCTACAGAAAGAGTGTTTCAGAACGGATCAATCAAAACTAAGGTTCAACTCTTTTAGTTGAACCAACAGAACAGAAAGAAGTTTCACACAATTCTTCTGTGTAGTTTTTATTTGTAGACATTCTTTTTCCCAATATAGGCCTCTTAGCGCTCAGAATGTCCAATTGCAGTTTCTACAGAAAGAGTGTTTCAGAACGGCTCAATCAAAAGTAAGGTTCAACTCTGTTAGTTGAATGCACAGAACAGAAAGAAGTTTCATACAATGCTTCTGTGTAGTTTATATTTGAACATATTCTTTTTTCCACTATTACCCACTTAGCGCTATGAATGTCCAGTTGAATTTTCTACAGACAGAGTGTTTCAAAACTGCTCAATCAAAAGTATGGTTTAATTCTGTTAGCTGAATGCTCAGATCAGCAAGAAGTTTCACAGAATGCTTCTGTGTAGTTTATATTTGAATATATTCCTTTTTCCACTACTACGCTCTTAGCGCTCCAAATGTCCAGTTGCATTTTCTACAGAAAGAGTGTTCAGATCTGCTCAATCAAAAGTATGGTTTAACTCTGTTAGCTGAATGCACAGATCAGAAAGAAGTTTCACAGAATGATTCTGTGTAGTTTATATTTGGAGACATTCCTTTTTCCACTAGAAACCTCTTAGCGCTCCGAATCTCCACTTGCATTTTCTACAGAAAGAGTGTTTCAGAACGGCTCAATCAAAACTAAAGTTCAACTCTTTTAGTTTAACAAACATAACAGAAAGAAGTTTCACACAATTCTTCTGTGTAGTTTTTATTTGTAGACATTCTTTTTCCCAATATAGGCCTCTTAGCGCTCAGAATGTCCAATTGCAGTTTCTACAGAAAGAGTGTTTCAGAACGGCTCAATCAAAAGTAAGGTTCAACTCTGTTAGTTGAATGCACAGAACAGAAAGAAGTTTCATACAATGCTTCTGTGTAGTTTATATTTGAACATATTCTTTTTTCCACTATTACCCACTTAGCGCTACGAATGTCCAGTTGCATTTTCTACAGACAGAGTGTTTCAAAACTGCTCAATCAAAAGTATGGTTTAACTCTGTTAGCTGAATGCTCAGATCAGAAAGAAGTTTCACAGAATGCTTCTGTGTAGTTTATATTTGAATATATTCCTTTTTCCACTACTACGCTCTTAGCGCTCCAAATGTCCAGTTGCATTTTCTACACAAAGAGTGTTCAGATCTGCTCAATCAAAAGTATGGTTTAACTCTGTTAGCTGAATGCACAGATCAGAAAGAAGTTTCACAGAATGATTCTGTGTAGTTTATATTTGAAGACATTCCTTTTTCCACTATTACCCCCTTAGCGCTCCGAATCTCCACTTGCATTTTCTACAAAAAGAGTGTTTCATAACTGCTCAATCAAAAATATGTTTTATCTCTGTTAACTGAATTTACAGATCAGAAATAAGTTTCACAGAATGCATCTGTGTAGTTTTTATTTGAAGATATTCTTTTTCCCAATGTAGGCCTCTTAGCGCTTAGCATGTCCAATTGCAGTTTCTACAGAAAGAGTGTTTCAGAACGGCTCAATCAAAAGTAAGGTTCAAATCTGTTAGTTGAATGCACAGAACAGAAAGATTTTTCACAGAATGCTACTGTGTAGTTTATATTTGAATATATTCCTTTTTCCACTATTACCCTCTTAGCGCTCCGAATGTCCACTTGCATTTTCTACAGAAAGAGTGTTCAGAACTGCACAATCAAAAGTATGGTTTAACTCTGTTAGCTTAATGAACATATCAGAAATAAGTTTCACCCAATGCTTCTGTGTAGTTTTTATTTGAAGATATTATTTTTCCCAATAGAGGCCTCTTAGCGCTCAGAATGTCCAATTGCAGTTTCTACAGAAAGAGTGTTTCAGAAAGGCTCAATCAAATGTAAGGTTCAACTCTGTTAGTTGAATGCACAGAACAGAAAGAATTTTCATACAATGCTTCTGTGTAGTTTATATTTGAACATATTCTTTTTTCCACTATTACCCACTTAGCGCTACGAATGTCCAGTTGCATTTTCTACAGACAGAGTGTTTCAAAACTGCTCAATCAAAAGTATGGTTTAACTCTGTTAGCTGAATGCTCAGATCAGAAAGAAGTTTCACAGAATGCTTCTGTGTAGTTTATATTTGAATATATTCCTTTTTCCACTACTACTCTCTTAGCGCTCCAAATGTCCAGTTGCATTTTCTACAGAAAGAGTATTCAGATCTGCTCAATCAAAAGTATGGTTTAACCCTGTTAGCTGAATGCACAGATCAGAAAGAAGTTTCACAGAATGATTCTGTGTAGTTTATATTTGGAGACATTCCTTTTTCCACTATTACCCTCTTAGCGCTCCGAATCTCCACTTGCATTTTCTACAGAAAGAGTGTTTCAGAACGGCTCAATCAAAACTAAGGTTCAACTCTTTTAGTTGAACCAACAGAACAGAAAGAAGTTTCACAAAATTCTTCTGTGTAGTTTTTATTTGTAGACATTCTTTTTCCCAATATAGGCCTCTTAGCGCTCAGAATGTCCAATTGCAGTTTCTACAGAAAGAGTGTTTCAGAACGGCTCAATCAAAAGTAAGGTTCAACTCTGTTAGTTGAATGCACAGAACAGAAAGAAATTTCATACAATGCTTCTGTGTAGTTTATATTTGAATATATTCTTTTTTCCACTCTTACCCACTTAGGGCTACGAATGTCCAGTTGCATTTTCTACAGACAGAGTGTTTCAAAACTGCTCAATCAAATGTATGGTTTAACTCTGTTAGCTGAATGCTCAGATCAGAAAGAAGTTTCACAGAATGCTTCTGTGTAGTTTATATTTGAATATATTCCTTTTTCCAGTACTACGCTCTTAGCGCTCCAAATGTCCAGTTGCATTTTCTACAGAAAGAGTGTTCACATCTGCTCAATCAAAGGTATGGTTTAACTCTGTTAGCTGAATGCACAGATCAGAAAGAAGTTTCACCGAATGATTCTGTGTAGTTTATATTTGAAGATATTCCTTTTTCCACTATTACCCTCTTAGCGCTCCGAATCTCCACTTGCATTTTCTACAAAAAGAGTGTTTCATAACTGCTCAATCAAAAATATGTTTTATCTCTGTTAACTGAATTTACAGATCAGAAATAAGTTTCACAGAATGCATCTGTGTAGTTTTTATTTGAAGATATTCTTTTTCCCAATGTAGGCCTCTTAGCGCTTAGCATGTCCAATTGCAGTTTCTACAGAAAGAGTGTTTCAGAACGGCTCAATCAAAAGTAAGGTTCAACTCTGTTAGTTGAATGCACAGAAAAGAAAGAATTTTCACAGAATGCTACTGTGTAGTTTATATTTGAATATATTCCTTTTTCCACTATTACCCTCTTAGCGCTCCGAATGTCCACTTGCATTTTCTACAGAAAGAGTGTTCAGAACTGCGCAATCAAAAGTATGGTATAACTCTGTTAGCTTAATGAACATATCAGAAATAAGTTTCACACAATGCTTCTGTGTAGTTTTTATTTGAAGATATTATTTTTCCCAATATAGGCCTCTTAGCACTCAGAATGTCCAATTGCAGTTTCTACAGAAAGAGTGTTTCAGAAAGGCTCAATCAAAACTAAGGTTCAACTCTGTTAGTTGAATGCACAGAACAGAAAGAAATTTCATACAATGCTTCTGTGTAGTTTATATTTGAACATATTCTTTTTTCCACTATTACCCACTTAGCGCTACGAATGTCCAGTTGTATTTTCTACAGACAGAGTGTTTCAAAACTGCTCAATCAAAAGTATGGTTTAACTCTGTTAGCTGAATGCTCAGATCAGAAAGAAGTTTCACAGAATGCTTCTGTGTAGTTTATATTTGAATATATTCTTTTTTCCACTACTACTCTCTTAGCGCTCCAAATGTCCAGTTGCATTTTCTACAGAAAGAGTATTCAGATCTGCTCAATCAAAAGTATGGTTTAACTCTGTTAGCTGAATGCACAGATCAGAAAGAAGTTTCACAGAATGATTCTGTGTAGTTTATATTTGGAGACATTCCTTTTTCCACTATTACCCTCTTAGCGCTCCGAATCTCCACTTGCATTTTCTACAGAAAGAGTGTTTCAGAACGGATCAATCAAAACTAAGGTTCAACCCTTTTAGTTGAACCAACAGAACAGAAAGAAGTTTCACACAATTCTTCTGTGTAGTTTTTATTTGTAGACATTCTTTTTCCCAATATAGGCCTCTTAGCGCTCAGAATGTCCAATTGCAGTTTCTACAGAAAGAGTGTTTCAGAACGGCTCAATCAAAAGTAAGGTTCAACTCTGTTAGTTGAATGCACAGAACAGAGAGAAGTTTCATACAATGCTTCTGTGTAGTTTATATTTGAACATATTCTTTTTTCCACTATTACCCACTTAGCGCTATGAATGTCCAGTTGCATTTTCTACAGACAGAGTGTTTCAAAACTGCTCAATCAAAAGTATGGTTTAACCCTGTTAGCTGAATGCTCAGATCAGCAAGAAATTTCACAGAATGCTTCTGTGTAGTTTATATTTGAATATATTCCTTTTTCCACTACTACGCTCTTAGCGCTCGAAATGTCCAGTTGCATTTTCTACAGAAAGAGTGTTCAGATCTGCTCAATCAAAAGTATGGTTTAACTCTGTTAGCTGAATGCACAGATCAGAAAGAAGTTTCACAGAATGATTCTGTGTAGTTTATATTTGGAGACATTCCTTTTTCCACTAGTACCCTCTTAGCGCTCCGAATCTCCACTTGCATTTTCTACAGAAAGACTGTTTCAGAACGGCTCAATCAAAACTAAAGTTCAACTCTTTTAGTTTAACAAACATAACAGAATGAAGTTTCACACAATTCTTCTGTGTAGTTTTTATTTGTAGACATTCTTTTTCCCAATATAGGCCTCTTAGCGCTCAGAATGTCCAATTGCAGTTTCTACAGAAAGAGTGTTTCAGAACGGCTCAATCAAAAGTAAGGTTCAACTCTGTTAGTTGAATGCACAGAACAGAAAGAAGTTTCATACAATGCTTCTGTGTAGTTTATATTTGAAGATATTCTTTTTTCCACTATTACCCACTTAGCGCTACGAATGTCCAGTTGCATTTTCTACAGACAGAGTGTTTCAAAACTGCTCAATCAAAAGTATGGTTTAACTCTGTTAGCTGAATGCTCAGATCAGAAAGAAGTTTCACAGAATGCTTCTGTGTAGTTTATATTTGAATATATTCCTTTTTCCACTACTACGCTCTTAGCGCTCCAAATGTCCAGTTGCATTTTCTACACAAAGAGTGTTCAGATCTGCTCAATCAAAAGTATGGTTTAACTCTGTTAGCTGAATGCACAGATCAGAAAGAAGTTTCCCCGAATGATTCTGTGTAGTTTATATTTGAAGACATTCCTTTTTCCACTATTACCCCCTTAGCGCTCCGAATCTCCACTTGCATTTTCTACAAAAAGAGTGTTTCATAACTGCTCAATCAAAAATATGTTTTATCTCTGATAACTGAATTTACAGATCAGAAATAAGTTTCACAGAATGCATCTGTGTAGTTTTTATTTGAAGATATTCTTTTTCCCAATGTAGGCCTCTTAGCGCTTAGCATGTCCAATTGCAGTTTCTACAGAAAGAGTGTTTCACAACGGCTCAATTAATAGTAAGGTTCAACTCTGTTAGTTGAATGCACTGAACAGAAAGAATTTTCACAGAATGCTACTGTGTAGTTTATATTTGAATATATTACTTTTTCCACTATTACCCTCTTAGCGCTCCGAATGTCCACTTGCATTTTCTACAGAAAGAGTGTTCAGAACTGCGCAATCAAAAGTATGGTTTAACTCTGTTAGCTTAATGAACATATCAGAAATAAGTTTCACACAATGCTTCTGTGTAGTTTTTATTTGAAGATATTATTTTTCCCAATAGAGGCCTCTTAGCGCTCAGAATGTCCAATTGCAGTTTCTACAGAAAGAGTGTTTCAGAAAGGCTCAATCAAAAGTAAGGTTCAACTCTGTTAGTTGAATGCACAGAACAGAAAGAAGTTTCATACAATGGTTCTGTGTAGTTTATGTTTGAACATATTCTTTTTTCCACTATTACCCACTTAGCGCTACGAATGTCCAGTTGCATTTTCTACAGACAGAGTGTTTCAAAACTGCTCAATCAAAAGTATGGTTTAATTCTGTTAGCTGAATGCTCAGATCAGAAAGAAGTTTCACAGAATGCTTCTGTGTAGTTTATATTTGAATATATTCCTTTTTCCACTACTACTCTCTTAGCGCTCCAAATGTCCAGTTGCATTTTCTACAGAAAGAGTGTTCAGATCTGCTCAATCAAAAGTATGGTTTAACTCTGTTAGCTGAATGCACAGATCAGAAAGAAGTTTCACAGTGTGATTCTGTGTAGTTTATATTTGGAGACATTCCTTTTTCCACTATTACCCTCTTAGCGCTCCGAATCTCCACTTGCATTTTCTACAGAAAGAGTGTTTCAGAACGGCTCAATCAAAACTAAGGTTCAACTCTTTTAGTTGAACAAACAGAACAGAAAGAAGTTTCACAAAATTCTTCTGTGTAGTTTTTATTTGTAGACATTCTTTTTCCCAATATAGGCCTGTTAGCGCTCAGAATGTCCAATTGCAGTTTCTACAGAAAGAGTGTTTCAGAACGGCTCAATCAAAAGTAAGGTTCAACTCTGTTAGTTGAATGCACAGAACAGAAAGAAATTTCATACAATGCTTCTGTGTAGTTTATATTTGAACATATTCTTTTTTCCACTATTACCCACTTAGGGCTACGAATGTCCAGTTGCATTTTCTACAGACAGAGTGTTTCAAAACTGCTCAATCAAAAGTATGGTTTAACTCTGTTAGCTGAATGCTCAGATCAGAAAGAAGTTTCACAGAATGCTTCTGTGTAGTTTATATTTGAATATATTCCTTTTTCCAGTACTACGCTCTTAGCGCTCCAAATGTCCAGTTGCATTTTCTACAGAAAGAGTGTTAAGATCTGCTCAATCAAATGTATGGTTTAACTCTGTTAGCTGAATGCACAGATCAGAAAGAAGTTTCACCGAATGATTCTGTGTAGTTTATAATTGAAGACATTCCTTTTTCCACTATTACCCTCTTAGCGCTCCGAATCTCCACTTGCATTTTCTACAAAAAGAGTGTTTCATAACTGCTCAATCAAAAATATGTTTTATCTCTGTTAACTGAATTTACAGATCAGAAATAAGTTTCACAGAATGCATCTGTGTAGTTTTTATTTGAAGATATTCTTTTTCCCCATGTAGGCCTCTTAGCGCTTAGCATGTCCAATTGCAGTTTCTACAGAAAGAATGTTTCAGAACGGCTCAATCAAAAGTAAGGTTCAACTCTGTTAGTTGAATGCACAGAACAGAAAGAATTTTCACAGAATGCTACTGTGTAGTTTATATTTGAATATATTCCTTTTTCCACTATTACCCTCTTAGCGCTCCGAATGTCCACTTGCATTTTCTACAGAAAGAGTGTTCAGAACTGCGCAATCAAAAGTATGGTTTAACTCTGTTAGCTTAATGAACATATCAGAAATAAGTTTCACACAATGCTTCTGTGTAGTTTTTATTTGAAGATATTATTTTTCCCAATATAGGCCTCTTAGCGCTCACAATGTCCAATTGCAGTTTCTACAGAAAGAGTGTTTCAGAAAGGCTCAATCAAAACTAAGGTTCAACTCTGTTAGTTGAATGCACAGAACAGAAAGAAATTTCATACAATGCTTCTGTGTAGTTTATATTTGAACATATTCTTTTTTCCACTATTACCCACTTGGCGCTACGAATGTCCAGTTGCATTTTCTACAGACAGCGTGTTTCAAAACTGCTCAATCAAAAGTATGGTTTAACTCTGTTAGCTGAATGCTCAGATCAGAAAGAAGTTTCACAGAATGCTTCTGTGTAGTTTATATTTGAATATATTCCTTTTTCCACTACTACGCTCTTAGCGCTCCAAATGTCCTTTTGCATTTTCTACACAAAGAGTGTTCAGATCTGCTCAATCAAAAGTATGGTTTAACTCTGTTAGCTGAATGCACAGATCAGAAAGAAGTTTCACCAAATGATTCTGTGTAGTTTATATTTGAAGACATTCCTTTTTCCACTATTACCCCCTTAGCGCTCCGAATCTCCACTTGCATTTTCTACAAAAAGAGTGTTTCATAATTGCTCAATCAAAAATATGTTTTATCTCTGTTAACTGAATTTACAGATCAGAAATAAGTTTCACAGAATGCATCTGTGTAGTTTTTATTTGAAGATTTTCTTTTTCCCAATGTAGGCCTCTTAGCGCTTAGCATGTCCAATTGCAGTTTCTACAGAAAGAGTGTTTCACAACGGCTCAATTAAAAGTAAGGTTCAACCCTGTTAGTTGAATGCACAGAACAGAAAGTATTTTCACAGAATGCTACTGTGTAGTTTATATTTGAATATATTCCTTTTTCCACTATTACCCTCTTAGCGCTCCGAATGTCCACTTGCATTTTCTACAGAAAGAGTGTTCAGAACTGCGCAATCAAAAGTGTGGTTTAACTCTGTTAGCTTAATGAACATATCAGAAATAAGTTTCACACAATGCTTCTGTGTAGTTTTTATTTGAAGATATTATTTTTCCCAATAGAGGCCTCTTAGCGCTCAGAATGTCCAATTGCAGTTTCTACAGAAAGAGTGTTTCAGAAAGGCTCAATCAAATGTAAGGTTCAACTCTGTTAGTTGAATGCACAGAACAGAAAGAATTTTCATACAATGCTTCTGTGTAGTTTATATTTGAACATATTCTTTTTTCCACTATTACCCACTTAGCGCTACGAATGTCCAGTTGCATTTTCTACAGACAGAGTGTTTCAAAACTGCTCAATCAAAAGTATGGTTTAACTCTGTTAGCTGAATGCTCAGATCAGAAAGAAGTTTCACAGAATGCTTCTGTGTAGTTTATATTTGAATATATTCTTTTTTCCACTACTACTCTCTTAGCGCTCCAAATGTCCAGTTGCATTTTCTACAGAAAGAGTATTCAGATCTGCTCAATCAAAAGTATGGTTTAACTCTGTTAGCTGAATGCACAGATCAGAAAGAAGTTTCACAGAATGATTCTGTGTAGTTTATATTTGGAGACATTCCTTTTTCCACTATTACCCTCTTAGCGCTCCGAATCTCCACTTGCATTTTCTACAGAAAGAGTGTTTCAGAACGGATCAATCAAAACTAAGGTTCAACTCTTTTAGTTGAACCAACAGAACAGAAAGAAGTTTCACACAATTCTTCTGTGTAGTTTTTATTTGTAGACATTCTTTTTCCCAATATAGGCCTCTTAGCGCTCAGAATGTCCAATTGCAATTTCTACAGAAAGAGTGTTTCAGAACGGCTCAATCAAAAGTAAGGTTCAACTCTGTTAGTTGAATGCACAGAACAGAGAGAAGTTTCATACAATGCTTCTGTGTAGTTTATATTTGAACATATTCTTTTTTCCACTATTACCCACTTAGCGCTATGAATGTCCAGTTGCATTTTCTACAGACAGAGTGTTTCAAAACTGCTCAATCAAAAGTATGGTTTAACCCTGTTAGCTGAATGCTCAGATCAGCAAGAAGTTTCACAGAATGCTTCTGTGTAGTTTATATTTGAATATATTCCTTTTTCCACTACTACGCTCTTAGCGCTCGAAATGTCCAGTTGCATTTTCTACAGAAAGAGTGTTCAGATCTGCTCAATCAAAAGTATGGTTTAACTCTGTTAGCTGAATGCACAGATCAGAAAGAAGTTTCACAGAATGATTCTGTGTAGTTTATATTTGGAGACATTCCTTTTTCCACTAGTACCCTCTTAGCGCTCCGAATCTCCACTTGCATTTTCTACAGAAAGACTGTTTCAGAACGGCTCAATCAAAATTAAGTTCAACTCTTTTAGTTTAACAAACATAACAGAATGAAGTTTCACACAATTCTTCTGTGTAGTTTTTATTTGTAGACATTCTTTTTCCCAATATAGGCCTCTTAGCGCTCAGAATGTCCAATTGCAGTTTCTACAGAAAGAGTGTTTCAGAACGGCTCAATCAAAAGTAAGGTTCAACTCTGTTAGTTGAATGCACAGAACAGAAAGAAGTTTCATACAATGCTTCTGTGTAGTTTATATTTGAATATATTCTTTTTTCCACTATTACCCACTTAGCGCTACGAATGTCCAGTTGCATTTTCTACAGACAGAGTGTTTCAAAACTGCTCAATCAAAAGTATGGTTTAACTCTGTTAGCTGAATGCTCAGATCAGAAAGAAGTTTCACAGAATGCTTCTGTGTAGTTTATATTTGAATATATTCCTTTTTCCACTACTACGCTCTTAGCGCTCCAAATGTCCAGTTGCATTTTCTACACAAAGAGTGTTCAGATCTGCTCAATCAAAAGTATGGTTTAACTCTGTTAGCTGAATGCACAGATCAGAAAGAAGTTTCCCCGAATGATTCTGTGTAGTTTATATTTGAAGACATTCCTTTTTCCACTATTACCCCCTTAGCGCTCCGAATCTCCACTTGCATTTTCTACAAAAAGAGTGTTTCATAACTGCTCAATCAAAAATATGTTTTATCTCTGATAACTGAATTTACAGATCAGAAATAAGTTTCACAGAATGCATCTGTGTAGTTTTTATTTGAAGATATTCTTTTTCCCAATGTAGGCCTCTTAGCGCTTAGCATGTCCAATTGCAGTTTCTACAGAAAGAGTGTTTCACAACGGCTCAATTAAAAGTAAGGTTCAACTCTGTTAGTTGAATGCACTGAACAGAAAGAATTTTCACAGAATGCTACTGTGTAGTTTATATTTGAATATATTACTTTTTCCACTATTACCCTCTTAGCACTCCGAATGTCCACTTGCATTTTCTACAGAAAGAGTGTTCAGAACTGCGCAATCAAAAGTATGGTTTAACTCTGTTAGCTTAATGAACATATCAGAAATAAGTTTCACACAATTCTTCTGTGTAGTTTTTATTTGAAGATATTATTTTTCCCAATAGAGGCCTCTTAGCGCTCAGAATGTCCAATTGCAGTTTCTACAGAAAGAGTGTTTCAGAAAGGCTCAATCAAAAGTAAGGTTCAACTCTGTTAGTTGAATGCACAGAACAGAAAGAAGTTTCATACAATGGTTTTGTGTAGTTTATATTTGAACATATTCTTTTTTCCACTATTACCCACTTAGCGCTACGAATGTCCAGTTGCATTTTCTACAGACAGAGTGTTTCAAAACTGCTCAATCAAAAGTATGGTTTAATTCTGTTAGCTGAATGCTCAGATCAGAAAGAAGTTTCACAGAATGCTTCTGTGTAGTTTATATTTGAATATATTCCTTTTTCCACTACTACTCTCTTAGCGCTCCAAATGTCCAGTTGCATTTTCTACAGAAAGAGTGTTCAGATCTGCTCAATCAAAAGTATGGTTTAACTCTGTTAGCTGAATGCACAGATCAGAAAGAAGTTTCACAGTGTGATTCTGTGTAGTTTATATTTGGAGACATTCCTTTTTCCACTATTACCCTCTTAGCGCTCCGAATCTCCACTTGCATTTTCTACAGAAAGAGTGTTTCAGAACGGCTCAATCAAAACTAAGGTTCAACTCTTTTAGTTGAACAAACAGAACAGAAAGAAGTTTCACAAAATTCTTCTGTGTAGTTTTTATTTGTAGACATTCTTTTTCCCAATATAGGCCTGTTAGCGCTCAGAATGTCCAATTGCAGTTTCTACAGAAAGAGTGTTTCAGAACGGCTCAATCAAAAGTAAGGTTCAACTCTGTTAGTTGAATGCACAGAACAGAAAGAAATTTCATACAATGCTTCTGTGTAGTTTATATTTGAACATATTCTTTTTTCCACTATTACCCACTTAGGGCTACGAATGTCCAGTTGCATTTTCTACAGACAGAGAGTTTCAAAACTGCTCAATCAAAAGTATGGTTTAACTCTGTTATCTGAATGCTCAGATCAGAAAGAAGTTTCACAGAATGCTTCTGTGTAGTTTATATTTGAATATATTCCTTTTTCCAGTACTACGCTCTTAGCGCTCCAAATGTCCAGTTGCATTTTCTACAGAAAGAGTGTTAAGATCTGCTCAATCAAAAGTATGGTTTAACTCTGTTAGCTGAATGCACAGATCAGAAAGAAGTTTCACCGAATGATTCTGTGTAGTTTATAATTGAAGACATTCCTTTTTCCACTATTACCCTCTTAGCGCTCCGAATCTCCACTTGCATTTTCTACAAAAAGAGTGTTTCATAACTGCTCAATCAAAAATATGTTTTATCTCTGTTAACTGAATTTACAGATCAGAAATAAGTTTCACAGAATGCATCTGTGTAGTTTTTATTTGAAGATATTCTTTTTCCCCATGTAGGCCTCTTAGCGCTTAGCATGTCCAATTGCAGTTTCTACAGAAAGAATGTTTCAGAACGGCTCAATCAAAAGTAAGGTTCAACTCTGTTAGTTGAATGCACAGAACAGAAAGAATTTTCACAGAATGCTACTGTGTAGTTTATATTTGAATATATTCCTTTTTCCACTATTACCCTCTTAGCGCTCCGAATGTCCACTTGCATTTTCTACAGAAAGAGTGTTCAGAACTGCGCAATCAAAAGTATGGTTTAACTCTGTTAGCTTAATGAACATATCAGAAATAAGTTTCACACAATGCTTCTGTGTAGTTTTTATTTGAAGATATTATTTTTCCCAATATAGGCCTCTTAGCGCTCAGAATGTCCAATTGCAGTTTCTACAGAAAGAGTGTTTCAGAAAGGCTCAATCAAAACTAAGGTTCAACTCTGTTAGTTGAATGCACAGAACAGAAAGAAATTTCATACAATGCTTCTGTGTAGTTTATATTTGAACATATTCTTTTTTCCACTATTACCCACTTGGCGCTACGAATGTCCAGTTGCATTTTCTACAGACAGCGTGTTTCAAAACTGCTCAATCAAAAGTATGGTTTAACTCTGTTAGCTGAATGCTCAGATCAGAAAGAAGTTTCACAGAATGCTTCTGTGTAGTTTATATTTGAATATATTCCTTTTTCCACTACTACGCTCTTAGCGCTCCAAATGTCCTTTTGCATTTTCTACACAAAGAGTGTTCAGATCTGCTCAATCAAAAGTATGGTTTAACTCTGTTAGCTGAATGCACAGATCAGAAAGAAGTTTCACCAAATGATTCTGTGTAGTTTATATTTGAAGACATTCCTTTTTCCACTATTACCCCCTTAGCGCTCCGAATCTCCACTTGCATTTTCTACAAAAAGAGTGTTTCATAACTGCTCAATCAAAAATATGTTTTATCTCTGTTAACTGAATTTACAGATCAGAAATAAGTTTCACAGAATGCATCTGTGTAGTTTTTATTTGAAGATTTTCTTTTTCCCAATGTAGGCCTCTTAGCGCTTAGCATGTCCAATTGCAGTTTCTACAGAAAGAGTGTTTCACAACGGCTCAATTAAAAGTAAGGTTCAACCCTGTTAGTTGAATGCACAGAACAGAAAGTATTTTCACAGAATGCTACTGTGTAGTTTATATTTGAATATATTCCTTTTTCCACTATTACCCTCTTAGCGCTCCGAATGTCCACTTGCATTTTCTACAGAAAGAGTGTTCAGAACTGCGCAATCAAAAGTGTGGTTTAACTCTGTTAGCTTAATGAACATATCAGAAATAAGTTTCACACAATGCTTCTGTGTAGTTTTTATTTGAAGATATTATTTTTCCCAATAGAGGCCTCTTAGCGCTCAGAATGTCCAATTGCAGTTTCTACAGAAAGAGTGTTTCAGAAAGGCTCAATCAAATGTAAGGTTCAACTCTGTTAGTTGAATGCACAGAACAGAAAGAATTTTCATACAATGCTTCTGTGTAGTTTATATTTGAACATATTCTTTTTTCCACTATTACCCACTTAGCGCTACGAATGTCCAGTTGCATTTTCTACAGACAGAGTGTTTCAAAACTGCTCAATCAAAAGTACGGTTTAACTCTGTTAGCTGAATGCTCAGATCAGAAAGAAGTTTCACAGAATGCTTCTGTGTAGTTTATATTTGAATATATTCTTTTTTCCACTACTACTCTCTTAGCGCTCCAAATGTCCAGTTGCATTTTCTACAGAAAGAGTATTCAGATCTGCTCAATCAAAAGTATGGTTTAACTCTGTTAGCTGAATGCACAGATCAGAAAGAAGTTTCACAGAATGATTCTGTGTAGTTTATATTTGGAGACATTCCTTTTTCCACTATTACCCTCTTAGCGCTCCGAATCTCCACTTGCATTTTCTACAGAAAGAGTGTTTCAGAACGGATCAATCAAAACTAAGGTTCAACTCTTTTAGTTGAACCAACAGAACAGAAAGAAGTTTCACACAATTCTTCTGTGTAGTTTTTATTTGTAGACATTCTTTTTCCCAATATAGGCCTCTTAGCGCTCAGAATGTCCAATTGCAGTTTCTACAGAAAGAGTGTTTCAGAACGGCTCAATCAAAAGTAAGGTTCAACTCTGTTAGTTGAATGCGCAGAACAGAGAGAAGTTTCATACAATGCTTCTGTGTAGTTTATATTTGAACATATTCTTTTTTCCACTATTACCCACTTAGCGCTATGAATGTCCAGTTGCATTTTCTACAGACAGAGTGTTTCAAAACTGCTCAATCAAAAGTATGGTTTAACCCTGTTAGCTGAATGCTCAGATCAGCAAGAAGTTTCACAGAATGCTTCTGTGTAGTTTATATTTGAATATATTCCTTTTTCCACTACTACGCTCTTAGCGCTCGAAATGTCCAGTTGCATTTTCTACAGAAAGAGTGTTCAGATCTGCTCAATCAAAAGTATGGTTTAACTCTGTTAGCTGAATGCACAGATCAGAAAGAAGTTTCACAGAATGATTCTGTGTAGTTTATATTTGGAGACATTCCTTTTTCCACTAGTACCCTCTTAGCGCTCCGAATCTCCACTTGCATTTTCTACAGAAAGACTGTTTCAGAACGGCTCAATCAAAACTAAAGTTCAACTCTTTTAGTTGAACAAACAGAACAGAAAGAAGTTTCACACAATTCTTCTGTGTAGTTTTTATTTGTAGACATTCTTTTTCCCAATATAGGCCTCTTAGCGCTCAGAATGTCCAATTGCAGTTTCTACAGAAAGAGTGTTTCAGAACGGCTCAATCAAAAGTAAGGTTCAACTCTGTTAGTTGAATGCACAGAACAGAAAGAAGTTTCATACAATTCTTCTGTGTAGTTTATATTTGAACATATTCTTTTTTCCACTATTACCCACTTAGCGCTACGAATGTCCAGTTGCATTTTCTACAGACAGAGTGTTTCAAAACTGCTCAATCAAAAGTATGGTTTAACTCTGTTAGCTGAATGCTCAGATCAGAAAGAAGTTTCACAGAATGCTTCTGTGTAGTTTATATTTGAATATATTCCTTTTTCCACTACTACGCTCTTAGCGCTCCAAATGTCCAGTTGCATTTTCTACACAAAGAGTGTTCAGATCTGCTCAATCAAAAGTATGGTTTAACTCTGTTAGCTGAATGCACAGATCAGAAAGAAGTTTCACCGAATGATTCTGTGTAGTTTATATTTGAAGACATTCCTTTTTCCACTATTACCCCCTTAGCGCTCCGAATCTCCACTTGCATTTTCTACAAAAAGAGTGTTTCATAACTGCTCAATCAAAAATATGTTTTATCTCTGTTAACTGAATTTACAGATCAGAAATAAGTTTCACAGAATGCATCTGTGTAGTTTTTATTTGAAGATATTCTTTTTCCCAATGTAGGCCTCTTAGCGCTTAGCATGTCCAATTGCAGTTTCTACAGAAAGAGTGTTTCAGAACGGCTCAGTTAAAAGTAAGGTTCAACTCTGTTAGTTGAATGCACAGAACAGAAGGAATTTTCACAGAATGCTAATGTGTAGTTTATATTTGAATATATTCCTTTTTCCACTATTACCCTCTTAGCGCTCCGAATGTCCACTTGCATTTTCTACAGAAAGAGTGTTCAGAACTGCGCAATCAAAAGTATGGTTTAACTCTGTTAGCTTAATGAACATATCAGAAATAAGTTTCACACAACGCTTCTGTGTAGTTTTTATTTGAAGATATTATTTTTCCCAATAGAGGCCTCTTAGCGCTCAGAATGTCCAATTGCAGTTTCTACAGAAAGAGTGTTTCAGAAAGGCTCAATCAAATGTAAGGTTCAACTCTGTTAGTTGAATGCACAGAACAGAAAGAAGTTTCATACAATGCTTCTGTGTAGTTTATATTTGAACATATTCTTTTTTCCACTGTTACCCACTTAGCGCTACGAATGTCCAGTTGCTTTTTCTACAGACAGAGTGTTTCAAAATTGCTCAATCAAAAGTATGGTTTAACTCTGTTAGCTGAATGCTCAGATCAGAAAGAAGTTTCACAGAATGCTTCTGTGTAGTTTATATTTGAATATATTCCTTTTTCCACTACTACTCTCTTAGCGCTCCAAATGTCCAGTTGCATTTTCTACAGAAAGAGTGTTCAGATCTGCTCAATCAAAAGTATGGTTTAACTCTGTTAGCTGAATGCACAGATCAGAAAGAAGTTTCACAGAATGATTCTGTGTAGTTTATATTTGGAGACATTCCTTTTTCCACTATTACCCTCTTAGCGCTCCGAATCTCCACTTGCATTTCCTACAGAAAGAGTGTTTCAGAACGGCTCAATCAAAACTAAGTTCAACTCTTTTAGTTGAACAAACAGAACAGAAAGAAGTTTCACACAATTCTTCTGTGTAGTTTTTATTTGTAGACATTCTTTTTCCCAATATAGGCCTCTTAGTGCTCAGAATGTCCAATTGCAGTTTCTACAGAAAGAGAGTTTCAGAACGGCTCAATCAAAAGTAAGGTTCAACTCTGTTAGTTGAATGCACAGAACCGAAAGATGTTTCATACAATGCTTCTGTGTAGTTTATATTTGAACATATTTTTTTTTCCACTATTACCCACTTAGCGCTACGAATGTCCAGTTGCATTTTCTACAGACAGAGTGTTTCAAAACTGCTCAATCAAAAGTATGGTTTAACTCTGTTAGCTGAATGCTCAGATCAGAAAGAAGTTTCACAGAATGCTTCTGTGTAGTTTATATTTGAATATATTCCTTTTTCCACTACTACGCTCTTAGCGCTCCAAATGTCCAGTTGCATTTTCTACAGAAAGAGTGTTCAGATCTGCTCAATCAAAAGTATGGTTTAACTCTGTTAGCTGAATGCACAGATCAGAAAGAAGTTTCACAGAATGATTCTGTGTAATTTTTATTTGAAGACATTCCTTTTTCCACTATTACCCTCTTAGCGCTCCGAATCTCCACTTGCATTTTCTACAAAAAGAGTGTTTCATAACTGCTCAATCAAAAATATGTTTTATCTCTGTTAACTGAATTTACAGATCAGAAATAAGTTTCACAGAATGCATCTGTGTAGTTTTTATTTGAAGATATTCTTTTTCCCAATGTAGGCCTCTTAGCGCTTAGCATGTCCAATTGCAGTTTCTACAGAAAGAGTGTTTCAGAACGGCTCAATCAAAAGTAAGGTTCAACTCTGTTAGTTGAATGCACAGAACAGAAAGAATTTTCACAGAATGCTACTGTGTAGTTTATATTTGAATATATTCCTTTTTCCACTATTACCCTCTTAGCGCTCCGAATGTCCACTTGCATTTTCTACAGAAAGAGTGTTCAGAACTGCGCAATCAAAAGTATGGTTTAACTCTGTTATCTTAATGAACATATCAGAAATAAGTTTCACACAATGCTTCTGTGTAGTTTTTATTTGAAGATATTATTTTTCCCAATATAGGCCTCTTAGCGCTCAGAATGTCCAATTGCAGTTTCTACAGAAAGAGTGTTTCAGAAAGGCTCAATCAAAAGTAAGTTTCAACTCTGCTAGTTGAATGCACAGAACAGAAAGAAGTTTCATACAATGCTTCTGTGTAGTTTATATTTGAACATATTCTTTTTTCCACTATTACCCACTTAGCGCTACGAATGTCCAGTTGCATTTTCTACAGACAGAGTGTTTCAAAACTGCTCAATCAAAAGTATGTTTTAACTCTGTTAGCTGAATGCTCAGATCAGAAAGAAGTTTCACAGAATGCTTCTGTGTAGATTATATTTGAATATATTCCTTTTTCCACTACTACTCTCTTAGCGCTCCAAATGTCCAGTTGCATTTTCTACAGAAAGAGAGTTCAGATCTGCTCAATCAAAAGTATGGTTTAACTCTGTTAGCTGAATGCACAGATCAGAAAGAAGTTTCACAGAATGATTCTGTGTAGTTTATATTTGGAGACATTCCTTTTTCCACTATTACCCTCTTAGCGCTCCGAATCTCCACTTGCATTTTCTACAGAAAGAGTGTTTCAGAACGGCTCAATCAAAACTAAGGTTCAACTCTTTTAGTTGAACAAACAGAACAGAAAGAAGTTTCACACAATTTTTCTGTGTAGTTTTTATTTGTAGACATTCTTTTTCCCAATATAAGCCTCTTAGCGCTCAGAATGTCCAATTGCAGTTTCTACAGAAAGAGTGTTTCAGAACGGCTCAATCAAAAGTAAGGTTCAACTCTGTTAGTTGAATGCACAGAACAGAAAGAAGTTTCATAAAATGCTTCTGTGTAGTTTATATTTGAACATATTCTTTTTTCCACAATTACCCACTTAGCGCTGCGAATGTCCAGTTGCATTTTCTACAGACAGAGTGTTTCAAAACTGCTCAATCAAAAGTATGGTTTAACTCTGTTAGCTGAATGCTCAGATCAGAAAGAAGTTTCACAGAATGCTTCTGTGTAGTTTATATTTGAATATATTCCTTTTTCCACTACTACGCTCTTAGCGCTCCAAATGTCCAGTTGCATTTTCTACAGAAAGAGTGTTCAGATCTGCTCAATCAAAAGTATGGTTTAACTCTGTTAGCTGAATGCACAGATCAGAAAGAAGTTTCACAGAATGATTCTTTGTAGTTTATATTTGGAGACATTCCTTTTTCCACTATTACCCTCTTAGCGCTCCGAATCTCCACTTGCATTTTCTACAAAAAGAGTGTTTCATAACTGCTCAATCAAAAATATGTTTTATCTCTGTTAACTGAATTTACAGATCAGAAATATGTTTCACAGAATGCATCTGTGTAGTTTTTATTTGAAGATATTCTTTTTCCCAATGTAGGCCTCTTAGCGCTTAGCATGTCCAATTGCAGTTTCTACAGAAAGAGTGTTTCAGAACGGCTCAATCAAAAGTAAGGTTCAACTCTGTTAGTTGAATGCACAGAACAGAAAGAATTTTCACAGAATGCTACTGTGTAGTTTATATTTGAATATATTCCTTTTTCCACTATTACCCTCTTAGCGCTCCGAATGTCCACTTGCATTTTCTACAGAAAGAGTGTTCAGAACTGCGCAATCAAAAGTATGGTTTAACTCTGTTAGCTTAATGAACATATCAGAAATAAGTTTCACACAATGCTTCTGTGTAGTTTTTATTTGAAGATATTATTTTTCCCAATAGAGGCCTCTTAGCGCTCAGAATGTCCAATTGCAGTTTCTACAGAAAGAGTGTTTCAGAAAGGCTCAATCAAAAGTAAGGTTCAACTCTGTTAGTTGAATGCACAGAACAGAAATAAGTTTCATACAATGCTTCTGTGTAGTTTATATTTGAACATATTCTTTTTTCCACTATTACCCACTTAGCGCTACGAATGTCCAGTTGCATTTTCTACAGACAGAGTGTTTCAAAACTGCTCAGTCAAAAGTATGGTTTAACTCTGTTAGCTGAATGCTCAGATCAGAAAGAAGTTTCACAGAATGCTTCTGTGTAGTTTATATTTGAATATATTCCTTTTTCCACTACTACTCTCTTAGCGCTCCAAATGTACAGTAGCATTTTCTACAGCAAGAGTGTTCAGATCTGCTCAATCAAAAGTATGTTTTAACTCTGTTAGCTGAATGCACAGATCAGAAAGAAGTTTCACAGAATGATTCTGTGTAGTTTATATTTGGAGACATTCCTTTTTCCACTATTACCCTCTTAGCGCTCCGAATCTCCACTTGCATTTTCTACAGAAAGAGTGTTTCAGAACGGCTCAATGAAAACTAAGGTTCAACTCTTTTAGTTGAACAAACAGAACAGAAAGAAGTTTCACACAATTCTTCTGTGTAGTTTTTATTTGTAGACATTCTTTTTCCCAATATAAGCCTCTTAGCGCTCAGAATGTCCAATTGCAGTTTCTACAGAAAGAGTGTTTCAGAACGGCTCAATCAAAAGTAAGGTTCAACTCTGTTAGTTGAATGCACAGAACAGAAAGAAGTTTCATACAATGCTTCTGTGTAGTTTATATTTGAACATATTCTTTTTTCCACTATTACCCACTTAGCGCTGCGAATGTCCAGTTGCATTTTCTACAGACAGAGTGTTTCAAAACTGCTCAATCAAAAGTATGGTTTAACTCTGTTAGCTGAATGCTCAGATCAGAAAGAAGTTTCACAGAATACTTCTGTGTAGTTTATATTTGAATATATTCCTTTTTCCACTACTACGCTCTTAGCGCTCCAAATGTCCAGTTGCATTTTCTACAGAAAGAGTGTTCAGATCTGCTCAATCAAAAGTATGGTTTAACTCTGTTAGCTGAATGCACAGATCAGAAAGAAGTTTCACAGAATGATTCTGTGTAGTTTATATTTGGAGACATTCCTTTTTCCACTATTACCCTCTTAGCGCTCCGAATCTCCACTTGCATTTTCTACAGAAAGAGTGTTTCAGAACGGCTCAATCAAAACTAAGGTTCAACTCTTTTAGTTGAACAAACAGAACAGAAAGAAGTTTCACACAATTCTTCTGTGTAGTTTTTATTTGTAGACATTCTTTTTCCCAATATAGGCCTCTTAGCGCTCAGAATGTCCAATTGCAGTTTCTACAGAAAGAGTGTTTCAGAACGGCTCAATCAAAAGTAAGGTTCAACTCTGTTAGTTGAATGCACAGAACAGAAAGAAGTTTCATACAATGCTTCTGTGTAGTTTATATTTGAACATATTCTTTTTTCCACTATTACCCACTTAGCGCTACGAATGTCCAGTTGCATTTTCTACATACAGAGTGTTTCAAAACTGGTCAATCAAAAGTATGGTTTAACTCCGTTAGCTGAATGCTCAGATCAGAAAGAAGTTTCACAGAATGCTTCTGTGTAGTTTATATTTGAATATATTCCTTTTTCCACTACTACGCTCTTAGCGCTCCAAATGTCCAGTTGCATATTCTACAGAAAGAGTGTTCAGATCTGCTCAATCAAAAGTATGGTTTAACTCTATTAGCTGAATGCACAGATCAGAAAGAAGTTTCACCGAATGATTCTGTGTAGTTTATATTTGAAGACATTCCGTTTTCCACTATTACCCTCTTAGCGCTCCGAATCTCCACTTGCATTTTCTACAAAAAGAGTGTTTCATAACTGCTCAATGAAAAATATGTTTTATCTCTGTTAACTGAATTTACAGATCAGAAATAAGTTTCACAGAATGCATCTGTGTAGTTTTTATTTGAAGATATTTTTTTCCCAATGTAGGCCTCTTAGCGCTTAGCATGTCCAATTGCAGTTTCTACAGAAAGAGTGTTTCAGAACGGCTCAATCAAAAGTAAGGTTCAACTCTTTTAGTTGAATGCACAGAACAGAAAGAATTTTCACAGAATGCTACTGTGTAGTTTATATTTGAATATATTCCTTTTTCCACTATTACCCTCTTAGCGCTACGAATGTCCACTTGCATTTTCTACAGAAAGAGTGTTCAGAACTGCGCAATCAAAAGTATGGTTTAACTCTGTTATCTTAATGAACATATCAGAAATAAGTTTCACACAATGCTTCTGTGTAGTTTTTATTTGAAGATATTAATTTTCCCAATATAGGCCTCTTAGCGCTCAGAATGTCCAATTGCAGTTTCTACAGAAAGAGTGTTTCAGAAAGGCTCAATCAAAAGTAAGGTTCAACTCTGCTAGTTGAATGCACAGAACAGAAAGAAGTTTCATACAATGCTTCTGTGTAGTTTATATTTGAACATATTCTTTTTTCCACTATTACCCACTTAGCGCTACGAATGTCCAGTTGCATTTTCTACAGACAGAGTGTTTCAAAACTGCTCAATCAAAAGTATGGTTTAACTCTGTTAGCTGAATGCTCAGATCAGAAAGAAGTTTCACAGAATGCTTCTGTGTAGTTTATATTTGAATATATTCCTTTTTCCACTTCTACTCTCTTAGTGCTCCAAATGTCCAGTTGCATTTTCTACAGAAAGAGTGTTCAGATCTGCTCTATCAAAAGTATGGTTTAACACTGTTAGCTGAATGCACAGATCAGAAAGAAGTTTCACAGAATGATTCTGTGTAGTTTATATTTGGAGACATTCCTTTTTCCACTATTACCCTCCTAGCGCTCCGAATCTCCACTTGCATTTTCTACAGAAAGAGTGTTTCAGAACGGCTCAATCAAAACTAAGGTTCAACTCTTTTAGTTGAACAAACAGAACAGAAAGAAGTTTCACACAATTCTTCTGTGTAGTTTTTATTTTTAGACATTCTTTTTCCCAATATAAGCCTCTTAGCGCTCAGAATGTCCAATTGCTGTTTCTACAGAAAGAGTGTTTCAGAACGGCTCAATCAAAAGTAAGGTTCAACTCTGTTAGTTGAATGCACAGAACAGAAAGAAGTTTCATACAATGATTCTGTGTAGTTTATATTTGAACATATTCTTTTTTCCACTATTACCCACTTAGCGCTGCGAATGTCCAGTTGCATTTTCTACAGACAGAGTGTTTCAAAACTGCTCAATCAAAAGTATGGTTTAACTCTGTTAGCTGAATGCTCAGATCAGAAAGAAGTTTCACAGAATGCTTCTGTGTAGTTTATATTTGAATATATTCCTTTTTCCACTACTACGCTCTTAGCGCTCCAAATGTCCAGTTGCATTTTCTACAGAAAGAGTGTTCAGATCTGCTCAATCAAAAGTATGGTTTAACTCTGTTATCTGAATGCACAGATCAGAAAGAAGTTTCACAGAATGATTCTGTGTAGTTTATATTTGGAGACATTCCTTTTTCCACTATTACTCTCTTAGCGCTCCGAATCTCCACTTGCATTTTCTACAGAAAGAGTGTTTCAGAACGGTCAATCAAAACTAAGTTTCAACTCTTTTAGTTGAACAAACAGAACAGAAAGAAGTTTCACACAATTCTTCTGTGTAGTTTTTATTTGTAGACATTCTTTTTCCCAATATAGGCCTCTTAGCGCTCAGAATGTCCAATTGCAGTTTCTACAGAAAGAGTGTTTCAGAACGACTCAATCAAAAGTAAGGTTCAACTCTGTTAGTTGAATGCACAGAACAGAAAGAAGTTTCATACAATGCTTCTGTGTAGTTTATATTTGAACATATCCTTTTTTCCACTATTACCAACTTAGCGCTACGAATGTCCAGTTGCATTTTCTACAGACAGAGTGTTTCAAAACTGCTCAATCAAAAGTATGGTTTAACTCCGTTAGCTGAATGCTCAGATCAGAAAGAAGTTTCACAGAATGCTTCTGTGTAGTTTATATTTGAATATATTCCTTTTTCCACTACTACGCTCTTAGCGCTCCAAATGTCCAGTTGCATTTTCTACAGAAAGAGTGTTCAGATCTGCTCAATCAAAAGTATGGTTTAATTCTGGTAGCTGAATGCACAGATCAGAAAGAAGTTTCACCGAATGATTCTGTGTAGTTTATATTTGAAGACATTCCGTTTTCCACTATTACCCTCTTAGCGCTCCGAATCTCCACTTGCATTTTCTACAAAAAGAGTGTTTCATAACTGCTCAATGAAAAATATGTTTTATCTCTGTTAACTGAATTTACAGATCAGAAATAAGTTTCACAGAATGCATCTGTGTAGTTTTTATTTGAAGATATTCTTTTTCCCAATGTAGGCCTCTTAGCGCTTAGCATATCCAATTGCAGTTTCTACAGAAAGAGTGTTTCAGAACGGCTCAATCAAAAGTAAGGTTCAACTCTGTTAGTTGAATGCACAGAACAGAAAGAATTTTCACAGAATGCTACTGTGTAGTTTATATTTGAATATAATCCTTTTTCCACTATTACCCTCTTAGCGCTCCGAATGTCAACTTGCATTTTCTACAGAAAGAATGTTCAGAACTGCGCCATCAAAAGTATGGTTTAACTCTGTTAGCTTAATGAACATATCAGAAATAAGTTTCACACAATGCTTCTGTGTAGTTTTTATTTGAAGATATTATTTTTCCCAATATAGGCCTCTTAGCGCTCAGAATGTCCAATTGCAGTTTCTACAGAAAGAGTGTTTCAGAAAGGCTCAATCAAAAGTAAGGTTCAACTCTGTTAGTTGAATGCACAGAACAGAAAGAAGTTTCATACAATGCTTCTGTGTAGTTTATATTTGAACATATTCTTTTTTCCACTATTACCCACTTAGCGCTACGAATGTCCAGTTGCATTTTCTACAGACAGAGTGTTTCAAAACTGCTCAATCAAAAGTATGGTTTAACTCTGTTAGCTGAATGCTCAGATCAGAAAGAAGTTTCACAGAATGCTTCTGTGTAGTTTATATTTGAATATATTCCTTTTTCCACTACTACGCTCTTAGCGCTCCAAATGTCCAGTTGCATTTTCTACAGAAAGAGTGTTCAGATCTGCTCAATCAAAAGTATGGTTTAACTCTGTTAGCTGAATGCACAGATCAGAAAGAAGTTTCACAGAATGATTCTGTGTAGTTTATATTTGGAGACATTCCTTTTTCCACTATTACCCTCTTAGCCCTCCGAATCTCCACTTGCATTTTCTACAAAAAGAGTGTTTCATAACTGCTCAATCAAAAATATGTTTTATCTCTGTTAACTGAATTTACAGATCAGAAATAAGTTTCACAGAATGCATCTGTGTAGTTTTTATTTGAAGATATTCTTTTTCCCAATGTAGGCCTCTTAGCGCTTAGCATGTCCAATTGCAGTTTCTACAGAAAGAGTGTTTCAGAACGGCTCAATCAAAAGTAAGGTTCAACTCTGTTAGTTGAATGCACAGAACAGAAAGAATTTTCACAGAATGCTACTGTGTAGTTTATATTTGAATATATTCCTTTTTCCACTATTACCCTCTTAGCGCTCCGAATGTCCACTTGCACTTTCTACAGAAAGAGTGTTCAGAACTGCGCAATCCAAAGAATGGTTTAACTCTGTTAGCTTAATGAACATATCAGAAATAAGTTTCACACAATGCTTCTGTGTAGTTTTTATTTGAAGATATTATTTATCCCAATAGAGGCCTCTTAGCGCTCAGAATGTCCAATTGCAGTTTCTACAGAAAGAGTGTTTCAGAAAGGCTCAATCAAAAGTAAGGTTCAACTCTGTTAGTTGAATGCACAGAACAGAAAGAAGTTTCATACAATGTTTCTGTGTAGTTTATATTTGAACATATTCTTTTTTCCACTATTACCCACTTAGCGCTACGAATGTCCAGTTGCATTTTCTACAGACAGAGTGTTTCAAAACTGCTCAGTCAAAAGTATGGTTTAACTCTGTTAGCTGAATGCTCAGATCAGAAAGAAGTTTCACAGAATGCTTCTGTGTAGTTTATATTTGAATATATTCCTTTTTCCACTACTACTCTCTTAGCGCTCCAAATGTACAGTAGCATTTTCTACAGAAAGAGTGTTCAGATCTGCTCAATCAAAAGTATGTTTTAACTCTGTTAGCTGAATGCACAGATCAGAAAGAAGTTTCACAGAATGATTCTGTGTAGTTTATATTTGGAGACATTCCTTTTTCCACTATTACCCTCTTAGCGCTCCGAATCTCCACTTGCATTTTCTACAGAAAGAGTGTTTCAGAACGGCTCAATCAAAACTAAGGTTCAACTCTTTTAGTTGAACAAACAGAACAGAAAGAAGTTTCACACAATTCTTCTGTGTAGTTTTTATTTGTAGACATTCTTTTTCCCAATATAGGCCTCTTAGCACTCAGAATGTCCAATTGCAGTTTCTACAGAAAGAGTGTTTCAGAACGGCTCAATCAAAAGTAAGGTTAAACTCTGTTAGTTGAATGCACAGAACAGAAAGAAGTTTCATACAATGCTTCTGTGTAGTTTATATTTGAACATATTCTTTTTTCCACTATTACCCACTTAGCGCTACGAATGTCCAGTTGCATTTTCTACAGACAGAGTATTTCAAAACTGCTCAATCAAAAGTATGGTTTAACTCTGTTAGCTGAATGCTCAGATCAGAAAGAAGTTTCACAGAATGCTTCTGTGTAGTTTATATTTGAATATATTCCTTTTTCCACTACTACGCTCTTAGCGCTCCAAATGTCCAGTTGCATTTTCTACAGAAAGAGTGTTCAGATCTGCTCAATCAAAAGTATGGTTTAACTCTGTTAGCTGAATGCACAGATCAGAAAGAAGTTTCACCGAATGATTCTGTGTAATTTTTATTTGAAGACATTCCTTTTTCCACTATTACCCTCTTAGCGCTCCGAATCTCCACTTGCATTTTCTACAAAAAGAGTGTTTCATAACTGCTCAATCAAAAATATGTTTTATCTCTGTTAACTGAATTTACAGATCAGAAATAAGTTTCACAGAATGCATCTGTGTAGTTTTTATTTGAAGATATTCTTTTTCCCAATGTAGGCCTCTTAGCGCTTAGCATGTCCAATTGCAGTTTCTACAGAAAGAGTGTTTCAGAACGGCTCAATCAAAAGTAAGGTTCAACTCTGTTAGTTGAATGCACAGAACAGAAAGAATTTTCACAGAATGCTACTGTGTAGTTTATATTTGAATATATTCCTTTTTCCACTATTACCCTCTTAGCGCTCCGAATGTCCACTTGCATTTTCTACAGAAAGAGTGTTCAGAACTGCGCAATCAAAAGTATGGTTTAACTCTGTTATCTTAATGAACATATCAGAAATAAGTTTCACACAATGCTTCTGTGTAGTTTTTATTTGAAGATATTATTTTTCCCAATATAGGCCTCTTAGCGCTCAGAATGTCCAATTGCAGTTTCTACAGAAAGAGTGTTTCAGAAAGGCTCAATCAAAAGTAAGTTTCAACTCTGCTAGTTGAATGCACAGAACAGAAAGAAGTTTCATACAATGCTTCTGTGTAGTTTATATTTGAACATATTCTTTTTTCCACTATTACCCACTTAGCGCTACGAATGTCCAGTTGCATTTTCTACAGACAGAGTGTTTCAAAACTGCTCAATCAAAAGTATGTTTTAACTCTGTTAGCTGAATGCTCAGATCAGAAAGAAGTTTCACAGAATGCTTCTGTGTAGATTATATTTGAATATATTCCTTTTTCCACTACTACTCTCTTAGCGCTCCAAATGTCCAGTTGCATTTTCTACAGAAAGAGTGTTCAGATCTGCTCAATCAAAAGTATGGTTTAACTCTGTTAGCTGAATGCACAGATCAGAAAGAAGTTTCACAGAATGATTCTGTGTAGTTTATATTTGGAGACATTCCTTTTTCCACTATTACCCTCTTAGCGCTCCGAATCTCCACTTGCATTTTCTACAGAAAGAGTGTTTCAGAACGGCTCAATCAAAACTAAGGTTCAACTCTTTTAGTTGAACAAACAGAACAGAAAGAAGTTTCACACAATTTTTCTGTGTAGTTTTTATTTGTAGACATTCTTTTTCCCAATATAAGCCTCTTAGCGCTCAGAATGTCCAATTGCAGTTTCTACAGAAAGAGTGTTTCAGAACGGCTCAATCAAAAGTAAGGTTCAACTCTGTTAGTTGAATGCACAGAACAGAAAGAAGTTTCATAAAATGCTTCTGTGTAGTTTATATTTGAACATATTCTTTTTTCCACAATTACCCACTTAGCGCTGCGAATGTCCAGTTGCATTTTCTACAGACAGAGTGTTTCAAAACTGCTCAATCAAAAGTATGGTTTAACTCTGTTAGCTGAATGCTCAGATCAGAAAGAAGTTTCACAGAATGCTTCTGTGTAGTTTATATTTGAATATATTCCTTTTTCCACTACTACGCTCTTAGCGCTCCAAATGTCCAGTTGCATTTTCTACAGAAAGAGTGTTCAGATCTGCTCAATCAAAAGTATGGTTTAACTCTGTTAGCTGAATGCACAGATCAGAAAGAAGTTTCACAGAATGATTCTTTTTAGTTTATATTTGGAGACATTCCTTTTTCCACTATTACCCTCTTAGCGCTCCGAATCTCCACTTGCATTTTCTACAAAAAGAGTGTTTCATAACTGCTCAATCAAAAATATGTTTTATCTCTGTTAACTGAATTTACAGATCAGAAATATGTTTCACAGAATGCATCTGTGTAGTTTTTATTTGAAGATATTCTTTTTCCCAATGTAGGCCTCTTAGCGCTTAGCATGTCCAATTGCAGTTTCTACAGAAAGAGTGTTTCAGAACGGCTCAATCAAAAGTAAGGTTCAACTCTGTTAGTTGAATGCACAGAACAGAAAGAATTTTCACAGAATGCTACTGTGTAGTTTATATTTGAATATATTCCTTTTTCCACTATTACCCTCTTAGCGCTCCGAATGTCCACTTGCATTTTCTACAGAAAGAGTGTTCAGAACTGCGCAATCAAAAGTATGGTTTAACTCTGTTAGCTTAATGAACATATCAGAAATAAGTTTCACACAATGCTTCTGTGTAGTTTTTATTTGAAGATATTATGTTTCCCAATAGAGGCCTCTTAGCGCTCAGAATGTCCAATTGCAGTTTCTACAGAAAGAGTGTTTCAGAAAGGATCAATCAAAAGTAAGGTTCAACTCTGTTAGTTGAATGCACAGAACAGAAATAAGTTTCATACAATGCTTCTGTGTAGTTTATATTTGAACATATTCTTTTTTCCACTATTACCCACTTAGCGCTACGAATGTCCAGTTGCATTTTCTACAGACAGAGTGTTTCAAAACTGCTCAGTCAAAAGTATGGTTTAACTCTGTTAGCTGAATGCTCAGATCAGAAAGAAGTTTCACAGAATGCTTCTGTGTAGTTTATATTTGAATATATTCCTTTTTCCACTACTACTCTCTTAGCGCTCCAAATGTACAGTAGCATTTTCTACAGCAAGAGTGTTCAGATCTGCTCAATCAAAAGTATGTTTTAACTCTGTTAGCTGAATGCACAGATCAGAAAGAAGTTTCACAGAATGATTCTGTGTAGTTTATATTTGGAGACATTCCTTTTTCCACTATTACCCTCTTAGCGCTCCGAATCTCCACTTGCATTTTCTACAGAAAGAGTGTTTCAGAACGGCTCAATGAAAACTAAGGTTCAACTCTTTTAGTTGAACAAACAGAACAGAAAGAAGTTTCACACAATTCTTCTGTGTAGTTTTTATTTGTAGACATTCTTTTTCCCAATATAAGCCTCTTAGCGCTCAGAATGTCCAATTGCAGTTTCTACAGAAAGAGTGTTTCAGAACGGCTCAATCAAAAGTAAGGTTCAACTCTGTTAGTTGAATGCACAGAACAGAAAGAAGTTTCATACAATGCTTCTGTGTAGTTTATATTTGAACATATTCTTTTTTCCACTATTACCCACTTAGCGCTGCGAATGTCCAGTTGCATTTTCTACAGACAGAGTGTTTCAAAACTGCTCAATCAAAAGTATGGTTTAACTCTGTTAGCTGAATGCTCAGATCAGAAAGAAGTTTCACAGAATACTTCTGTGTAGTTTATATTTGAATATATTCCTTTTTCCACTACTACGCTCTTAGCGCTCCAAATGTCCAGTTGCATTTTCTACAGAAAGAGTGTTCAGATCTGCTCAATCAAAAGTATGGTTTAACTCTGTTAGCTGAATGCACAGATCAGAAAGAAGTTTCACAGAATGATTCTGTGTAGTTTATATTTGGAGACATTCCTTTTTCCACTATTACCCTCTTAGCGCTCCGAATCTCCACTTGCATTTTCTACAGAAAGAGTGTTTCAGAACGGCTCAATCAAAACTAAGGTTCAACTCTTTTAGTTGAACAAACAGAACAGAAAGAAGTTTCACACAATTCTTCTGTGTAGTTTTTATTTGTAGACATTCTTTTTCCCAATATAGGCCTCTTAGCGCTCAGAATGTCCAATTGCAGTTTCTACAGAAAGAGTGTTTCAGAACGGCTCAATCAAAAGTAAGGTTCAACTCTGTTAGTTGAATGCACAGAACAGAAAGAAGTTTCATACAATGCTTCTGTGTAGTTTATATTTGAACATATTCTTTTTTCCACTATTACCCACTTAGCGCTACGAATGTCCAGTTGCATTTTCTACATACAGAGTGTTTCAAAACTGCTCAATCAAAAGTATGGTTTAACTCCGTTAGCTGAATGCTCAGATCAGAAAGAAGTTTCACAGAATGCTTCTGTGTAGTTTATATTTGAATATATTCCTTTTTCCACTACTACGCTCTTAGCGCTCCAAATGTCCAGTTGCATATTCTACAGAAAGAGTGTTCAGATCTGCTCAATCAAAAGTATGGTTTAACTCTATTAGCTGAATGCACAGATCAGAAAGAAGTTTCACCGAATGATTCTGTGTAGTTTATATTTGAAGACATTCCGTTTTCCACTATTACCCTCTTAGCGCTCCGAATCTCCACTTGCATTTTCTACAAAAAGAGTGTTTCATAACTGCTCAATGAAAAATATGTTTTATCTCTGTTAACTGAATTTACAGATCAGAAATAAGTTTCACAGAATGCATCTGTGTAGTTTTTATTTGAAGATATTTTTTTCCCAATGTAGGCCTCTTAGCGCTTAGCATGTCCAATTGCAGTTTCTACAGAAAGAGTGTTTCAGAACGGCTCAATCAAAAGTAAGGTTCAACTCTTTTAGTTGAATGCACAGAACAGAAAGAATTTTCACAGAATGCTACTGTGTAGTTTATATTTGAATATATTCCTTTTTCCACTATTACCCTCTTAGCGCTACGAATGTCCACTTGCATTTTCTACAGAAAGAGTGTTCAGAACTGCGCAATCAAAAGTATGGTTTAACTCTGTTATCTTAATGAACATATCAGAAATAAGTTTCACACAATGCTTCTGTGTAGTTTTTATTTGAAGATATTAATTTTCCCAATATAGGCCTCTTAGCGCTCAGAATGTCCAATTGCAGTTTCTACAGAAAGAGTGTTTCAGAAAGGCTCAATCAAAAGTAAGGTTCAACTCTGCTAGTTGAATGCACAGAACAGAAAGAAGTTTCATACAATGCTTCTGTGTAGTTTATATTTGAACATATTCTTTTTTCCACTATTACCCACTTAGCGCTACGAATGTCCAGTTGCATTTTCTACAGACAGAGTGTTTCAAAACTGCTCAATCAAAAGTATGGTTTAACTCTGTTAGCTGAATGCTCAGATCAGAAAGAAGTTTCACAGAATGCTTCTGTGTAGTTTATATTTGAATATATTCCTTTTTCCACTTCTACTCTCTTAGTGCTCCAAATGTCCAGTTGCATTTTCTACAGAAAGAGTGTTCAGATCTGCTCTATCAAAAGTATGGTTTAACACTGTTAGCTGAATGCACAGATCAGAAAGAAGTTTCACAGAATGATTCTGTGTAGTTTATATTTGGAGACATTCCTTTTTCCACTATTACCCTCCTAGCGCTCCGAATCTCCACTTGCATTTTCTACAGAAAGAGTGTTTCAGAACGGCTCAATCAAAACTAAGGTTCAACTCTTTTAGTTGAACAAACAGAACAGAAAGAAGTTTCACACAATTCTTCTGTGTAGTTTTTATTTTTAGACATTCTTTTTCCCAATATAAGCCTCTTAGCGCTCAGAATGTCCAATTGCTGTTTCTACAGAAAGAGTGTTTCAGAACGGCTCAATCAAAAGTAAGGTTCAACTCTGTTAGTTGAATGCACAGAACAGAAAGAAGTTTCATACAATGATTCTGTGTAGTTTATATTTGAACATATTCTTTTTTCCACTATTACCCACTTAGCGCTGCGAATGTCCAGTTGCATTTTCTACAGACAGAGTGTTTCAAAACTGCTCAATCAAAAGTATGGTTTAACTCTGTTAGCTGAATGCTCAGATCAGAAAGAAGTTTCACAGAATGCTTCTGTGTAGTTTATATTTGAATATATTCCTTTTTCCACTACTACGCTCTTAGCGCTCCAAATGTCCAGTTGCATTTTCTACAGAAAGAGTGTTCAGATCTGCTCAATCAAAAGTATGGTTTAACTCTGTTATCTGAATGCACAGATCAGAAAGAAGTTTCACAGAATGATTCTGTGTAGTTTATATTTGGAGACATTCCTTTTTCCACTATTACTCTCTTAGCGCTCCGAATCTCCACTTGCATTTTCTACAGAAAGAGTGTTTCAGAACGGTCAATCAAAACTAAGTTTCAACTCTTTTAGTTGAACAAACAGAACAGAAAGAAGTTTCACACAATTCTTCTGTGTAGTTTTTATTTGTAGACATTCTTTTTCCCAATATAGGCCTCTTAGCGCTCAGAATGTCCAATTGCAGTTTCTACAGAAAGAGTGTTTCAGAACGACTCAATCAAAAGTAAGGTTCAACTCTGTTAGTTGAATGCACAGAACAGAAAGAAGTTTCATACAATGCTTCTGTGTAGTTTATATTTGAACATATCCTTTTTTCCACTATTACCAACTTAGCGCTACGAATGTCCAGTTGCATTTTCTACAGACAGAGTGTTTCAAAACTGCTCAATCAAAAGTATGGTTTAACTCCGTTAGCTGAATGCTCAGATCAGAAAGAAGTTTCACAGAATGCTTCTGTGTAGTTTATATTTGAATATATTCCTTTTTCCACTACTACGCTCTTAGCGCTCCAAATGTCCAGTTGCATTTTCTACAGAAAGAGTGTTCAGATCTGCTCAATCAAAAGTATGGTTTAATTCTGGTAGCTGAATGCACAGATCAGAAAGAAGTTTCACCGAATGATTCTGTGTAGTTTATATTTGAAGACATTCCGTTTTCCACTATTACCCTCTTAGCGCTCCGAATCTCCACTTGCATTTTCTACAAAAAGAGTGTTTCATAACTGCTCAATGAAAAATATGTTTTATCTCTGTTAACTGAATTTACAGATCAGAAATAAGTTTCACAGAATGCATCTGTGTAGTTTTTATTTGAAGATATTCTTTTTCCCAATGTAGGCCTCTTAGCGCTTAGCATATCCAATTGCAGTTTCTACAGAAAGAGTGTTTCAGAACGGCTCAATCAAAAGTAAGGTTCAACTCTGTTAGTTGAATGCACAGAACAGAAAGAATTTTCACAGAATGCTACTGTGTAGTTTATATTTGAATATAATCCTTTTTCCACTATTACCCTCTTAGCGCTCCGAATGTCAACTTGCATTTTCTACAGAAAGAATGTTCAGAACTGCGCAATCAAAAGTATGGTTTAACTCTGTTAGCTTAATGAACATATCAGAAATAAGTTTCACACAATGCTTCTGTGTAGTTTTTATTTGAAGATATTATTTTTCCCAATATAGGCCTCTTAGCGCTCAGAATGTCCAATTGCAGTTTCTACAGAAAGAGTGTTTCAGAAAGGCTCAATCAAAAGTAAGGTTCAACTCTGTTAGTTGAATGCACAGAACAGAAAGAAGTTTCATACAATGCTTCTGTGTAGTTTATATTTGAACATATTCTTTTTTCCACTATTACCCACTTAGCGCTACGAATGTCCAGTTGCATTTTCTACAGACAGAGTGTTTCAAAACTGCTCAATCAAAAGTATGGTTTAACTCTGTTAGCTGAATGCTCAGATCAGAAAGAAGTTTCACAGAATGTTTCTGTGTAGTTTATATTTGAATATATTCCTTTTTCCACTACTACTCTCTTAGCGCTCCAAATGTCCAGTTGCATTTTCTACAGAAAGAGTGTTCAGATCTGCTCAATCAAAAGTATGGTTTAACTCTGTTAGCTGAATGCACAGATCACAAAGAAGTTTCACAGAATGATTCTCTGTAGTTTATATTTGGAGACATTCTTTTTTCCACTATTACCCTCTTAGCGCTCCGAATCTCCACTTGCTTTTTCTACAAAAAGAGTGTTTCATAACTGCTCAATGAAAAATATGTTTTATCTCTGTTAACTGAATTTACAGATCAGAAATAAGTTTCACAGAATGCATCTGTGTAGTTTTTATTTGAAGATATTCTTTTTCCCAATGTAGGCCTCTTAGCGCTTAGCATATCCAATTGCAGTTTCTACAGAAAGAGTGTTTCAGAACGGCTCAATCAAAAGTAAGGTTCAACTCTGTTAGTTGAATGCACAGAACAGAAAGAATTTTCACAGAATGCTACTGTGTAGTTTATATTTGAATATAATCCTTTTTCCACTATTACCCTCTTAGCGCTCCGAATGTCCACTTGCATTTTCTACAGAAAGAATGTTCAGAACTGCGCAATCAAAAGTATGGTTTAACTCTGTTAGCTTAATGAACATATCAGAAATAAGTTTCACACAATGCTTCTGTGTAGTTTTTATTTGAAGATATTATTTTTCCCAATATAGGCCTCTTAGCGCTCAGAATGTCCAATTGCAGTTTCTACAGAAAGAGTGTTTCAGAAAGGCTCAATCAAAAGTAAGGTTCAACTCTGTTAGTTGAATGCACAGAACAGAAAGAAGTTTCATACAATGCTTCTGTGTAGTTTATATTTGAACATATTCCTTTTTTCCACTATTACCCGCTTAGCGCTACGAATGTCCAGTTGCATTTTCTGCAGACAGAGTGTTTCAAAACTGCTCAATCAAAAGTATGGTTTAACTCTGTTAGCTGAATGCTCAGATCAGAAAGAAGTTTCACAGAATGTTTCTGTGTAGTTTATATTTGAATATATTCCTTTTTCCACTACTACTCTCTTAGCGCTCCAAATGTCCAGTTGCATTTTCTACAGAAAGAGTGTTCAGATCTGCTCAATCAAAAGTATGGTTTAACTCTGTTAGCTGAATGCACAGATCAGAAAGAAGTTTCACAGAATGATTCTCTGTAGTTTATATTTGGAGACATTCTTTTTTCCACTATTACCCTCTTAGCGCTCCGAATCTCCACTTGCATTTTCTACAAAAAGAGTGTTTCATAACTGCTCAATCAAAAATATGTTTTATCTCTGTTAACTGAATTTACAGATCAGAAATAAGTTTCACAGAATGCATCTGTGTAGTTTTTATTTGAAGATATTCTTTTTCCCAATGTAGGCCTCTTAGCGCTTAGCATGTCCAATTGCAGTTTCTACAGAAAGAGTGTTTCAGAACGGCTCAATCAAAAGTAAGGTTCAACTCTGTTAGTTGAATGCACAGAACAGAAAGAATTTTCACAGAATGCTACTGTGTAGTTTATATTTGAATATATTCCTTTTTCCACTATTACCCTCTCAGCGCTCCGAATGTCCACTTGCATTTTCTACAGAAAGAGTGTTCAGAACTGCGCAATCCAAAGAATGGTTTAACTCTGTTAGCTTAATGAACATATCAGAAATAAGTTTCACACAATGCTTCTGTGTAGTTTTTATTTGAAGATATTATTTATCCCAATAGAGGCCTCTTAGCGCTCAGAATGTCCAATTGCAGTTTCTACAGAAAGAGTGTTTCAGACAGGCTCAATCAAAAGTAAGGTTCAACTCTGTTAGTTGAATGCACAGAACAGAAAGTAGTTTCATACAATGATTCTGTGTAGTTTATATTTGAACATATTCTTTTTTCCACTATTATCCACTTAGCGCTACGAATGTCCAGTTGCATTTTCTACAGACAGAGTGTTTCAAAACTGCTCAGTCAAAAGTATGGTTTAACTCTGTTAGCTGAATGCTCAGATCAGAAAGAAGTTTCACAGAATGCTTCTGTGTAGTTTATATTTGAATATATTCCTTTTTCCACTACTACTCTCTTAGCGCTCCAAATGTACAGTAGCATTTTCTACAGAAAGAGTGTTCAGATCTGCTCAATCAAAAGTATGTTTTAACTCTGTTAGCTGAATGCACAGATCAGAAAGATGTTTCACAGAATGATTCTGTGTAGTTTATATTTGGAGACATTCCTTTTTCCACTATTACCCTCTTAGCGCTCCGAATCTCCACTTGCATTTTCTACAGAAAGAGTGTTTCAGAACGGCTCAATCAAAACTAAGGTTCAACTCTTTTAGTTGAACAAACAGAACAGAAAGAAGTTTCACACAATTCTTCTGTGTAGTTTTTATTTGTAGACATTCTTTTTCCCAATATAGGCCTCTTAGCACTCAGAATGTCCAATTTCAGTTTCTACAGAAAGAGTGTTTCAGAACGGCTCAATCAAAAGTAAGGTTAAACTCTGTTAGTTGAATGCACAGAACAGAAAAAAGTTTCATACAATGCTTCTGTGTAGTTTATATTTGAACATATTCTTTTTTCCACTATTACCCACTTAGCGCTGCGAATGTCCAGCTGCATTTTCTACAGACAGAGTGTTTCAAAACTGCTCAATCAAAAGTATGGTTTAACTCTGTTAGCTGAATGCTCAGATCAGAAAGAAGTTTCACAGAATGCTTCTGTGTAGTTTATATTTGAATATATTCCTTTTTCCACTACTACGCTCTTAGCGCTCCAAATGTCCAGTTGCATTTTCTACAGAAAGAGTGTTCAGATCTGCTCAATCAAAAGTATGGTTTAACTCTGTTAGCTGAATGCACAGAACAGAAAGAATTTTCACAGAATGCTACTGTGTAGTTTATATTTGAATATATTCCTTTTTCCACTATTACCCTCTTAGCGCTCCGAATGTCCACTTGCATTTTCTACAGAAAGAGTGTTCAGAACTGCGCAATCAAAAGTATGGTTTAACTCTGTTAGCTTAATGAACATATCAGAAATAAGTTTCACACAATGCTTCTGTGTAGTTTTTATTTGAAGATATTATTTTTCCCAATAGAGGCCTCTTAGCGCTCAGAATGTCCAATTGCAGTTTCTACAGAAAGAGTGTTTCAGAAAGGCTCAATCAAAAGTAAGGTTCAACTCTGTTAGTTGAATGCACAGAAGAGAAAGAAGTTTCATACAATGCTTCTGTGTAGTTTATATTTGAACATATTCTTTTTTCCACTATTACCCACTTAGCGCTACGAATGTCCAGTTGCATTTTCTACAGACAGAGTGATTCAAAACTGCTCAATCAAAAGTATGGTTTAACTCTGTTAGCTGAATCCTCAGATCAGAAAGAAGTTTCACAGAATGTTTCTGTGTAGTTTATATTTGAATATATTCCTTTTTCCACTACTACTCTCTTAGCGCTCCAAATGTCCAGTTGCATTTTCTACAGAAAGAGTGTTCAGATCTGCTCAATCAAAAGTATGGTTTAACTCTGTTAGCTGAATGCACAGATCAGAAAGAAGTTTCACAGAATGATTCTGTGTAGTTTATATTTGGAGACATTCCTTTTTCCACTATTACCCTCTTAGCGCTCCGAAACTCCACTTGCATTTTCTACAAAAAGAGCGTTTCATAACTGCTCAATCAAAAATATGTTTTATCTCTGTTAACTGAATTTACAGATCAGAAATAAGTTTCACAGAATGCATCTGTGTAGTTTTTATTTGAAGATATTCTTTTTCCCAATGTAGGCCTCTTAGCGCTTAGCATGTCCAATTGCAGTTTCTACAGAAAGAGTGTTTCAGAACGGCTCAATCAAAAGTAAGGTTCAACTCTGCTAGTTGAATGCACAGAACAGAAAGAATTTTCACAGAATGCTACTGTGTAGTTTATATTTGAATATATTCCTTTTTCCACTATTACCCTCTTAGCGCTCCGAATGTCCACTTGCATTTTCTACAGAAAGAGTGTTCAGAACTGCGCAATCAAAAGTGTGGTTTAACTCTGTTAGCTTAATGAACATATCAGAAATAAGTTTCACACAATGCTTCTGTTTAGTTTTTATTTGAAGATATTATTTTTCCCAATAGAGGCCTCTTAGCGCTCAGAATGTCCAATTGCAGTTTCTACAGAAAGAGTGTTTCAGAAAGGCTCAATCAAAAGTAAGGTTCAACTCTGTTAGTTGAATGCACAGAACAGAAAGAAGTTTCATACAATGCTTCTGTGTAGTTTATATTTGAACATATTCTTTTTTCCACTATTACCCACTTAGCGCTACGAATGTCCAGTTGCATTTTCTACAGACAGAGTGTTTCAAAACTGCTCAATCAAAAGTATGGTTTAACTCTGTTAGCTGAATGCTCAGATCAGAAAGAAGTTTCACAGAATGCTTCTGTGTATTTTATATTTGAATATATTCCTTTTTCCACTACTACCCTCTTAGCGCTCCAAATGTCCAGCTGCATTTTCTACAGAAAGAGTGTTCAGATCTGCTCAATCAAAAGTATGGTTTAACTCTGTTAGCTGAATGCACAGGTCAGAAAGAAGTTTCACAGAATGATTCAGTGTAGTTTATATTTGAAGACATTCCTTTTTCCACTATTACCCTCTTAGCGCTCCAAATCTCCACTTGCATTTTCTACAGAAAGAGTGTTTCAGAACGTCTCAATCAAAACTAAGGTTCAAATCTCTTAGTTGAATGCACAGAACAGAATGTAGTTTCACAGATTGCTTCTGTGTAGTTTGTATTTGAAGATATTCCTTTTTCCACTGTTACCCTCTTAGAGCTCAGAATGTCCACTTGCATTTTCTACAGAAAGTGTGTTCAGAACTGCTCTATCAAAAGTATGTTTTAACTCTTTAGCTGAATGCACAGATCAATACGAAGTTTCACAGAATGCTGCTGTGTAGTGTTTATATGAAGTTATTCTTTTTACCAATATAGGCCTATTAGCGCACAGAATGTCCAATTGCAGTTTCTACAGAGAGAGTGTTTCAGAAAGGCTCAATCAAAAGTAAGGTTCAACTCTTTTAGTTGAATGAACAGAACAGGAAGAAGTTTCAGAGAATGATTCTGTGTAGTTTATATTTGAAGATATTCCTTTTTCCACTATTACCTTCTAAGCTCTCCGAATGTCCACTTGCATTTTCTTCAGAAAGAGTGTTTCCGAACTGCTCAATCAAAAGTATGGTTTAACTCTGTTAGCTGAATGCACAGATCAGTACGAAGTTTCACAGAATGTTTCTGTGTAGTTTTTATTTGAAGATAGTCCTTTCCCAAATATAGGCCTCTTAGCGCTCCGAATATCCAATTTCAGTTTCTACAGAAAAAGTGTTTCAGAACGCCTCAATGAAAAGTAGGGTTCAACTCTTTTAGTTGAATTCACAGAACGGAAAGAAGTTTCACAGAATGCTTCTGTGTAGTATTTATTTGAAGGTATTCCTTTTTCCACCAGTAACCTCTTAGCGCTCCAAATGTCCAGTTGCATTTTCTACAGAAGGAGTGTTCAGAACTGCTCAATCATAAGTGTGCTTCAACCCTGTTAGGTGAATGCACAGATCAGAAAGAAGTTTCACAGAATTCTTCAGTGTAGTTTATATTTGAAGATATTCCATTTTCCACTATTACCCACTTAGCGCTCTGAATCTCCAGTTGCATTTTCTACAGAAAGAGTGTTTCAGAACTGCTCCGTCAAAAGAATGGTTTAACTCTGTTAGCTGAATGCACAGAACAGAAAGAAGTTTCACAGAATGCTGCGGTGTAATGTTTATATGAAGATATTCTTTTTACCAATATAGGCCTCTTAGCGCTCAGAATGTCCAATTGCAGTTTCTACAGAAAGAGTGTTTCAGAAAGGCTCAATCAAAAGTAAGGTTCAACCCTGTTAGTTGAATGCACAGAACAGAAAGTAGTTTCACAGAATGCTTCTGTGTAGTTTATATTTGAATATATTACTTTTTCCACTACTACCCTCTTAGCGCTCCAAATGTCCAGTTGCATTTTCTACAGAAAGAGTGTTCAGAACTGCTCAATCAAATGTATGATTTAACTCTCTTAGCTGAATGCACAGATTAGAAAGAAGTTGCACAGAATGCTTCTGTGTAGTTTTTATTTGAAGATATACTTTTTCCCAATATAGGCCTCTTAGTGCTCAGATTGTCCAATTGCAGTTTCTACAGAAAGAGTGTTTCAGAATGGCTCTTTCAATAGTAAGGTTCAACTCTGCTATTTCAATGCACAGAACAGAAAGTAGTTTCACAGAATGCTTCTCTGTAGTTCATATTTGACGATATTATTTTTTCCACTATTACCCTCTTAGAGCTCGGAATGTCCACTTGCATTTTCTACAGAAAGAGTGTTCAGAACTGCTCCATCAAAAGTATGGTTTTATTCTGTTAGTTGAATGCACAGATCAGAAAGAAGTTTCACAGAATTCTTCTGTGTAGTTTTTATTTGAAGATATTCCTTTTTCCAATATAGGTCTCTTAGCACTCAGAATGTCCAATTGCAGTATCTACAGAAAGAGAGTTTCAGAACTGCTCAATCAAAAGTAAGGTTCAATACTGTTAGTTGAATGCACGGAACAGAAAGAAGTTTCAGAGAATGCTTCTGTGTAGTTTATATTTGAAGATATTCCTTTTTCGACTATTACCCTCTTAGCGTTCCGAATGTCCACTGGCAGTTTCTACACAAAGAGTGTTTCAGAACAGCTCCTTCAAAGTAAGGCTCAAATCTGTTAGTTGAATGCAGAGAACAGAAAGGAGTTTCAGAGAATGCTTCTGTGTAGTTTTAATTTGGGGATATTCCTTTTTCCACTAATACAATTTTAGCGCTCCGAATGTCCACTTGCGTTTTCTACAGAAAGAGTGTCTCATAACTTCTCAATTAAAAGTATGGTTTAACTCTGTTAGCTGAATGCACAGATCAGAAATAAGTTTCACAGAATGCTTCTGAGTAGTTTTTATTTGGAGATATTCTTTTTCCCAATATAGGCCACTTAGCGCTCAGAATGTCCAATTGCCATTTCTACAAAATGAGTGTTTCAGAAGGCTCAATCAAAAGTAAGGTTCAACTCTGTTAGTTGAATGCACAGAACAGAAAGAAGTTTCACAGAATGCTTCTGTGTAGTTTATATTTGAATGTATTCCTTTTTCCACTATTACCATCTTAGCGCTCCGAATGTCCACTTGCATTTTCTACAGAAAGAGAGTTTCAGAAAGGCTCAATCAAAAGTAAGGTTCAACTCTGTTACTTGAATGCACAGAACAGCAAGAAGTTTCACAGAATGCTTCTGTGTAGTTTATATTTGAATATATTCCTTTTTCCAGTATTACCCTCTTAGTGCTCCGAATGTCCACTTGCATTTTCTACAGAAAGAGTGTTCTGAACGGCTCAATCAAAAGTATGGTTTTACTCTGTTATTTGAATGCACATATCAGAAATAAGTTTCACAGAATCCTTCCGTGTAGTATTTTGTTGAAGATATTCCTTTTTCGACTATTATCCTCTTAGCTCTCCGAATGTCCAATTTCAGTTTCTAAACAAAGAGTGTTTCAGAACTGCTCCTTCAAAAGTAGGGCTCAACTCTGTTAGTTGAATGCAGAGAACAGAAAGGAGTTTCACAGAATGCCTCTGTGTAGTTTATATTTGAATATATTCCCTTTTTCAGTATTACCCTCTTAGCGCTCTGAATGTCCACTTGCATTTTCTACAGAAAGAGCCTTCAGAACTGCTCAATCCAAAGTATGGTTTAACTCTGTTAGCTGAATGCACAGATCAGAAAGAATTTTCACAGAATGCTTCTGTGTACTTTTTATTTGAAGATATTCCTTTCTCCAATATAGGAGTCTTAGCGCTCAGAATGTCCAATTGCAGTATCTACAGAAAGAGTGTTTCTGAACTGCTTAATCAAATGTAAGGTTCAACTCTGTTAGTTGAATGAACGGAACAGAAAGAAGTTTCATAGAATGCTTCTGTGTAGTTTATATTTGAAGATGTTCCTTTTTCCACTATTACCTTCTAAGCGCTCCGAATGTCCACTTGCATTTTCTACAGAATGAGTGTTTCCGAACTGCTCAATCAAAAGTATGGTTTAATTCTGTTAGCTGAATGCACAGATCAGTACGAAGTTTCACGGAATGCTTCTGTGTAGTTTTTATTTGAAGATAGTCCTTTTTCCAATATAGGCCTCTTTGCGCTCCGAATATCCAATTGCAGTTTCTACAGAAAGAGTGTTTCAGAATGGCTCAATCAAAAGTAGGGTTCAACTCATTTAGTTGAATGCACAGAACAGAGAGTAGTTTCACAGAATGCTTCTGTGTAGTATTTATTTGAAGATATTCCTTTTTCCACTATTACCCTCTTAGCGCTCCGAATGTCCACTTGCAGTTTCTACAGAAAGAGTGTTTCAGGACTGCTCCTTCAAAAATAAGGCTCAACCCTGTTAGTTGAAAGCAGAGAACAGAAACAAGTTTCAGAGAATGCCTCTTTGTAGTTTTTATTTGAAGATATTCCTTTTTCCACAATTACCATCTTAGCGCACCGAATGACCACTTGCATTTTCTACAGAAAGAGTGTTTCAGAACTGCTAAATCAAAAGTATCGTTTAACTCTGTTAGCTGAATGCACAGATAAGAAAGAAGTTTCACAGAATGCATCTGTGTAGTTTTTATTTGAAGATATTCTTTATCCCAATATAGGCATCATAGCGCTCAGTATGTTAAAATGCAGTTTCTACAGAAAGAGTGTTTCAGAACGGCTGAATCAAAAGTAAGGTTCAACTCTGTTAGTTGAATGCACAGAACAAAAAGAAGTTTCACAGAATGCTTCTCAGTAGTTTATATTTGAATATATTCCTTTTTGCACTATTACCCTCTTAGCGCTCCGAATGTCCACTTGCATTTTCTACATAAACAGTGTTCAGAACGGCTCAATCAAAAATATGGTTTCACTCTGTTAGTTATATGCACATATCAGAAATAAGTTTCAGAGAAGGCTTCTGTGTAGTATTTAGTTGAAGATATTCCTTTTTCGAATATTACCCTCTTAGCGCTCCGAATGTCCACTGGCAGTTTCTACACAAAGTGTTTTTCAGAACTGCTCCTTCAAAAGTAATGCTCAACACTGTAAGTTGAATGCAGAGAACAGAAAGAAGCTTCACAGAATGCTTCTGTGTAGTTTATATTTGAATATATTCCTTTTTTCAGTATTACCCTCTTAGCGCTCCGAATCTCCACCTGCATTTTCTACAAAAAGATTGTTCAGAACTGCTCAATCAAAAGTTGGTTTATCTCTGTTAGCTGAATGCACATATCAGTACGAAGTTTCACAGAATGCTTCTGTGTAGTTTTTATTTGAAGATAGTCCTTTTTCAAATATAGGCCTCTTAGCACTCCAAATATCCAATTGCAGTTTCTACAGAAAGAGTGTTTCAGAACGGCAAAATGAAAAGTAGGGTTCAACACTTTTAGTTGAATTCACAGAACAGAAAGTAGTTTCACAGATTGCTTCTGTGTAGTATTTATTTGAAGGTATTCCTTTTTCCACTATTACCCTAGTAGCGCTCGGAATGTCCACTTGCAGTTTCTACAGAAAGTGTGTTTCAGGGCTGCTCCTTCAAAAATAAGGCTCAACTCTGTTAGTTGAATGCAGAGAACAGAAAGAAGTTTCAGAGAATGCCTCTGTGTAGTTTTTATTTGAAGATATTCCTTTTTCCACAATTACCAACTTAGCACACCGAATGTCCACTTGCATTTTCTACAGAAAGAGTGTTTCAGAACTGCTAAATCAAATGTATCGTTTAATTCAGTTAGCTGAATGCACAGAACAGAAAGAAGTTTCAGAGAATGCATCTCTGTAGTTTTTATTTGAAGATATTATTTTTCTCAATATAGGCCTCTTAGCGTTCAGAAATCCAATTACAGTTTCTACAGAAAGAGTGTTTCAGAACTGCTCAATCAAAATTAAGGTTCAACTCTGTTAGTTGAATGCACAGAACAGAATGTAGTTTCACAGATTGCTTCTGTGTAGTTTATATTTGAAGATATTCCTTTTTCCACTGTTACCCTCTTAGATCTCCGAATGTCCACTTGCATTTTCTACAGAAAGTGTGTTCAGAACTGCTCTATCAAAAGTATGGTTTAACTCTGTTAGGTGAATGCACAGATCAGAAATAAGTTTCACAGAATTCTTCTGTGTAGTTTATATTTGAAGATATTCCATTTTCCACTATTACCCACTTAGCGCTCTGAATGTCCAGTTGCATTTTCTACAGAAAGAGTGTTTCAGAACTGCTCAATCAAAAGTATGGTTTAACTCTGTTAGCTGAATGCACAGATCAGAAAGAAGTTTCACAGAATGCTGCTGTGTAGTGTTTATATGAAGATATTCTTTTTACCAATATAGGCCTCTTAGCGCTCAGAATGTCCAATTGCAGTTTCTACAGAAAGAGTGTTTCAGAAAGGCTCAATCAAAAGTAAGGTTCAACTATGTTAGTTGAATGCACAGAACAGAAAGAAGTTTCACAGAATGCTTCTGTGTAGTTTATATTGGAATATATTCCTTTTTGCACTACTACCCTCTTAGTGCTCCAAATGTCCAGTTGCATTTTCTACAGAAAGAGTGTTCAGAACTGATCAATCAAATGTATGATTTAACTCTGTTAGCTGAATGCACAGATCAGAAAAAGTTTCACAGAATGCTTCTGTGTAGTTTTTATTTGAAGATATTCTTTTTCCCAATATAGGCCTCTTATCGCTCAGATTGTCCAATTGAATTTTCTACAGAAAGAGTGTTTCAGAATGGCTCTATCATAAGTAAGGTTCAACTCTGTTATTTGAATGCACAGAACAGAAAGTAGTTTCACAGAATGCCTGTCTGTAATTCTTATTTGACGATATTACTTTTTCCACTATTACCCTCTTAGAGCTCCGAATGTCCACTTGCATTTTCTACAGAAAGAGTGTTCAGAACTGCTCAATCAAAAGTATGGTTTAACTCTGTTAGTTGAATGCACAGATCAGAAAGAAGTTTCACAGAATTCTTCTGTGTAGTTTTTATTTGAACATATTCCTTTTTCCAATATAGGACTCTTAGCGCTCAGAATTTCCAATTGCAGTATCTACAGAAAGAGAGTTTCAGAACTGGTCAATCAAAAGTAAGGTTCAATATTGTTAGTTGAATGCAAGGAACAGAAAGAAGTTTTACAGAATGCTTCTGTGTAGTTTATATTTGAAGATACTCCTTTTTCCACTATTACCCTCTTAGCGCTCCGAATCACCACTTGCATTTTCTACAGAAAGAGTGTTTCAGAACGGCTCAATCAAAAGTAAGGTTCAACTCTTTTAGTTGAATGCACAGAACAGAAAGTAGTTTCACAGAATGCTTCTGTTTAGTATTTAGTTGAAGATATTCCTTTTTCGACTATTACCCTCTTAGCGTTCCGCATATCCACTGGCAGTTTCTACACAAAGAGTGTTTCAGAACAGCACCTTCAAAAGTAAGGCTCAACTCTGTTAGTTTAATGCAGAGAACAGAAAGGAGTTTCAGAGAATGCTTCTGTGTAGTTTTTATTTGGGGATATTCCTTTTTCCACTATTACAATCTTAGCGCTCCTAATGTCCACTTGCATTTCCTACAGAAACAGTGTTTAATAACTGCTCAATCAAAAGTGTGGTTTAACTCTGTTAGCTGAATGCACAGATCAGAAATAAGTTTCACAGAATTCTTCTGAGTAGTTTTTATTTGGAGATATTCTTTTTCCCAATATAGGCCACTTAGCGCTCAGAATGTCCAATTGCAGTTTCTACAGAATGAGTGTTTCAGGACGGCTCAATCAAAAGTAAGGTTCAACTCTGTTAGTTGAATGCACAGAACAGAAAGTAGTTTCACAGAATGCCTGTCTGTAGTTCTTATTTGACGATATTTCTTTTTCCACTATTACCCTCTTAGAGCTCCGAATGTCCACTTGCATTTTCTACAGAAAGAGTGTTCAGAACTGCTCAATCAAAAGTATGGTTTAACTCTGTTAGTTGAATGCACAGATCAGAAAGAAGTTTCACAGAATTCTTCTGTGTAGTTTTTATTTGAACATATTCCTTTTTCCAATATAGGACTCTTAGCGCTTAGAATTTCCAATTGCAGTATCTACAGAAAGAGAGTTTCAGAACTAGTCAATCAAAAGTAAGGTTCAATATTGTTAGTTGAATGCAAGGAACAGAAAGAAGTTTTACAGAATGCTTCTGTGTAGTTTATATTTGAAGATACTCCTTTTTCCACTATTACCCTCTTAGCGCTCCGAATCACCACTTGCATTTTCTACAGAAAGAGTGTTTCAGAACGGCTCAATCAAAAGTAAGGTTCAACTCTTTTAGTTGAATGCACAGAACAGAAAGAAGTTTCACAGAATGCTTCTGTTTAGTATTTAGTTGAAGATATTCCTTTTTCGACTATTACCCTCTTAGCGTTCCGCATATCCACTGGCAGTTTCTACACAAAGAGTGTTTCAGAACAGCACCTTCAAAAGTAAGGCTCAACTCTGTTAGTTTAATGCAGAGAACAGAAAGGAGTTTCAGAGAATGCTTCTGTGTAGTTTTTATTTGGGGATATTCCTTTTTCCACTATTACAATCTTAGCGCTCCTAATGTCCACTTGCATTTCCTACAGAAACAGTGTTTAATAACTGCTCAATCAAAAGTGTGGTTTAACTCTGTTAGCTGAATGCACAGATCAGAAATAAGTTTCACAGAATTCTTCTGAGTAGTTTTTATTTGGAGATATTCTTTTTCCCAATATAGGCCACTTAGCGCTCAGAATGTCCAATTGCAGTTTCTACAGAATGACTGTTTCAGGACGGCTCAATCAAAAGTAAGGTTCAACTCTGTTAGTTGAATGCACAGAACAGAAAGAAGTTTCACAGAATTCTTCTGTGTAGTTTATATTTGAATATATTCCTTTTTCCAGTATTACCTTCTTAGTGCTCCGAATGTCCACTTGCATTTTCTTCAGAAAGAGTGTTCATAACGGCTCAATCAAAAGTATGGTTTTACTCTGTTAGTTGAATTCACATATCAGAAATAAGTTTCACAGAATGCTTCTGTGTAGTATTTAGCTGAAGATATTCCTTTTTCGACTATTATCCTCTTAGCTCTCCGAATGTCCAATTTCAGTTTCTACACAAAGAGTGTTTCAGAACTGCTCCTTCAAAAGTAAGGCTCAACTCTGTTAGTTGAATGCAGAGAACAGAAAGAAGTTGCAGAGAACAGAAAGAAATTTCACAGAATGCTTCTGTGTACTTTATATTTGAATATATTCCTTTTTCCACTACTACCCTCTTAGCGCTCCAAATGTCCAGTTGCATTTTCTACAGAAAGAGTGTTCAGAACTGCTCAATCAAATGTACGGTTTAACTCTGTTAGCTGAATGCACAGATCAGAAAGAAGTTTCACAGAATGATTCTGTGTAGTTTATATTTGAAGATATTCCTTTCTGTTCTCTGCATTAAAATCAATCAAAAAATTATATTGAAATTGAAATACTGAATTTTATACTAAAGACAAGGCATCCAACTGAAAATGAAATTTTCCAGGTGAAAATTTCCAAATCATAAATATGTAGGGACAAAAAACTGTATTTATAAAGAAAAAGATAATTCTAATTAATTGATGATTCAAAGGTTTACAACTTTAAAAGTAAATATTATCTTTGAAGTAAAGTCCATTTAAATTATTTATGCCGCCAAAATTTTAGTAATTGTATATGTATATCATGTAAACTTTTTCGAGAATGATGGAATTGGAAATGTTAGGGTATTATGCGGAAAAAATCACCTAAAGAAAAAAATTATCTCCTCATGAAGGATTACTTTAGCCACTTTGACAGGTGTAGGTAAAAGAACACTTAATGCACATCAATATGATTAGGAGATGCGCGCTTAGATATACGTTATCATTGAAAAGAGAATTGTATTATCAGGTTTGCAGGGGCCCTTCTTATCCTTCATATTTATGTACCTTTGTCATCTATAGAAAGATTATAGGAATTTTAAAAATAGCTGATATTTAAGAAACATCACCATAACACTGTGCTGAATGCATAATAAAACATTTCCCTTCTCTCTAAAAGCCTTTTAAAATTATGTACCATAATCAGTATGGCCAGCAGAGGGTCATTTCCATGTTCAAGTTCCTCTGTTTCTCGAGGGTGAGAATCCTTCTATAGTCTTCTGAGGGTGACACTGTAGTGTTTTCTTAGCCTGATTATTTTTATCTATTTTTTCCGATGCTTTCCTTTGTATATTTACATTTTACATATTGAAAGTTATTTTTTCAAATATTTTATATGCAAGTTTACAAAGTACAACGACTGTACATTAAAATAACTTATTTATGCCATATGGAAGATTAAATATAATTTTACAATATCTAATATTGATTGTTTAGTTTCTAATCATTGATACTTGACATGATTTTTCCCAGCATACCTCAAAATATTCTTCAAAATCCTGCGAATTAATTCCTGTAACACTTCTGAGGTGTATTAATAAGCTAGAGATGTAAAGAAGATTTGCAGAGAAAATTAGGTTCCCAAATTAGAAATTTTGTCCCACTATCGACTAGAAACCTCTTGAAATGATCAAAAACAATAATAATGCATGTCATAGAGGAAAACCAATAAGGCTGCTGCAGCATGACTACCTCTGTGACCTCAGACAAGTTACGTGTGGGTCCCTACTTCTGTGACCTCAGACAAGTTACGTGTGGGTCCGCACTTATTTTCTTCATCTCTAATAAATATTCGACAAATCTCATTTTCAAAAGTCTTTTAAGGCCTATCCACCTTTCTTTTTCTGATGGAGTTTTGCTCTCATTGCCCAGGCTGCAGTGCAATGTCATGGTCTCGGCTCACACAACCTCCGACTCCCGGGTTCATGTGATTCTCCTGCCTCCACCTCCTGAGTAGCTGGGATTACAGGTGCGCAACACAACGCCCAGCTAATTTTTTGTATTTTTAGTAGAGATGGGGTTTCACCATGTTGGTCAGGCTGGTCTTGAACTCCCGACCTCAGGTGATCTGCACGCCTCGGCCTCTCAAAGTGCTGGGATTACAGTCATGAGCAACCGCGGCCTGTGAGGGCTTTCTACTTTTAAGATGTCAGGACGTATAGCCTGGGAGGTAAATGGTAGTATATATATACATATATATATGTATATATATATACACACACACACACTGTATATATATACATATATACGGTATATTATACTATATATACATATATACTGAATATTATACTCTATATATACATATCTACTGTATATTATATATATATATACACATACACACATACACACATACACACATGAGACAGAGAGAAGAGATAGACAATTTCATGTGAAAATATAAACTGTTAACATAATATTTTGCTTCTCTGAGGAATATTTAGCATTGTTCTCAATCTTCTCTGCAGAATTTAAGCATTTTTCTCAGAACTCACCAGATAGAATGAGGGAGGGGCCATATGATACGAGCCAGAGATGAAGGGAGAACAATAGAGAGGGTGCTTTGGGAAAAATAGTACAGTAAGGCTAGGGAATACTTCTCTCCAACAAAAAGACCAAGGTCACAGCTGTATCTCTTCAGAAGCCAAACTTTCTTTTAAAATGTCAATTTCCATCTATTTCTTGCTTCACAGACATTCCATTCATTGCTGGATTTCAAATAAAGCCTTTCCATGTGCAACCTTTCTATAGAAAAAGAGAAATATGGGGGACAGTACAGTCTAAGAAGTGATTAAGAATATCTAGTGGACTTTCCCAGACTGTAAATCTTTACATATATCTGAGCCTAATGAGGTGATTTATTGTGCTATAATGCACAGTGAACTATACAGATGCTTCTTTTTGATCATGCTGCAGAATGGAACTAAATACTAAATACCAAATAGCACTCCCATGATTCTTATACATGTCATTCATATGGCATATTTATGCTTTTTTATATAGCAATTCTTATTCTTAGCTCTTAGGCAACTACAGAATCTATTTGTCATTTTAATAGTCATGCTCCATTTGAGTTATGCAAGGTAGAAATTCTAAGTAGAAAATCTTGTTTTTATTGAAAGTTTTTAGTAAACATTTTGGAAAAAGTCTGTTTTTTGATGCTACTTCTGCACGCTTTCTCAACATGATATTACTTGGTATTGTCCTTATTAACCATAGTACACCATATTCTGCAAATGTTAGAGAGGGTTAAAAATCAGTCATGTATAAGTAAAGCTAATGAAATAGAAAGGAAACCATATTTAGGAAATGGAAGGCAGAAGCAAATGTATTAACCGTGAGTTAGAAACGGTTTAGTCTTTGGAATGAAGCAGCAAGAGTTTAAAAATCTGGTTTGTGATTCACTAGCTTTGTGACCTTGGAGAATTACCTCAGATTTCTGAGTATCAGTTTAGTAGGTGATATCAATTGCAACTTCGCAGAAATATCACAAGTATTAAATAAAGGACTTAGTATCTGGGAGAGCATAGAAAATTACTAATAGTTACATTTTTGTTAATATTACCGTTATTATTATCATACGTATAGTATTTTCTTTCACTGACAATGCATTTAGGACATAAGGAGAACTATAGAACAGTGCTTCTCCAACTTAAATGCAGAGCATGAATCACCTGGAGTTTTGTCAAAATGCGAATTCTGACTCAGTAGCCCTGCAAACTAAGGAAATCTTGGTAATGCTGGTGCTGCTAGTTCACCAACAGACCACACGTTTTGCAACAGCTATATAGAATGTCCTGTTTCTTTTTTTAATCACAAAACATGGCAAGCTCTAAAATAAAGCAGAATAACAGATTTAAATGTTAATACTCATGTCCTCAATTTATAATTTCTCCCTCCCTAACAATGGTATAATTCTGATTAAAAATTAGCAAAGAAAAAAATGGAAATTAATCTTCCTATGTTTATTCTTTTAACAAATTCTGTGTGATTACTACTGGGTTACTTGCTGTAGGAAATAGAAAAATTGCTTTGACATAGATCCTCAAGAATCTGTCCCACTACAAGCTTATTTTTGTAGGAAGCTAAAAGATTTATATAAATAACCGTAATTAAAGAGACAAATGAAGAAGTGCAATGAAAGACGTAGGGAAAGTGCTAGAGGAGTTCGGGGTGGAGGAAAATTATCCTCAAATAATATCTATGCGTAACATTATGCTATCTTCCCTAACCAGCGCTTGACCAGATTGTCACAGTGAACTTTGGTCCTTTCTTATATCTTAGTTTTGGTTCCCACATCCTTCTGTTTGAGGAAGTTCTTGTTTTCCTCATGTAATGACAACAACACTTAAACAATGTATACCAGATAAAAGGAACTATATTGCTTGCTTTATTTACATAGTTAATTTAATTTGTACAATGAACTATGAAGTAATCAGCATTATTTCCTTCATTTTACATATGAGAAAATGGAGAATCAGCGACATTGAATCATCTCAAGTTTCTAAAATATCCACTCTCACCAGGCTGTTTACCCTGTTTTTGTCTGTATGCTGCTATAACAAAATGCCACAGATTGAGTAATTCATAAAAAACAGAAATGTATTTCTCACAGTTCTGGGGCTGAGAAGTCCGAAATCAAGGCAGCGGAGATTTGGCAGTTGGTCCCGAGGTGGCACCTTCTTGCTTCGTCTTCACGTGACAAAAGTGGGCAAAAACGGACAATGTGACGACATGGCAGAAGAGACTGAGGAGCCCGGCATTCCTCTAAAGCATCTTTTACGAGGACGTTTATCTCATTCATGAGGGTGGATCCTTCTTCACTTAATCACTTAACCAAAAGCCCCATCTCTTGATGTCATTGTCCTGGGATTTTAGTTTCAACATACAAACTTTGGATGGGCACATAGGTTCAAATCATAGCACCCTCCAAATTATAATGCCTCTCTCATGCCTGTTCTCCTTGAAGTACCCTCTGGTTTTGCTCTCTTCATTCTTGCCATCACAGTTAACCCTTCAGTTCCATTTCTTTAAGTAATCTCTAAATTTTTAAGATGGTTCCATCTTTTTTTTTTGTATATGGCAGTCTCTCAAACATATTTGTCATATGAACTAAGCAGGTAAATATGTAAATGCCAGCTAAATTTTAGTGAATGATACAATGGCCTAAAGTTGTATCTACCCTTCAGCCAAATATATTTACTTTTAGTAGCAATCTCCTGTCATATACAAAGTCACGACTCTAGGGGTAAACATTTTAGCCTGTGGGTAAGATGTAAAGCAGTGGTATGTTATAGTGACAACTCACTGTCATAGCACTGGGACATGCTCCTCTATCTGCTACAAATTGAATCAACAAAATATATATGATTTTGTCAGATTTAAATGTATGCTCCTGTTAGTAAAATAAAAGTATGGGAAAACTTTACGGAGTAGATTTAATAGAAATGTTTTCCTGAGTTATCTGCCTTCTTTATTTTTATGTTATGCTTTAAGTCTATGGTCAATGTATAGAGCTATGATTGATGTGCTTTTCCAATTCTGTTCAGATCAGACAGGTTAATTTTCTTCTTTTAAATCTTCTTGAATTTTGTCTAACACTTTTTGTTCCAATTTCTTACTAGATTATACTCCCTTCCCTAACTGCTTCATGATTACTTATACACAAACAATATTATGATATTGACACATTGAATTCATTTTAGGTGATGATTTTGGTCATAAACATGAGCAGGTTGTGAAGTGTTTCAGCCATCCCAGGGCATGGCTGTGAGTCCCTTGTCTAATGTTTCAAAAAAATCTTGAATTTGTGATGATGCTGTGATGGTCCCTCAGATATTCTTACACACATCTTTGCCCCTTGTTCCCTCTAACTTTCCTCTTCTGATAAAAAAGCAAACACTGCCAAGCTCAAATGGAATTACATTTGGATGCAAGTGTCACTATGCAATGGTTGCCAATAAAAGTACACAAGGAATTTTATTATGGTGAATTAAAGGCAAACAGACTTCAGAGAAATGAGCACGAACATGAAAATGGCGCATGGTACGCGGATCTCACTGGAAAGTCATTCTGTACACAATGTTTTCACTAGAAAAATCCATTAGCTTTAGCTAGAAATTGAAATTACTTTGTAGGAAATCAGAATAAAATATGTGAAAACATTATATTCTGTGCAAGATTAATACCACGCCTGGTGTTGAAAGGTTTGTGGTCTTGCTTCGACGATGCTAAAAGGTCAGAAACCACAAAGATGCATATGTGTTGTCGTTTGCACAGTTACTAATTTTTCTCATTATTTCCATAATGCGATGTGCTGTTTCAACAGAGAAACCCTCTGGAGAGTGGCTTGCACTGTTTTCAGGCAGCTCTTTTGCTTTCATGTTTTGGCCTTGGCCAGGGAATTCAGACAGACTTTTCAGTTATTTTCGACAAGAATGTATTCATTTATTGTTTTAAATAATAATAAATAGATTTTAAAATTACTGTACATTACTGCACTTTAAACGCCATGAGGTCAAGGACTCTAAAGTCTGGACATCATTGTATACCCTACATCTTGCACAAGGTTTAGAAAAAATGGCATGGACACCTATTTTTTGAATCAATAAATGAATACATAAAAGAATTCCAAACTCTAGTCCAAGGTTTTAGATTAATAATGTATTAAAATGCGTAAAATTTATAGACAAAACTCTTCTTATTTAGAAGTTTATTCTTTAATTGGAGAGATAAAATATATGCACATAAAAGCTTAAGGAAAAATAATAAGGGTTTTGAAGTACTTACTATGTGAAAAATTTAGCATAAATCTTACATCCATTTATTTAACACATTTTATACGTTGCATTATTTATATATAGTGCTGATTGGTAGAATTCATATGTGAACGGAACTATAAAAATTTTGAGGATAAGCACTAGAAACACAGAATAAATAGAGTGTTAACATGCAAAACACAGAAATACTTCAATTGACTAGGTGAAAGAAAAGATTTCTGGTTCCATGTACACTGATTATTGAGGGATGAGTATGACATTATTATGCCAGAATCAATAAATATTTTAAATAGGGAGAAAACTATAATTATATATCTTTGTGTTCAACAGGAGTAGCAGTACTGATAAAGTAGAAGTTTGTTATACCTTTTTTATAGTCTTTTAAAGTTGTTTATAAATAAAATCTACTCTTAGTTAATTAATGGTTGATGTTCATTGAAGTGTTTTCAAATTTTTGACCTCTGAATTGCCTTGTACATATGGAGAAATAAAGCTTGCCTAGCATAATTTCTTGAGTGGAGAATGAATGATCTGGATAGATTTGTTGACAATATGTCTGTACTTATTTTATTAATTCTTTAATCTTCATGAAGAAAAATATAAAAGTCATATTCTAGTGTTTTATACCATGGAAAAAATGTCTTATCCTTTTCCTAAGGAAAAATACATCATGACACAAAAGTAAAGTTAATTAAATTACTTACTTTATTAATTAACTGTCTATTATTTCTATGGGTTGAAGTAAATTTGATACTCAATGCTATTTAATCTAATTCTAAAAGCTTGAATGAGTAATGATTTTTTCATGTAAGGTTAGTTGAAATAAATTATCACTGATTTTCAGATTTAATATTAATTAGCTATTGCATATTCTTAATGGGATATAAGTGTTTAAAAAGCCCTTTTTGGTTGTGAAAAGACCACGCCCATTGTAGACTTCTTAGAATACATCACATCTGGCCTCCTTTTTAGAGTGGGGAATTCAACTCATAAGTGGCTGGACATTGATTCTGAACATTTTGAACATTATTTGCCTGTCTTCACTCATACTGGTTGCTGTTCTTTTATAAGTAATCACCATGTTTAGCATGCACTTGAACTATTGTTACTTAGGGTGCTTGACTATTTACAAGTCTCACTAGGATTCTAGGTATTCATTAGTCTCGTGGTGTGTATTTGCTGATGGTCCTATTATCTTTGTTGGTTCAGTTACACAGTACCATCCAAGATGCTGCAACACATTATACACAGGGTATGGGTTGTGGGAGCTACAGATATCAGTTATTATTTAGGCTCAGAAACTTAGAATCTCTGCAAGGTTGGACATGATCCTTAGTCTTGTTTTAAGACCGTCTTGTTTTAAAAGTTAAACCCAAATTCTTAAAATATAGAATAGGGGTGCTAGTAGTGCTCACAGAATTGTAGTAAAGATCAGCTGGGAAAGAAGAGCCTATTAAACAGAGCCTGGTATTTAATAAGTATCAGCTGCCTTCAATTAGGAATCTGTGTTGTCATGATTAGAAGATTGCTGGTTTATTTTACAGATCTGTAAGTATAGCCAAAATATGTCAAAATAACCACCAGAAAGAATCATATACCGTCCCTTGAACATTTCATCCCTAGAATCTAGCCAGATTAGCATCTCTATACTGGCAATACTGTTAACACAGATTGTGCTCAAACCCCTCATTGACTTTTCAGCACCTGTAAATTACTGGAGATTTAGGAAGAAGTCTGGGGTTATGGCTTAGTTAAGCTGAGTGGCCAGAAAGTGTGAGATGCTGGATGCCTCCTCCAGTTCATTTCTCCAGCGGCCGCAGCAGGCGTATCCATAGCTCCGCTCCCGGGAGCTCGTCTCCGGCGTGGGGCGTGTGCGCACCCCTGGCCGGGCGGAGCCTGGAGCCTGCTCATTAGCAGCGCGGGCAGCTCGTGCGCCCGCAGGAGGGAGGCGGAAGCACAGCCCTGAGCCGCCAGCAGGAGGAGGGAGCGCGGCGGCTGCAGGCAGGGGAGGGAGAGGAAAGAACGGAGGGACGGTTCCCGGACAGAGCGGGAGGAATCGGGGAGCGGCCAGTCCAGGGGGAGCTGCTCCGCTGCGCTGCGCTCGTTATTCACAGGACGCGGCGGCGCTTCCCGGGGCCGCTTCCCGGTCCCCTGGGTGGAGGCTGCCATCTAAACCTGACTCCAGGTGAGTTCCCCAAAGAGGCGAAGCGAGGGGTCTCGAACCAGAGACTTGGAACTGGCGAGGCTGCTCGGCTCCCCAAGCGCTGCTGCCTTGACATTTCCCGATTCACGGGAGGTTTTGGGGGCGGCTGCACAGGCTGGAGGGGCGGATGGGCGGTTGCGATCCTCAGCCGGCGTGGGGGCGTTCGGGAGGAATTAGCTTCAGTGAACGGGGTTTTAGGAGATGTCCGCAAGGCACGCGCTATGTACGCGTTTCTAGACGAGCTTTTGAGACAGAAATTTGGCTTCCCGGATGCCCGTTTTGGCCTTCTGTCCTTCCTTTAGCTTGCCTCATGCCCAATTTTCCAAGCCGAGGAAAGGACTGGAAGGGCGTGGAAGTAGGAGGTCTGGGCACAGCATTCGGCAGGGCAGCCCTGGTCTCCAAGTTTGGGGGTGGGGGGTGGGACTCTTTTCCTTTCAGCCTAATTTACCAGGGGAAAACCCGCAGAGCACCTTGAGGTGCCTTTGCTCCGCACCCTCCATAAGCTTATTAGAGGGAACTTGAGGCTCGCTAGACAACCTGTGACAGGTGACGGCAATTTAGCTTAAAAGCCATGTTGGTTCACTTCGTCTCCTCTTTATCCTTTGTTGCAAAATTGATACCTTTTTGGATTTCTTTAACAGCACAAAGTTTAAGTGGCCGGCTGACAGGAAATATTTCTTTTGAAAATGCTATGAGAAAAGTGATGAGTTAACGTTGAGAGAAAGGCAACTTTATTTTCTCGGAAGAACTTTGGGGAAAGAGATTGATAGGGAAATTCTGGGCATGAAATTATGGACATTTCCCACAGAACTTCCTTCATTTATTTATTTTTTTACATTTCCTTCATTTTTTTTTTTAATCGTGTGTGTGTGTATCAGAGAGACAAAATTCGTTGGAGGTATTAGGACTTTATTTGGTTTAGAAGTTTCTTTCTTACTAATAGCACTAATTTGTGATCTTCATGATTATAAGAATTTACTAAGTGTTTTGCTTTTAGGTGTTTTGGGTCTGTTTTTTAAAAAAATTCAATACTTACTTTGTGGGCCTTGCTGAATACCTCTCAATAAAATCGGTGGGCATACAGTTAGTGACATGACCCCTGTGGATTTAATAGCAGGTAAGTATACAAATGATAAGTTTAGGAAATAAATGTCAGAATCAACATTTAGGTGTGAAATTGAAATATCTTTCAAATATTTACCAAACTCTCTTATAGGATCCAATGTCATTTTGTGGTCAAGAGAGCTTAAAGGTTTCTCAGATTGAGATATATGTATCTACTTTGTTAATCCAAATGTAATGTTTTATTTTGTTCTTTAATGACTGTTTGAATTCAACAAATAAAACTTGCATATTTAATGTAAGGTTCTTTCACATATATTACTTCTCCAATTTTTAATATAAATTTAAGGAGAAAAGCAATATTCCATTTTGTAGATGAAGAGACTGTGTCACAGAAGTATTACTTTACCTAGATTTCTGTAATTATTATGTTATAAACTTAGAAATTACATATTATTCTGGAACATATAAAATATATGAATGTTATAAACCATAAGAATTCAGACCTATGCTATTTAACTTCAAGTTTAGTTCTTTACCCAAACAATTGCATGACTACATTGAGACTACTGAAGTAATTATATATGAACACGCTATACGAAAAAATACTTAAAACATTTCTTATTTTTGTCGTTTCTCTTTGATATAAAATATACTATAATTTAATGGAGTTATATTCCATATTTAGATGCTCCTAACTTCCAAATAACACCTAAACTCCTAAAAACTGACCTGTGTCCTTCTTAATAGAAGTGGCTTGACCGGGAGACCCAATTTTTACTAAGAATATTCTTGGGATAATTTATGTCTTATAATCAAGATAAAGACAGGCCACATTTAGTTGTATTTTTAAACCACTTAGTGTGAAGTTGCAACGCAGACATAACTTGCTTTCAGGCTACACTGCCAGCTTTGCAGTGAATAGTCTTTAAGATTCCGTGGAAACATTGGCAGATATAGCTAATGTCTATCTGATGTAGGATTTATGAGAAAAGGAGAGGTAGAAACTGAATGCTCTTATATTTCATATGTGACCACATTCATAAAACTTTATTGATAAGTACTTTGTTGTCTGACACGGGCTGATACAAATAGGCTTCTTCAAGAGTTGAGGAAGAAAACTAAATCCCTATAATACAGCCCTTTTCCTCCTTTTCTTTCTTAAGCGGTAATAGTTGATCCTAGCTTTTGTGTGTCTATGCATGCTCAATACAGTTAGGGGTATAAGGAGAAGTTAAGCAAGAATATTGAATGCTAGCTAGGAAAGTTTTTGGAGTCTCAAATACTTTGGAACGATTTTTCACATTATATACATAAAATTCCTAGTTACATTTGGGAACTAAGTATATTATACACAACTTTGCATCTGATTACAGGATTCCCTGTACATTTATAGCTCAGGTATTCTGGAAAGAGTCAAGATAATTAGTTTTATGGCTCTTGCCCGTGTGACCTGTTTCTTTCTGGTCCTGATATTAAAAGGATGACTTAAATTTTCTGGAATGTCAAAATTTTCTCTTCCCTTGGATCCTACAAAATACTTCAAGCAGTGTATGTGTGATACTCGCTGTCATTCCAACATTTCCAATCCTCCTGAGAATGCTAAACAATGCCCTAGATTTCTTCCTTTGTAATTCTTTCAGATAGAGGGTTAGCTGAGTTAGGAAGAAAGGAGAGAGGGAGAGAAGAAGAGAGATGACATTTTATCCCTCAGGAAAGAACAAGACCAATTGTATTCCTAATTTAGAAATATTATTCTACAAACATTCCTGAACAAGAGGGCTTTGCATATACATTAAAGCAGAATACCTAGTCAACTTCTAGTTATGCCATGTAGTGAAATGGAAGTAAGATGAGCAGGCCGAGATCATTTTTGTTGGAGAACTGAGACCACATGAAATAGGTAACAGAGTTACCCCAACTGGGGGGCAAGAGGACTTGAAAGTTTCCTCCATAAATTTGCAGTTAGTACAGGGCTGCTCCAGTGATCAGAGTCATGAATGCCCTAGAGTGTCTGTATAACCCTGTACACAGGCTGAGACAGCTCTAACGGCCCAGAAAAGCCTCTGGACAGAATCACTGCACCCTTGGACATTGTCCGACCGCATGTATGAGAATAGTGAGTGCTGAGGAGTTGTGGGTAGCTCGGTACAACTCTTGCTAAAGGAGTGTCATCAACATTCATTGCTGAAAGTGAATTTTTTCATTCACATATGTGATGCCTATTAGGTCATGATTTCTTGGATACCAATTTGTACAAGATATGAATTAATTTTTGAACATCCTTTCTTAAAAGTACCATGTTCATATAGTTGCTCATTTTAATATGAGTAGTTCAGATGGGACATAATAGAGTAAGGAAATGATTGAACATCCTAAGATCTAGTGTATATACCTTTGTTCATGATGAGATTCATCCCCTGTCCCCCTTTGTAGTGACACTGATGGCATAAGGAGTATTAGATGAAATTTAATGCAGAAAACAATGGGATATATGAATGGTAGATATGGTTGACAACCACCATTTTCACTGAAGTTGTTTCAAAGCAAAGAAATTTGGGATAAATTCATTTTATTTGCTCCTGAAGGGTAATTAGGAATAAGTAGGAATTGTGAAGAGGCTGTAGTGTTGACATTAAGAGAAGTTTTTGATTCTTAAAATAGGATATATTACACAAGAGTGAACAAACAGAAGATACTGAACAAATATTCTGTCATAAGTAAGTGATGGATTATTCGGACTTGTTGAACTATGTTTTTAAATGTATTATTTAAATATTTAAATATTATTAAAACCTTAAATAGTATTTAAATATTATAAAAGTTGTAGAAAATTATGTTTTCAATACAAATATACACTTATAAGCTATATTGTAGATATGGGAGTAAACAATGCAATTTTTTTTAACTGAGTGAAAAATTTAGTTTTTTAAAATTCCAAATGGAGCTAACAGCTTAGTGTGATACATATTTTGAATTTCAAAATTTGTAACCAAATAGGACAAATGTGTTGAACTGTACTTTTCTTGAAGAACCGTGATAAGAATGAGCGGTGAAAAAATTACAGCATACTTACCAGGGATCAAATACTTGCTTAGGGTTAATAAGAAAAATCTCAGCAAACGCTAGAAATGAGGTACACGATCTATCAGAGACCCATGATTAAAGTGGTATCTTGTTAGGTATATGAGCTTGAAAAGAAACGGCATAGCTTCACTTTACCCCAGTTGCTTCTTTTGTAAAACGGGGAGACTAAGAGTGTGGTAACTCAAAATCCTTTGTTAATGATTTTCTTCTTAGAACAGTGCCAGGTCCAATTAGGATTAGATTGCTATTTTTATTATTGATATTTGCCCTAGTTCTGCCTTTTATTGACTGTGTGACATTGGTGAAGATCCCTTTCTGAAGCTTTGTTTCTTACCTACAAGCTGGGAATAGAATACCTGCTATGAAGAGTGGTTGTTAGTACATTAGAAAGGCTGGATATTTGTTTATATAAGGGGCTCAGCGCATGGTAGAAATTTGATAGCATTTTTTGCTTGCCCTCCCATGTATTACTGTGAAGACATCCCACATATTATGTCCAAGTTTTTATTTTCCCCTCAAATGCAATGTCAAGCACAAAACATTCCCATCTCCCAATTCTCTTCTGATGTTCTACAACCATTAAAGTATAGAAAACTAGAATGAGTGTTTTTATAACTTTTGCTGTACTTAAGCATGTGGAGAGAAGAGCGCTAGATCACAGGACACACTTTGATAGGAAAAGGGAAATATTTACACTGCAAACAACTTTCTCCTCATGCTTAACAGTTTTATGCTGTCATTCTGTCAGCACCAAGTGAGATTTTTCTATTTAAATAGTTTTCTATTTGTGGTATGATAATTCATGTATGGACTTCATGTAACTAACATAAATATAATGGATGGTTGAGAAGTGGTTTATTTTTACCAAGAGGAAAAAATGTGTACACGATTTTTAAAAATATTGCTTTGAAAATATTTAAAATTAATTTTGATTCAGTTGGTGGAAGATAGCGTCACAAACTCACTGCTAGTGGTATTCTTGAGAAGTAATGTTTGAATTTTCTAGGTATTGTCCCCAGACTGCCTTAAAAGAATTTAATTTTAGATGTAAATTTTCTGCTTAACATGGAAGATTTTCCCTGAAAATATTAGCTTCATCAGATACATAGTTGCTTAGGGGTAGCTGCATGGAATTATGGGAAGAGTGAAATAGAAAAAAATTTTCATGTCTAAGTTATACATACTGGTGTAATCATATTGATTGGATGATAATGATAATTACAGCAATAATGTGATTGAAAGGGTAAGCAAGTAACATATACTACAGTTACTAATATAATCCTGTGATTGAGTTTACCACTTCGTTTCTCTTTCCTGGAAACCCTTAAGTTTGTCACTATTGCACTTTATTTCCTTTGCTTATTGTAGTGGTGTATTAGTTGTATTACTGCTGCTATAACAAATTACGACACATTTACATAACTTAACACATATTTATTGTCTTGCAGTTTCAAAGATCAGAAGTCCAAAATCACTTTAATTAGGCTAAGTCAATGTGTCTGCAGTGTGGGTTCCTTCTCGAGGTGCTGAGGGGAGAATCCATTCTCTTGCATTTTCTGCTTCTGGTGGCACCTGTCTCCATTGTCTTTTCCCCATTCCTCCATTTTCAAGGTGCGTTGCTTTTATTTCTGTTTCTGTCTCTGCGCTGTCTCCTCCTTTAACTTTGAGTCCTTCTCTCCACTTCATCTAAGGACTCCTGTGATTACTTTGGACTCACGTGGATGATCTGGGATAATCACCTTGTCTCCAGATCCTTAAATGAATCGTATCTACAAGTCCTTTGGCTGTGTAAGGCAGCACATTCCCAGGGCCGGGAGATTAGGTGAAGAACATCTTTTGGGACTATTATGCAGCCTATCACAAGTGGTAATATCACTTTTATGCCTTGAGACCCTGAAATTAATGTACTTGCTTACGCATGGAAAAACAATGTATCTGTGGGGGTAACAGTTTATTTTTGAACCATTAGAAGGTATTGATGGGGAAGTTTTCATCTGACAACAGATACTGATAAATTAAATACCCTTAGATTTGTCAAAACTAGCTTTAGTAAAATATAAGTAAAAGTATTTGCACTGCTAGGGTCAAAAATATTAATTAAACCCATTATTTATCAAGGCCAAGTCCTGGATTAGTTAGGTTTAAATTAACCTAGAACATTATCTTCCATAGTGCTTAATTGTGAAGCTTAGTTCTTGTTGACAAAAGCTCATCCATATAAGAAAGCATCGAAAGGTTGGTGTTTTTTTAACCTTTGCAGAATATAACTTTTCAAAGGGATGTTAGACAGTAGTTCCATCACAATTGATGCAGTTCACAGACATTCTTTGTGAATATTTTATCTCATGAGTTATATCTATGACACTAATCATAGACTTCTAGAAGAAATTTAGCAATGGTCATGTCAGCCTTTCAAATCTTTCTGTAACCTAGAAGAGGATCATTGCATAAGATAGATTCATTTTCCCCTTTATTCCATTGTTGCCAGAGAGAACTTGAAATGCCCTGTTCAAATTAATTTAATGCAAATGAATTCTTGCTGCCTCACAAGTAGTTTGTCCTTCATTTTTCTTAAAATTATATTGAAAATGGATGTGACCTGCTTTACTGGTTGTTGTGCAGGAAGCGTTGTCCTTCCTGAAAGCTCCCTCCGTTGTCAAAATGAAGCCATTAAGAGTAAAGTAAATTATATTATCTGATCATAGTATCACAATTGACCTTAAAACAATAAATTTTATAATCAGTGCAAATTGCTGAATAGTGTTTGCAGTTGTAGAAATTTCAAAGGAAACCCTGGTTGAGATATAAAGCTGCTATAATCATTTTTAAAATCTTTGTTTTTCTTTTACTTTGGAACAGTAGTGCAGTAAGTACTTTTGCCTTATTGTTCTCTCTGCCTTCCAGAAACCCTCATTCAAATATTCTAAGTTTTTAAGTCTTTTTCATTTCTTTTAATATTGTAACATTTAACAATGTCAAAGAAAGTATAATTTTTCTGGAAATCAAGCTAAAAATAAAGAGAAGCCGATGTAAATGAACATCAAATTAACAAGATTGATTAGGAAAAGTAATTTTTGAAAAGGGCCCAAAATCCCTTTGCACATAAATGCAAAAGAATTTAGTGAAAGAAGGTGAAACTGGAGTAAAGAACTCTACGGATGCGTAAGTAACTCTTAATAAGAATGAGTAACGTACATGCGTATCTTTAGCTCCCAGTCTCAGAGATACAGTAGTTGTACAACAAATGGTCCTTTCCTGCTCTTAAGGAAGCCTCTCCTCCTCCAGCCATGCCATTCCTCAGAGCAAGCTCTTCCACTGAGTTTTCAGCAACCATAAGTAAGAAGGATGGTACGATAGGCTGCGTGTACATATGGCCCTCATTAGCAGGCCAACTGTTCCTTTTGCCCACCCACATCACTGGGGACATATGGCGTTACTTTGACTGTTGAAACAAGTGTGTGTGGACATATCTTGGTATGAGTAAAAGACTGTTGATTGTCTTTCTCTTGTCGCTCGTGCAACCGTCTCCTTGTGGAGATCGTATTATCCATAACACTAGATTTGAGGATGATAAATGACGTTGTTATTATTAACTGAATTTGCCTCTCTAGTTTGATCACAAAACCAGCGAATGTTTGCTTATGGAACATGTAAAGCTTATAGAAGACGGAAAGCTTACAGAAAGAAATGATGGCTTTTCTAAGCATAAGAGTCAGGTCTTTTTCAATCAAAAACTAACTCATTCAAAAATTCAAGAGTTCTGTAAAACCAGAACAGCAGAGGTTTCAGAAATGCTATTGAGATCATTTATTATAAAATAGCCATTAATGAAATGTAATAGTGAGTCTGTTGTTGTGACTATGTGGAGAAATGAATGAGAAAATATAAGATAGGCTGGAATGAAGAGAGTCATCGGATCCCAACATAATTCATTTTGTATAGTTCACAGTATTGTAGCTTTAAAAAAATTATGAATTTTTTCAGTACTGTGAATTCTGAATTTGCAATATGAGGCTTTTCAATCCTTGCAACAAGTGTGTATTTTTCAGTGGTTCTAGAATTATCGGGGCTTTCGAGCTGCTTCTGATAAGAAGGCAAGGCTAGAGGACTCGTGTTGAGGTGGCATTTGCACAGGACTTTAGATAACATACATCGATGATGTAGAGAGAAGAGCGGGTGATGTTGCTGTGGATTATAGTGGAAAGGCACCTTTTGCTCCCTCTGCTGACCTATTTGTGTATTCAGCTGTGTAGCATATTTCTTGTATAATTACATAGTAATTTCACACACTACATTAAGAAAATCTGAACAATTTTTACTAAACTCATGTTTTCTAAATATTAAGTAAATAAAACCAATATTTGGCTAGGTAACATTTATAAAAACAGGATTTCTAGATAGATGATGATAAATTTTCATCTATATCTATAGAGCTGATAAATTTTCAAAACCCTTTGAATATCACTTGTACTACAAAGTCTCGTTTCAGTTTCAGTGCCATGGCACATTGATTAATCACCACTAAAGCGGTACATGAAATATTTGGCAATATAGGTATTTGGTAATGGTGATTGATGCACAGAATACGGCACCGTTATTATGCACTGGCCTTGAGAACTTTAGTTTTCATCTTCGATCACCTGATAGAGAACAAACTAACAGCTTTTTTCTTTCACCTTGCTGGAGAATAAACTAACAACTTCAAATTATCTGATCCATCCAAAAACTTATTTCCGTGAAACTCACTGATTTATTTATTATTTCGTGGGGATCACTATTATTTGCTGTAGTAAAATATCAAATGATCGATGTTTTATACCAACATGGCAGCTCACATGGTAGGCAACAGAATGAAAACAAACAGGTTTACTACCAAGAATTATACTATATTGCTTTTATTGACAGAAAAAGCATACAGATAATTTTATTCAGAGATTTTATGTGAATTATTTTGATAAGTGTACACATATATTTATAACTGACCTTTCTTTGTCAAGTGTGTGCCCACACACGTATTCATACTAAATCAATCTTAGAGATCTTATCCAAAGATTGAATTTCTTAAAGTGACTGTTCCAAATATGTATAATTTATGGCAAAAAAGTCACAAAATGGCAATACAAGGAGGCATAAAACTGAAGATGAAGGGGGAGATGATGGTTAAAAACACCTGTAAATGAATAATTGATTTTGATTTAAATTCTTTTTAGTTCTTAGCTGATGAAATGAATATAAATGAAATTATTATGCAAAACACCTCTATTTGTTGTATATGCATGTACATATATGTGTTACAAATACAAAACTGATAGGATATTATTTAACATATATTCACACTCATAATGTGCATATATGTACATAATGAAAATGAGTGCTTGTTTTATATGTATGTATACACACACATACACATATTGCATACTTTCATTTTTTAAAATTTTACTTTAAGTTCTGGGATACATGTGCTGAACATGCAGGTTTGTTACATAGGTATACTTGTGCCATGGTAATTTGCTGCACCCATCAACCCGTCATCTAGGTTTTAAGCTCCACATGCATTAGCTATTTGTCCTAATGCTCTCCCTCCCCTTTCCCCACACCCACCTACAGACCCCAGTGTGTGATGTTCCTCTCCCTGTGTCAACATGTTCTCATTGTTCAGCACCCACTTATGAGTGAGAACATGCAGTGTTTGGTTTTCTGTTCCTGTGTTAGTTTGCTGAGGATGATGGTTTCCAGCTTCATCCATATCCCCGCAAAGGACGTGAACTCATCCTTTTTTATGGCTGTGTAGTATTCCATGGTGAATATGTGCCACATTTTCTTCATCCAGTCTATCATTGATGGGCATTATGTTGGTTCCAAGTCTTTGCTATTGTAAATAGTCCCATGATAAACATATATGTACATGTGTCTTTAGAGTAGAATGATGTATAATCCTTTGGTATATACCCAGTAATGGGATTGCTGGGTCAAATGGTATTTCTGGTTTTATATCCTTGAGGAATCACCACATTGTATTCCACAATGGTTGAACTATTTTACAAGCCCACCAACAGTGTAAAAGTGTTCCTATTTCTCTGCATCTTCTCCAGCATCTGTTTCCAGAATTTTTAATGATCACCATTCTAACTGGTGTGAGATGGTATGTCATTGTGGTTTTGATTTGCATTTCTCTAATGAACAGTGATAATGAGCTTTTTTCATATGTTTATTGGCCACATACATATCTTCTTTTGAGGAGTGTCTGTTCATATCCTTTGCCCACTTTTTGATGGGGTTGTTTGTTTTTTTTTTCTTGTAAATTTGTTTAAGTTCCTTCTAGATTCTGGATATTAGACCTTTGTCAGATGGATAGATTGCAAAAATTTTCTCATATTGTGTAGGTTGCCTGTTCACTCTTGTGATAGTTTATTTTACTGAGCAGAAGCTCTTTAGTTTGATTAGATTCCATCTGTCAATTTTGGCTGTTGTTTCAAGTGCTGTTGGTGATTTAGTCATGAAGTCTTTGCCCACACCTATGTCCTGAATCATATTGCCTAGGTTTTCTTCTAGGGTTTTTATAGTTTTAGGTTTTACATTTATGTTTTTAATCCACCTTGAGTTAATTCTTTTATAAGGTATAATGAAGGGGTCTAGTTTCTCTTTTCTGCATATGGCTACCCAGTTTTCCCAGCGCCATTTATTACATAGGGAATCCTTTCCCCATTGCTTGCTTTTGTCAGGTTTGTTGAAGATCAGATTGTTGTAGATGTGTGGTGTTATTTCTGAGGCCTCTATTCTGTTTCATTGGTCTATATATCTGTTTTGGTATTAGCACCATGCTGTTTTGGTTACTTTAGCTTTGTAATATAGTTTGAAGTCAGGCAGCGTCATGCCTCCAGCTTTGTTCTTTTTGCTTAGGTTAGCCTTGGCTCCACAGGCTCTTTTTTGCTTCCATATGAAATTTAACATAGTTTTTTTCTAGTTCTGTGAAGAAAGTCAATGGTAGCTTGATGGGAATAGCATTGAATCTATAAATTACTTTGGGCAATATGGCCATTTTCATGATATTGAGTCTTCCTATCCATAAGGATGGAGTGTTTCTCTATATGTTTGTGTCCTGTCATTTCCTTGAGCTCTGGTTTGTAGTTTTCTTTGAAGAGGTCCTTCACATCCCTTGTAGGTTGTATTCCTAGGTATTTTGTTTTCTTTTTAGCAATTGTGAATGGGAGTTTACTAATGATTTGGCTCTCTGCTTGTCTGTTATTGGTATATAAGAATGATTGTGATTTTTGCACATTAATTTTATATCCTGAGACTTTGCCAAAGTTGCTTATCAGGTTAAGGAATTTTTGGGCTGAGGTGGTGGCGTTTTGTAAATATACAATCATGTCATCTGCAGACAGAGACAATTTGATTTCCTCTCTTCCTATTTGCATGCTTTTATTTCTTTCTCTTACTCGATTGCCCTGGCCAGAACTTCCAATACTATGTTGATAAGAGTGGGGAGAGAGGGCATCCTACTCTTGGGCCAGTTTTCAAAGGTAATGCTTCCAGCTTTTGGCCATTTAGCATGATATTAGCTATGCATTTGTCATAAATAGCTCTTATTTTTGTGAGATATGTTCCATCAATACCTAGTTTATTGAGAGTTTTTAGTATGAGGGGTGTTGAATTTTATTGAAGGCCTTTTCTGCATCTATTGAGATAATCATGTGGTTTTTGTCATTGGTTCTGTTTATGTGATGGATTATGTTTATTGATTTGCATATGTTGAACCAGCCTTGCATGCCAGGCATGAAGCCAACTTGATCGTGGTGGATAAGTTTTTGATGTGCTGCTGGATTCTCTTGCCGGTATTTTATTCAGGATTTTCGCATCGATGTTCATCAGTGATATTGGCCTGAAATTTTCTTTTTCTATTGGGTCTCTGCCAGGTTTTGGAATCAGAGTGATGCTGGCCTCATAAAATGATTTAGGGAGGAGTCTTTCTTTTTCTATTGTTCAGAATAGTTTCAGAAGGAATGGTACCAGCTCCTCTTTGTACCTCTGGTAGAACTCGGCTGTGAAGACATCTGGTCCTGGGCTTTTTTTGGTTGGTAGGCCAGTAATTACTGAGTCAATTTCAGAACTTGTTATTGGTCTATTCAGGGATTTGACTTCTTCCTGCTTTAGTCTTGGGAGGGTGTATGTGTCCAGGACTTTATCCATTTCTTCTAGATTTTCTAGTTTATTTGTGTAGAGGTGTTTACAGTATTCTCTAATAATAGTTTGTATTTCTGTGGGATCAGTGGTGATATACCCTTTATCGTTTTTTAATGTGTCTATTTGATCTTTCTCTCTTTTCTTCCTTGTTAGTCTGGCTACCGGTCTATCTATTTTGTTAATCTTTTCAAAAAACCCACTCCTAGATTCATTGATTTTTTTTTGAAGGTTTTTTTGTGTTTCTCTCCCATTCGGTTCTGCTGTGATCTTAGTTATTTCTTGTTTTATACTAGGTTTTTAATGTGTTTTCCATTGCTTCTTTTGATTGTGATGTTAGGGTGTCTATTTTAGATCTTTCCCACTTTCTAATGTGGACATTTAATGCTGTAAATTTCCCTCTAAACACTGTTTTAACTGTATCCCAGAAATTCTGATATGTTGTGTCTTTGTTCTCATTGGTTTCAAAGAACTTATTTATTTCTGCCTTAATTTTGCTATTTACCCAGTAGTCATTCATAAGCAGGTTGTTCAGTTTCCATGTAGTTGTGCAGTTTTGAGTGAGCTTCTTAATTCTGAGTTCTAATTTGATTACACTGTGGTGTGAGAGATTGTTTGTTATGATTTTCATTCTTTTGCATTTGCTGAGGAGTGTTTTACTTCCAATTATGTGGTTGATTTCAGAATAAGTGCTATGTGGTGCTGAGAAGAATGTATATTCTGTTGATTTGGGGTGGAGGGTTCTGTAGGTATCTATTAGGTCCACTTGGACCAGAGCTGAGTTCAAGTCTGAATATCCTTGTTAATTTCCTTTCTTGTTGATCTGTCTAATATTGATAGTGGGTTGTTAAAGTTTCCCACTATTATTGTGTGGGAGTCTAAGTCTCCTTGTAGGTCTCTAGGAACTCGTTTTATGAATCCTGGTGCTCCTGTATTTGGCATATATATATAT